>NC_060185.1:53410451-53744201 GCF_021184085.1 Oncorhynchus gorbuscha
CAAAACCAGTTCAGAGTCCAGTAGGTACCGAAGGGCAGGCAGAATAGTCAGGCAGGCGGGAATGGAGTCCAGAAAACAGGCAAGGCTCAAAACCGGGAGGACTAGCAAAAGAGAATAGAAAAAGGAGTACGGGGAAAAAACGCTGGTTGACTTGACAAACATACAAGACGAACTGGAACAGAGAGACAGGAAACACAGGGATAAATACACTGGGGAGAATAAGCGACACCTGGAGGGGGTGGAGACAATCACAGGAACAGATGAACCAGATCAGGTTGTGACAATAATTGGCAGTGTTATAATTATGGTATTTAGATCAGTTAAACACTACCTTCATACTACAACTCCTCCTTTGTACGAACATCATCATGTACCTTTTTTTCTAACTCTCAACACTGACCAATTTAAAGCAAAAATGATTGAAAGTGTTAAAGTACAAATGGTTTCTCTCTTTCTATCTCTTTCTCCTTAGGGACGTTTGGGCAGCGGGACAATTGGAGCATACACACCCCTTCCTCCTGGAAGCATCCTGCCGTTCCCTATGAGATCCTGATCGACCCTCTGAGCATGCCAGCTCACCACATCCTGGAGGGAGAGACCAGTGTGTCCGATGTCAATAACGCTGACAACTCTGAGGCCACTAGCACCGAGCAAAAGGTACGTAGGTAATTTCCGAGCGTCTTCATCAACGCTGCCAGAGTGGAATGTTCAGGGCAAATGTGCATGTACAGGGCAGATTTGGAATCTCTCCGTCTCCTTTTGTTTCTATCCCAATTTCCTCTCTCTAGCTCATATTATTTTGCTCTCTGTCACTCGCTCTCCTCTCCTTCTCACCTACTCTCTCTCCCTCTCTATCTCTCTCCCTCTAGCTCTCCCTACGTCAATGTCTTCATCTCTCTTCCTTTCCCTCTCAACTTCTCTCTCTTGCTCCCCCTCTGTCAATCTCCCCCTCCCTCTCATCCTCCCTCACCCTCTCTCTCCCTCTAGCTCTCCCTACTTCAATCTCTTCATCAACTTCTCTCTCTTGCTCCCCCTCTGTCAATCTCCCCCTCTCTCTCTTCCTTTACCTCTCATCCTCCCTCACCCTCTCTCTCCCTCTCTGTCTCTCTCTTGTCTCTCTCTATATGTTACTGATCTGCCTCTTTCGAAATGTAATTGCAGTCCAACTCGCCCAGCAAGCTTAGACACCCTCCACTGTCCTTCAGCGACACAGACATCATGGAGGAGATGAAAACCTCTTGTTACACAGAAGAACATGGGAAACGGTGAGTGAGCCACATTACACACATCATACAGTAAATAGTAGGCAAGCAGATACAGGTCTAGGCTCAGAACACGCCATGGGAATAAATACATTTCTGCCGGCAGTAAATTGTCTGCTATCTCTCACATTTCAGACTCCGACATGAAATATTCAAGCATACTAACAAGCCACCCAATCATGGCGGACCCAAGGCCTACCACACTCTCAAGTACTTTGATATCGTCGACACCCCAGCCACCTGCGAGAGGCCTGATCTTTCCCTGGCTGGCATAGATCCTTTCATGTCCAGCTTTGTGGAGCAGGAGTTGACTGAATTCCAATAAGATCCCAATTGTGACAGGAACTCAAACTGTGACCATAGGTCCTGTGCACCATGAACTCAACGTGCTTCAAGGGCAGAGGAGTTACAACACCATCACAAGTAATCAGAAGAGCTGAAATGTGAGCTGTTGCACAACTTTAAAGAGTTGCACAGTCCTGGATTGTTTAGGGGAGACCGGGGTTTGTTGTCACACTTTTTTACTAATTAGTGTATTTCTCAGCACCAGTATATCTTACAAGACTATTTTCAATAAGATTAAGACCAAGGTCTTGGGTTGAAATGGGGACCATGTCTATCCTCTTATCTTATTCCAACATGGATTTATAAGCCATTAAACATTCTCTGTCATCTTGTGACAACCTGGGCCCAGATTTACAAAACACTTCTTACGCAAGAATATAAGAAGCTTCTTAAAAAAAAAAAAGTAAATAAGATAGTTTGTAAGTGTCATGCAGGTGAAAGAGGACCCAAAAGCGACTTAACAGAAACAGAGTTTATTCAAGTCCAAAACAGGGAATAACAGAAATCCTCTAGTCTGTAGAGGGGAATAACAGGAGAAGCGGCCACAGACTGCAGGTCGCTTCGGGTAGGCGCAGGCCGTAGTTGACAGAGACACCTGCTCACACGCAGCATCTGATGAAGGCAAAAAAACACGACAGGACAGGGCGATACACAATCACAGCAAAAACACGACAGGACAGGGCGATACGCAATCACAGCATGGTGAATACTAAACAAGGAACCGACGGGACAGGAACGGAACACAAAGGAATAAATAGGGACTCTAATCAGGGGAAAGGATCGGGAACAGGTGTGGGAAGACTAAATGATGATTAGGGGAATAGGAACAGCTGGGAGCAGGAACGGAACGATAGAGAGAAGAGAGAGCGAGAGAGTGAGAGAGGGAGGGGGAGAGAGAGGGATAGAAAGAGGGAAAGAACCAAATAAGACCAGCAGAGGGAAACGAATAGAATGGGGAGCACAGGGACAAGACATGATAATAAATGACAAACATGACAGTACCCCCCACTCACCGAGCGCCTCCTGGCGCACTCGAGGAGGAATCCTGGCGGCAACGGAGGAAATCATCGATGAGTGAACGGTCCAGCACGTCCCGAGACGGAACCCAACTCCTCTCCTCAGGACCGTAACCCTCCCAATCCACTAAGTATTGGTGACCCCGTCCCCGAGAACGCATGTCCATGATCTTATGTACCTTGTAAATAGGTGCGCTCTCGACAAGGACGGGAGGGGGGAGGGAAGACGAACGGGGTGCGAAGAAAGGGCTTAACACAGGAGACATGGAAGACAGGATGGACGCGACGAAGATGTCGCGGAAGAAGCAGTCGCACAGCGACAGGATTGACGACCTGGGAGACACGGAACGGACCAATGAACCGCGGAGTCAACTTACGAGAAGCTGTCGTAAGAGGAAGGTTGCGAGTGGAAAGCCACACTCTCTGGCCGCAACAATACCTTGGACTCTTAATCCTGCGTTTATTGGCGGCTCTCACCGTCTGTGCCCTGTAACGGCAAAGTGCAGACCTCACCCTCCTCCAGGTGCGCTCACAACGTTGGACAAACGCTGAGCGGAGGGAACGCTGGACTCGGCAAGCTGGGATGAGAACAGAGGAGGCTGGTAACCCAGACTACTCTGAAACGGAGATAACCCGGTAGCAGACGAAGGAAGCGAATTGTGAGCGTATTCTGCCCAGGGAGCTGTTCTGCCCAAGACGCAGGGTTTCTGAAAGAAAGGCTGCGTAGTATGCGACCAATCGTCTGATTGGCCCTCTCTGCTTGACCGTTAGACTGGGGATGAAACCCGGAAGAGAGACTGACGGACGCACCAATCAAACGACAGAACTCCCTCCAAAACTGTGACGTGAATTGCGGGCCTCTGTCTGAAACGGCGTCTAACGGGAGGCCATGAATTCTGAATACATTCTCAATAATGATTTGTGCCGTCTCCTTAGCGGAAGGAAGTTTAGCGAGGGAATGAAATGTGCCGCCTTAGAGAACCTATCGACAACCGTCAGAATCACAGTCTTCCCCGCAGACAAAGGCAGACCGGTAATGAAGTCTAAGGCAATGTGAGACCATGGTCGAGAAGGAATGGGGAGCGGTCTGAGACGACCGGCAGGAGGAGAGTTACCCGACTTAGTCTGCGCGCAGTCCGAACAAGCAGCCACGAAACGGCGCGTGTCACGCTCCTGAGTCGGCCACCAAAAGCGCTGGCGAATAGACGCAAGAGTGCCTCGAACACCGGGATGACCAGCTAACTTGGCAGAGTGAGCCCACTGAAGAACAGCCAGACGAGTGGAAACAGGAACGAAAAGGAGGTTACTAGGACAAGCGCGCGGCGACGCAGTGTGCGTGAGTGCTTGCTTAACCTGTCTTTCAATTCCCCAGACTGTTAACCCGACAACACGCCCATAAGGAAGAATCCCCTCGGAATCAGTAGAAGCCACAGAAGAACTAAACAGACGGGATAAGGCATCAGGCTTGGTGTTCTTGCTACCCGGACGGTAAGAAATCACAAACTCGAAACGAGCGAAAAACAACGCCCAACGAGCTTGACGGGCATTAAGTCGTTTGGCAGAACGGATGTACTCAAGGTTCTTATGGTCTGTCCAAACGACAAAAGGAACGGTCGCCCCTCCAACCACTGTCGCCATTCGCCTAGGGCTAAGCGGATGGCGAGCAGTTCACGGTTACCCACATCATAGTTGCGCTCAGATGGCGACAGGCGATGAGAAAAATAAGCGCAAGGATGAACCTTATCGTCAGACTGGAAGCGCTGGGATAGAATGGCTCCCACGCCTACCTCTGAAGCGTCAACCTCGACAATGAATTGTCTAGTGACGTCAGGAGTAACGAGGATAGGAGCGGACGTAAAACGTTCTTTTAGAAGATCAAAAGCTCCCTGGGCGGAACCGGACCACTTAAAACACGTCTTGACAGAAGTAAGAGCTGTGAGAGGGGCAGCAACTTGACCGAAATTACGAATGAAACGCCGATAGAAATTAGCGAAACCTAAAAAGCGCTGCAACTCGACACGTGACCTTGGAACGGGCCAATCACTGACAGCTTGGACCTTAGCGGAATCCATCTGAATGCCTTCAGCGGAAATAACGGAACCGAGAAAAGTAACGTAGGAGACATGAAAAGAGCACTTCTCAGCCTTTACGTAGAGACAATTCTCTAAAAGGCGCTGTAGAACACGTCGAACGTGCTGAACATGAATCTCGAGTGACGGAGAAAAAATCAGGATATCGTCAAGATAGACAAAAACAAAAATGTTCAGCATGTCTCTCAGAACATCATTAACTAATGCCTGAAAAACAGCTGGCGCATTGGCGAGACCGAACGGCAGAACCCGGTACTCAAAATGCCCTAACGGAGTGTTAAACGCCGTTTTCCACTCGTCCCCCTCTCTGATGCGCACGAGATGGTAAGCGTTACGAAGGTCCAACTTAGTAAAGCACCTGGCTCCCTGCAGAATCTCGAAGGCTGATGACATAAGGGGAAGCGGATAACGATTCTTAACCGTTATGTCATTCAGCCCTCGATAATCCACGCAGGGGCGCAGAGTACCGTCCTTCTTCTTAACAAAAAAGAACCCCGCCCGGCCGGAGAAGAAGAAGGCACTATGGTACCGGCGTCAAGAGACACAGACAAATAATCCTCGAGAGCCTTACGTTCGGGAGCCGACAGAGAGTATAGTCTACCTCGAGGAGGAGTGGTCCCCGGAAGGAGATCAATACTACAATCATACGACCGGTGAGGAGGAAGGGAGTTGGCTCGGGACCGACTGAAGACCGTGCGCAGATCATGATATTCCTCCGGCACTCCTGTCAAATCGCCAGGTTCCTCCTGAGAAGTAGGGACAGAAGAAACGGGAGGGATGGCAGACATTAAACACTTCACATGACAAGAAACGTTCCAGGATAGGATAGAATTACTAGACCAATTAATAGAAGGATTATGACATACTAGCCAGGGATGACCCCAAACAACAGGTGTAAACGGTGAACGGAAAATCAAAAAAGAAATAGTCTCACTGTGGTTACCAGATACTGTGAGGGTTAAAGGTAGTGTCTCAAATCTGATACTGGGAAGATGACTACCATCTAAGGCGAACATGGGCGTAGGCTTCTCTAACTCTCTGAAAGGAATGTCATGTTTCCGAACCCATGCTTCGTCCATGAAACAACCCTCAGCCCCAGAGTCTATCAAGGCACTACATGTAGCACCCGAACCGGTCCAGCGTAGATGGACCGACAAAGTAGTACAGGATTTTGATGGAGAGACTTGAGTAGTTGCGCTCACCTGTAGCCCTCCGCTTACAGATGAGCTCTGGCTTTTACTGGACATGAATTAACAAAATGTCCAGCAACTCCGCAATAGAGGCACAGGCGGTTGGTGATCCTCCGTTCCTCTCCTTAGTCGAGATGCGAATCCCTCCCAGCTGCATGGGCTCAGTCTCAAAGCCAGAGGAGGGAGATGGTTGCGATGCGGAGCAGGGAAACACCGTTGATGCGAGCTCTCTTCCACGAGCCCGGTGACGAAGATCTACCCGTCGTTCTATGCGGATGGCGAGAGCAATCAAAGAGTCCACATCTGAAGGAACCTCCCGGGAGAGAATCTCATCCTTAACCACTGCGTGGAGTCCCTCCAGAAAACGAGCGAGCAGCGCCGGCTCGTTCCACTCACTAGAGGCAGCAAGAGTGCGAAACTCAATAGAATAATCCGTTATGGACCGTTCACCTTGGCATAAGGAAGCCAGGGCCCTAGAAGCCTCCCCACCAAAAACTGAACGGTCAAAAACCCGAATCATCTCCTCTTTAAAGTTCTGGAACTTGTTAGAGCAATCAGCCCTTGCCTCCCAGATAGCTGTGCCCCATTCTCGAGCCCGGCCAGTAAGGAGTGAAATGACGTAAGCAACCCGAGCTCTCTCTAGAGTATGTGTTGGGTTGGAGAGAGAACACAATCTCACACTGCGTGAGAAAGGAGCGGCACTCAGTGGGCTGCCCGGAGTAGCAAGGTGGGTTATTAACCCTAGGTTCTGGAGGCTCGGCAGGCCAGGAAGTAACAGGTGGCACGAGACGTAGACTCTGGAACTGTCCAGAGAGGTCGGAAACCTGAGCGGCCAGGTTCTCCACGGCATGGCGAGCAGCAGACAATTCCTGCTCGTGTCTGCCGAGCATGGCTCCTTGGATCTCGACGGCAGTGTAACGAGCGTCTGAAGTCGCTGGGTCCATTCCTTGGTCGGTTCCTTCTGTCATGCAGGTGAAAGAGGACCCAAAAGCGACTTAACAGAAACAGAGTTTATTCAAGTCCAAAACAGGGAATAACAGAAATCCTCTAGTCTGTAGAGGGGAATAACAGGAGAAGCGGCCACAGACTGCAGGTCGCTTCGGGTAGGCGCAGGCCGTAGTTGACAGAGACACCTGCTCACACGCAGCATCTGATGAAGGCAAAAAACACGACAGGACAGGGCGATACACAATCACAGCAAAAACACGACAGGACAGGGCGATACGCAATCACAGCATGGTGAATACTAAACAAGGAACCGACGGGACAGGAACGGAACACAAAGGAATAAATAGGGACTCTAATCAGGGGAAAGGATCGGGAACAGGTGTGGGAAGACTAAATGATGATTAGGGGAATAGGAACAGCTGGGAGCAGGAACGGAACGATAGAGAGAAGAGAGAGCGAGAGAGTGAGAGAGGGAGGGGGAGAGAGAGGGATAGAAAGAGGGAAAGAACCAAATAAGACCAGCAGAGGGAAACGAATAGAATGGGGAGCACAGGGACAAGACATGATAATAAATGACAAACATGACAGTAAGTGCAATTCCTCAACAATATCTTAAGTTCGCTGCTCTGGCCCCCCAATGGTGGAACAAACTCCCTCACGACGCCAGGACAGCGGAGTCATTCACCACCTTCCGGAGACACCTGAAACCCCACCTCTTTAAGGAATACCTAGGATAGGATAAAGTAATCCTTCTCACCCCCCCCCCTTTAAGATTTAGATGCACTATTGTAAAGTGACTGTTCCACTGGATGTCATAAGGTGAATGCACCAATTTGTAAGTCGCTCTGGATAAGAGCGTCTGCTAAATGACTTAAATGTAAATGTAAATGTAAGATGCAATGATTTTCTTACGAACTTCTCAAATATATATTTACAAATCTTCTTAACCTGTGTGGGAACGGAGTTCACAGCCAGTGAAATTGCAGGGCGCCAAATACAAATCAACAGAAATCTCATAAATCAAATTTCTCAAACAAAAAAAGTATTAGGCACCATTTTAAAGATAAAATTCTCGTTAATCCAGCCACAGTGTCTGACTTCAAAAATGCTTTACAGCGAAAGCTCCATGAACGATTATGTTAGGTCACCACCAAGTCACAGAAAACCTCAGCCATTTTTCCAGCTAAAGAGAGGAGTCACAAAAAGCACAAATAGCGATCAAATTAATCACTAACCTGATAATTTTCATCAGATGACACTCATAGGACTTCATGTTACACAATAAATGTATGTTTTGTTCGATAAAGTGCATATTTATATCCAAACATCTCATTTGACATTGGCGTGTTATGTTCAGGAGTTCCAAAACATGCAGTGATTTTTGCAGAGAGGCACAGAAATACTCATGATAAATGTTGATGAAAATTCAAGTGTTATGCATGGAACTGTAGGTAAACTTCTCCTTAATGCAACCGCTGTGTCAGATTTTTTTTTTACTTTACGGAAAAAGCATAATCTGAGTACAGAGCTCAGAGCCCAAAACAGCCAAAAGAAACATCTGCCACGTTGCGCAGTCAACATTAGTCTTAAATAGCATTATAAATATTCACTTACCTTTGATGATCTTCATCAGAATGCACTCCCAGGAATCCCAGTTCCACAATAAGTGTTTGATTTGTTCAAAAAAGTTCATTTGTGTCCATATACCTCCTTTTGTTAGGGCGTTTGGTAAACAAATCCAAACGCGCGTGAAAGTCCAGCGGGAAGGTTGGACGAAAATGTCAAAATGTTATATTACTGGTCGTAGAAACATATCAAACTATGTATAGAATCAATTTTTAGGATGTTTTTAATATAAATGTTCAATAATGTTCCAACCGGAGAATTCCATTGTCTGTAGAAAAGCAACGGAATGAGAGCTACCTCTCATGTGAAATGCGTGTGACCATCGCGTGACTGCTGGCAGACCTCTGACTCATTCCCCTCTCATTCAGCCCCCCTTCATAGTAGAAGCCTCAAACAATGTTCTAAAGACGGTTGACATCTAGTGGAAGCCTTAGGAAGTGCAACATAACCAATATCCCACTGTGTATTCGATAGGGGCTGAGTTCAAAAACTACAAACCTCAGATTTGGTTGTTTGGATTTTCTCTCGGGTTTTTGCCTGCCATATGAGTTCTGTTATACTCACAGACATCATTCAAACAGTTTTAGAAACTTCAGTGTTTTATATCCAATACTAATAATAATATGCATATATTAGCATCTGGGACTGAGTAGGAGGCAGTTTACTCTGGGCACGCTATTCATCCGGACGTGGAAATACTGCCCCCTATCCCTAAGAGGTTTTAAGATGGTTGTTGCTCGGCTACCATTTTAGCTAGCTATCAATGGCAATCATGTTAGCATATTTGTTACTGAGATTACTGTTCTAAAACATGTTCTTGGGTTTAAAATAATCAATACTGAATCTTTCAGATAAAGTTTGAGTAAATTAAACATGTTCAATTCCTTTCATGAGCTTTTCTCTCACTGCCCTGAGTTTAAGACAAGGGTTTAGCTATCTTAGAATTTAGAACATTTCCAAGAACCTTATTTTCTAGAATCAAATTTCTTCTTAACTTTTTGCTTAAGGGGTCCCGCTAGCTGGACAACTTCCGGTGAAACTGGAGGGCGCGCAATTCAAATAAAGTCAAATAAATATTATGGATTCTAAAGTAAGTCGCTCTGGATAAGAGCGTCTGCTAAATGACTTAAATGTAAATGTAAATGTAAACATTTAGGTACATATAAGTGTCTTATATCAGCTGAAAGCTTAAATTCTTGTTAATCTAACTGCACTGTCCGATTTACAGTGGCTATTACAGCGAAAACATGCCATGCGATTTTGTGGATGGCGCCCCAAGTCAAAATATTTTTCCACCGGCACAGGTTTCATGCATTCATATATAAAGATTAAATATTCACTTACTTTTTGCTATAACATGTAGTGTCGTTTTGTTAGATAAAATCCTTCTTTATATCCCAAAAAGTCTGTTTAGTTGGTGCCATCGATTTGAGTAATCCACTTGTTCAACTGGCAGAGAAAGGAATCTGAAAATCTAGCCCTAAACTTTGTTTCCACAAGTCAAAATAAATTTCAATTTACTCCTCAGATACCCTAAAATGTAATCAAACTATAATATTTATTTCGGATAGAAGTATGTTCAATAGCGAGCGCAAACACGGATTTCCAAGACTGTGTCCTTCTATTAAAACTGTTATTTCGTATTCGTTTTTGAATTTACAAGCCTGAAACCTTGACCATAGACTGCTGATACCCTGTGGAAGCCATAGGAATTACATCCAGGGAGCTAATTTACAATGTAACCTTTCTCTTGCATTTCTAAGAGGATTCCGGTTTGGTTTTTCTTTGGATTTTCTCCTACCATATTTATTGTGTTATATTCTCCTACATTATTTTAACATTTTATACAAACTTCAAAGTGTTTTCTTTTCAATGATACCAATTATATGCATATCCTGGCTTCAGGGCCTGTCACGACTTCCGCCGAAGTTGGTCCCTCTCCTTATTAGGGCGACGTTCGGCGGTCGACGTCCCCGGTTTTCTAGCCGCCACCGATCCACTTTTCATTTTCCATTTGTTTTGTCTTCATTGTACACACCTGGTTTCCATTCCCATAATTATATGTTCCTTATTTAACCCTCTGGTTCCCCCATGGTTTTGTGCGTGTTTGTTCATTGTAAATTGGTCTGTATTTGTGAGCTTGATTATTTTCCTTCTTGGAATATTTGTTGTTTTGAGTAAAGTTACGTGAATGACTCATCTCTGTGTCCTGCGCCTGACTCCGCCTTACCTGCCACATCTAGACGCCTTACAGGGCCTGAGCTACAGGCAGTTTACTTTGGGCACGTCATTCAGGCGGAAATGGAGAAAAAAGGGGTCTAGCCCTGAGAAACATTAGAAATCGCCCAAGAAAATTTCCCAAAACCTTTGCGAAGAATAGCAACTTTGCTTAACTTTCTTCTTAAATCTATAGTGAAGGAAAACGTGGCATTTAAGAAGAAATATCTTTTTACGAAGGTTTTGTGAATCATCCTGGGGTTGGTTGTCCAATTTGATGAAGCTGGAGCTGTTTTGCCTCGAAGAATGGGCAAAAATCCCAGTGGATAGATGTGCCAAGCCTATAGAGACACCCTAAGAGACAGGGTTTACTATTTGTTTTTCAGCAACAATCTAACCAATTTACAAAGCTTTGAAAAAACTAAAGCCTTTATTGTTGAAAATAAGGAGTGTGTGTATGAATGTTGCTGACTCTCAGTCTTCCTGTGGGGATGTTTTTCATCGGCAAGGACTGAGAAACTGGTCAGAATTGAAGGAATGACGGATGGCGCTAAATACAGCGAAATTCTTGAGGGAAACCAGTTTCAGTCTTCCAGAGATTTGAGACTGGGACGGAGGTTCACCTTCCAGTAGGACAATGACCCTAAGCATACTGCTAAAGCAACACTTGAGTTATTTACGGGTTACTAGGTGTGGATGGTAGGAGTCAGGCGCAGAGATCAGAGGTTTCAATAATAGACTATTTATTTTCTCCGGGCACAAAAACGGTCACGCCAAACACAGGGCGCAGAAACACTGACCCGCCCAAGCACACAGGGCAAAACGATCCGGAGAGAATATACATCCAACACCGACAGTGAACACAAGATAATCCCGCGCAAACCCCAGCGGGCCTAACAGGCTTACATAGACCAGAAATCAAGAAACACAAAAGAAACAGGTGCAACTAATAAGACTAAACCAACAGACAAGGGAAAAGGGATCGGTGGCGGCTAGTAGGCCGGTGACGACGACCGCCGAGCGCCGCCCAAACAGGCAGGGGAGCCACCCTCAGCGGGAGTCGTGACAGAGTGATTTAAGGGGAAACATTTAAATGTCTTGGAATGGCCTAGTCAAAGCACAGACCTCAATCCAATTGAGCATCTGTGGTATGACATAGAGATTGCTTTACACCAGTGAAACCCATCCAATTTGATGAAGCTGGAGCTGTTTTGCCTTGAAGAATGGGCAGAAATCCCAGTGGATAGATGTGCCAAGCCTATAGAGACACCCCAAGAGACTTGCAGCTGTAATTGCTGCAAATGGTGGCTCTAGTTATGCACGCTCAGGTTTTGTTTTTTGTCTTGTTTGTTTCACAATAAAAAATATTTTTTATCTTCAAAGTCATAGGCATGTTGTGTAACTCAAATTATATTCACCCCCCCCCACAAAAAAAAAATATATTTTAATTCCAGGTTTAATAAGGCAACAAAATAGGAAACATGCAAAGGGGGGTGAATACTTTCGCAAGACGCTGTAATCAGTTCAGTACAGTAGAGCACAGTATTATACAATACAGTACAGTAAAGTAGTCTATTCAGTACAGAATCATACAGTAAAGTAGTGTAGTTCAGTACAGTACAGTAGAGCACAGTGGGATACAGTACAGTAGTCTATTCAGTACAGTAGTGTACAGTAAAGTTGAGTATAATACAGTAAAGTAGTCTATTCAGTACAGATGCGTGCAGTAAAGAAGAGTATAGTTCAGTACCGTACAGTACAGTACAGTAGAGCACAGTAGGAAATTAGTACAGTACAGTAGTCTATTTAGTACAGTAGCGTACAGTAGAGTATAGTTCAGTACAGTAGGATACAGTACAGTAAAGTACTGAAAATTAAATGTAACTGTACTGTAATCTAATGTACTGTACTGTACTCTAATGTATTTGACTGTACTCTACTTTGCTCTACTGTACTATACTGAATTAAACTGTACTGTATTGCACTGTACTGTACTGCACTATACTGCACTTTAATATACTATATATATTCTGAATATATATTCTGAATTAACCTCAACTCAACTCTACTGTACTGTATTCTACTTTGATCTAGTGCACTGTAATCTACTGAATTAAACTGCACTGTCCTGTAATATACTGTACCGTCCTCTGCTGAAATAAACTCTACTGGACTGTACTGTGCTATGCTGTGCTGTCCAAACTTGTGAAATATACACATCTTTTAACTTCTTGGTGACAGGGGGCAGTATTTTCACGTCCGGATTAAATGCATGCCCAAATCCAACTGCCTGCTACTCATCCCCAGAAGATACTCTCTGAAGTTTCTAAAACTGTTTGAATCATGTCTGTGAATATAACAGAACTTATTTAGCAGGTGAAACCCCAAGGACAAACCATTCAGATTTTTTTCAATGGGGTTTCATTGGGAATCCAATGGGATTCCCAATTAATTACAAAAGTAGTTTGAAATGTTTTGGCAACATTTACAGGTAACTTTTTAGAATTTTTTTAGTCACGTTGCGCAAGTTAGAACCGGTGTTTCTCTGGATCAAACGAGCCAAATAAATGGACATTTTGGATATATATCGATGGAATTAATCGAACAAAAGGACCATTTGTGATGTTTATGGGACATATTGGAAAGCCAACAAAAGAAGCTCATCAAAGGTAAGGCATGAATTATATTTTTGTCCGGCATTTTGTTGATCCCGCCTGCAGGGTTGAAATTGCGGTGATATCCTCAGATAATAGCATTGTTTGCTTTCGCCGAAAACCCTTTTTGAAATCTGACATGTTGGCTGGATTCACAACAAGTGTAGCTTTAATTTGCCGTCTTGCATGTGTGATTTAATACAAGTTTGATTTTTATAGTCATTTGTTTGAATTGGGCGCTCTGCATTTTCCCTGGCTTTTGGTCAGGTGGGACGCTAGCGTCCCACATATCCTAGAGAGGTTGAAAACATACGAAAAATCTGTATTCTAGGCGTCTTTTCCAAGGTAATTTAGCCTACTGGGTACATTGTTACAATGGGGATGGTTCTCACAATGTGACAGACAACCCCAACCACCCCTCAGAAGGGGATGAATATGCTTGGGAAAAATGAGAATATTCTTCACATCACAATGTGACAACCAACCCCAACCACCCCTCAGATGGGATAAATATGCTTGTGAAAAATGAGAATATTCTTCATATCACAATGTGACAACCGACCCCAACCACCCCTCAGAAGGGGATGAATATGCTTGTGAAAAATGAAAAATGAAAAATGAGAATATTCTTCACATCATAATGTGACAACCGACCCAAACCACCCCTCAGAAGGGGATAAATATGCTCGTGAAAGATGAGAATAATCTTCTCATCACAATGTTTTGTGAACCTGACCTGAATTGATCACACGACTGACTTCTCCTGTAGAGGACACACATTTCTATCTTGAAAATATTACACAAAATAAGCACTTTGATAACCAACCCCGGTCTCCCTTACTACCTACACTGACTGTTTAAGTGTATATATATATATATGCCATTTAGCAGACGCTTGTTTTACATACATACATACATACATGCACGCACGCACGCACGCACGCACGCACGCACACACACACACACACACACACACACACACACACACACACACACACACACACACACACACATACATACAAAGATGTGAAACCAAATACCCCTTTGTAGCTGGTTATCATAATACTGTATAGGGGGAATCAAATAATGTATTTACATTTGAGTCATTTAGCAGACGCTCTTATCCAGAGCAACTTACAGCAATGAGTGCATACATTTTAATACTTTCTTCGTACTGGTCTCCCTTGGGAATCAAATCAACAAATATGGCGCTGCAAATGCTGTGCACTACCAACTGAGCTCTACCGGAATAATATGATTAATACATTAAATATTAGTTCATATTTTATTTCATTGCACTCATGCTAATTAGTAACTTCCTTCAAACTATAGATATAAATAACTAATTAAAATCCAAAATGGAAGTGTTTCAGATACAGTATACAACTGCTACAATAAAGCAGCATTAAGCAGTCTCACAAAGTAGGGCACAAAGTAATTTTGAACAGTATGTAATCTTGTTTACAGAAAAAGCTACTAAACTGGTTCATATTTGAAGTATAAATGTATTTTATAACATATCCAACAAACACTATATATACCAAGGTATGTGGACACCTCTTCAAATTAGTGGATTTGGCAATTTCAGCCACACATGTTGCTGACAGGTGTATAAAATTGAGCACACGGCCATGCAATCTCCATAGACAAACATTGTCAGTAGAATGGCCTTACTGAAGAGCTCAGTTACTTTCAATGTGGCACTGTCATAGGATGCCACCTTTCCAACAAGTCAGTTCATAAAATTTCTGCCCTGCTAGAACTGCCCCGGTCAACTGTAAGTGCTGTTATTGTGAAGTGGAAACATCTAGGAGCAACAATGGCTCAGCCGCCAAGTGGTTGGCCACACAAGCTCACAGAAAGGGACCACCGAGTGCTGAAGCAGCAAGCATAAAAATTGTCTGTCCTCGGTTGCAACACCCACTACCTAATTCCAAACTGTAAAGTTTGGTGGAGGAGGAATAAGGGTCTGGAGCTGTTTTTCATGGTTCGGGCTAGACCCCTTCCAGTGAAGTGAAATCTTAACGCTACAGCATACAATGACATTCCTGATAATTCTGTGCTTCCAACTTTGTTGCAACAGTTTGAGGAATGCCCTTTCATGTTTCTTCTTCAGTGTGGAAGAACTTGACTGGTCTGCACAGAGCCCTGACCTTAACCCCACCGAACACCTTTGGGATTAATTGTAACGCCGACCGCGAGCCAGGTCTAATCACCCAACATCAGTGCCCGACTTCATTAATGCTCTTGTGGCTAATGTTCCATATCAGCAATGTTCCAACATCTCGTGGAAAGCCTTCCCAGGAGAGTGGAGGCTGTTGAAGAGAGTGGAGGCTGTTCTTGCTGAGAGCTCCTCCAACATCCTGGGTCTCCTCTCAGCTTTCGGGTATGTGTCTTCCACAGGCACACCCATGTTCTGCAGAGAGAGAGAGAGAGAGAGAGAGAGAGAATTTTTTATTTTTTTTACATCAATGCTTTTGGAGTCATTCAGTGATCCATCGTATGACTCGGTACAGAAGCAGCCAATTAGTGATTGCTCTCTGCATTAAGTCCATCAAGGGATTTGGAGAGAATGGTTCTAATAAGTCAAATTACTTATCATCCACTGATGCCCTGTGATGGCCATGCCTAATACTGCCAGATGCCAGCTTAATGCAGGTCAATTAAAACACACTGTATTTACATTGACTGCTAATGAGTGAGAGGAATGTAGTCAGCTAGACAATAACGCTTGCATAAATGTTTTTCGGTTCAGGTAAATTTGATCAAATTAATTGACAATCAAAACATGCCAAGTCAATTAGTAGAAGGAATCTGGGGCACATCGTTAATTGGTTCCAAACAGATGTGCTTATGTGTTGGTAAATGTTGACTAATGATGTCCTACTTGTAGTTGAGCCAGCTTGTCCAGATAGGTCCGTTTGTCCTCGTCCTCTCCTTCGTACAGCCAGTTATCTGTCACAGTCAGCAGCTCTGAGAGTCCCTTTAGCGCCTGGAAAATTTAAACAAACGTGCATTACGATCGCTCCTCTTGGCAAATAATCTACTACAACCTCTACTAATGTCTATGTTTCAGCAAGTTTAATCTGAAATAAGGTTTTGTACAGATAGATTCAGTCTTGTGGATATTGAATGTTTGTAAGGCCAACAGGCTGTAACATTCTGGTGCATTTCTTCATTTTTTTGAAGAGTGGATTGGGACTTCCTACTAGTGTTAATACTGATAGTGTTGGTACTGATAGTGTTACAATACTTCAGTGCTCAAGAACATCAGATGGGCCCTGTCGTGCCAAATAATTTCCTCTAGTCAAAAAGTGTCCCCTCCCTGCGTCACAATGGGATTCGATAAACTATTAGCGTCTGTTGCTATATCAACGGTGTTGTGACCTAATGATTTGAATTTCGGAGATCATTACAGCCGACATGACGTTCATCCCCGCTATGCAAACAAGGCTGGTTTTATACAACAATTCCGCTATTCAAACAAGCTTTTTGTAGCTAATAAGATGAAAACGTTACTTCAAACTTAATTGCACTTCATACAATAACAGCTAGCTAGCTAGCTAACACTAGCTATATAAAACCGTCTGGTTAGCTGGCTAGCTAGCTGGCTAGCTGACTAGGCAGGCTGAGATAAATACAGTGCTTTCAGAAAGTATTCAGAACCCTTGACTTTTTCCAAATGCTGTTACATTACAGCCTTATTCTAAAATAAAATATATACACACAATACCCCACAATGACAAAGCAAAAACAGTTTACATTTTCTGGGGCAAATGTATTAAAAAGAAAAAGAAGAATACCTTATTTACATAAGTATTCAGACCCTTTGCTACAAGACTCAAAATTGAGCTCAGGTTCACCCGGTTTCCATTGATCATCCTTGAGAGTCCACCTGTGGTATATTCAATTGATTGGACATAATTTGGAAAGGCACACACCTGTCAATATATGGTCCCACAGTTGACAGTGCATGTCAGAGCCAAAACCAAGCCATGAGGTCGAAGGAATTGTCCGTAGAGCTCCATGACAGGATTGTGTCGAGGCACAGATCTGGGGAAGGGAACACAGTGGCCTCCATCCTTCTTAAATGTAAGAAGTGTGAACCACTAAGACTCTTCCTAGAGCTGGCCGCCCAGAGGAGAAATCAGGGGAGATGAGCCTTGGTCAGGGAGGTGACCAATAACCTGATGGCCACTCTGACAGAACTCTAGAGTTTTCTCTGTGGAGATGGGAGAACCTTCCAGAAGGACAACCATCTCTGCAGCACTCCACCAATCAGGCCTTTATGGTAGAGTGGCCAGACGGAAGCCACTCCTCAGTAAAAAGGCACATGACAGTGTGCTTGAAGTTTGCCACAAGGCACCAAGATTCTCTGGTCTGATGAAACCAAGATTGAACTCTTTGGCCTAAATGCCAAGCGTCACATCTGGAGGAAACCTGGCACCATCCCAATGGTGAAGCATGGTAGTGGCAGCATCATGCTGTGGGGTTGTTTTTCAGTGGAAGGGAATGGGAGACTAGTCAAGACTGAGGCAAAGTTGAACAGAGCAAAGTACAAAGAGATCCTTGATAAAAACCTGCTCCAGATCACTCAGGACCTCAGACTGGGGCGAAGGTTCACCTTCCAACAGGACAACGACCCTAAGCACATAGCCAAGACAACGCAGGAGTGGCTTCGGGACAAGTCTCTGAATGTCCTTGAGTGGCCCATCAAGAGGCTGAACCCGATTGAACATCTCTGGAGAGACCTGAATATAGCTGTGGGGCAACACTCCCCATTCCAACCTGACAGAGCTTGAGAGGATCTGCAGAGAAGACTGGGAGAAACTCCCCAAATACAGGTGTGCACAAGCTTGTAGCGTCATACCCAAGATGACTTGAGGTTGTAATTGCTGCCAAAGGTGCTTCAACAATGTACTGAGTTACGGGTCTGAATACTTACGTAAATGTGATATTTAAAAAAATCATCCTTCATGACTGCTACCAGGTAAAACGGAGCCAAGCAACCAGCAGACAGTAGCAACGGACGCTTTGGTTCATTACGTAGGCCGGTCACAACTTAGCAATTTCGACAGCCCTAGCAACGGAAGCTAGAACTTATTGAATCCCATTGTGACACTGGGGGGACACTTTTTGGCCAGGAGTCACTGTTTGGCATGACAGGCCCCTCCAGTTTATGTCTGAGGTAGTACACATATTCCTCCACAGTATTTTTAGCATTGCACCTTTCTCTCTGTAGCTGGTCTTGTATGATCATTTTCCCCCGGCAGCAGTCAAAACCAGGTGTTACTCATCCCAGCAATGTCCAAAGTCAATGTTTGCTGTACATGTGAAACACTAACAGACACAACAGAAGAACAAATTAATCAAAATGATTATATAGATGTGATTGGTTAAATTTGACCCTACAAAACACTTCTGTATATCAGTGGACAGTTTTTGTTTCCCACCATTTCCTTTTTTTCCGTCAATTGTTTTTGTTATGGGAGATAGATGGAAACACACATAGGAGTAGGGGGATTTGTAAGAAAACTAAACTAAACTCTCTCCTCAGAAGGCACACAGTCGGGTTGGCTGGACCTCTTTGTCTACCACATGCTGGATATGCCTGCTGTTCGTTGTGTGTATTTAGTCCTAGTCCTAGAAGCAGGGTCCCCCGGGAACTAGCTATGACATTTCAGCACATTACCAGCAGGCAAAACTGTTTGAAATTACATAAAGTGTCTGAAATTACATAAATAGTTTGAAATGACATGATGATTACATAATTTCAACCAGTTTGGCCCAATTCTGCCCAGGGGTTTTTTATCTTTTGTCCACAATTAAAAGTCATGGCTCTCTAAAGATTAAGTATAGCGTTATGCCTACAGGGTTCGAATGACCTTCATTAAACTGTAGCTTATTTCTGCTGTTATTGCCAAGGCTTTAGCTCAACTGGCTAACACAGTTGTGACACTCAAGGGACCTGGATTCGAAACCAGTCAGTCACACTAATGGTGCATTTCCACTGGCAAGCTTTGTACCAGTGTCACCAGTGTTTTGTGTTTCCACCTCTGAGTCCTGGCCCCAAAGAAGACCAAATGTCTTGGGCCATGGACCTACCCTGACATGGGGCCCAGAGAGGATGTTGTACCGGTCATCCAGGTCTTCTGATAGGTACTGGGGGCTGCTCCATTGCTCTAGGACATTCTCCTTAGGTTCAGACTCCAGGATCTTGCTTGCAAGGTTAGGGGTCCATTTGTTTTTCAATTCAGTAAATTTCAGGAATTTAATTAAAATTCAATGAATGAACTGGGGGTTAAACATTGTTTAATTCATGAAGGGAATTTCCTGAATTGAAAAGTGAATTGACCACACCGACCGTGATCACCCGATACAGCTGCCGAGGACACATACCCACTATAACATTTGTTTTCACTTAGACTCTCTCACCTTCACTTTATAATAGATTTCAAAATTGCACTTTGAAGTAAAAAACTACACTACTGTACAATGAATTCACATGATCATGTTATATTTACCAATCTTTGCCTCTGGTTAGGGCAGAGAAATGCCGGGTCTACATATATAAGCTTGTTTAAGTCATTCAGCAGACACTCTTATCCAGATCGACTTACAGGAGAAATTATGGTTAAGTTACTTTCTCAAGGGCACACGTCACCTAGTCGTAACCTTACAGTTACATGGTGCATAGTAGCTAGCTACCTAGCCATCCCAGAGAGAGCATTGCATTGCATTTCCGGTCACAACTTGCAGACTTGTTTAAGTGCTGCTGTGTGTTTTGTTGCTAACCTTACTTTGCTACCTGACAACTTTACGTTTTTTACTAAGCGTCCGGGTTAGAGTCCTGCTCCTTGAAAGCGGCAGCTCTACCCTTTTTCTCAGTGCGGATGTTGCCTGTAATCCATGGCTTCTGGTTGGGGTATGTACATACGGTCACTGTGGGGACGACATCATCGATGCACTTACTGATGTCAGTGTCAAATTCCACTGACTGATGCTCTGGATAAGAGCGTCTGCTAAATGACTTAAATGTAAATGTAAATGAAAAATCCTGGAACATATTCCAGTCTGTGCTATCAAAACAGTCCTGTAGCTTAGCATCTGCGTCATCTGACCCGTTCTGTATTGAGTGAGTCTCTGATTCTTACTGCTTTCGTTTTTGCTTGTAAGCAGGTATCAGGAGGATAGGGTTATGGTCAGATTTTGGTATTTGGTATTTTATTCGGATCCCAAATATCCGTTGAAAAAGCAGCAGCTACTCTTCCTGGGGTCCACACAAACAAGTTCTCTATATAATACTGTACTTTTTCTTGAATTTGTTCTCGATTTGGGGACTATGAAAAGACCCGTGGTGGCATGTCTGGTGGGATAAGTGTGTGTGTCAGAGCTGTGTGCAAATTGACTATGCAAACAATTAGGGATTTTCAACACATTGTTTCACATAAAAGAAGAAGTGATGCAGTCAGTCTCTCCTCAACTCTTTGCCAAGAGAGACTGGCATGCATAGTATTTATATCAGCCCTCTGATTACAATTAAGAACAAAACATGCCACTGTGTTCTGGGCCAGCTGCAGCTTAACTAGGGCTTTTTTTGTTTAATGCCAGTGGTAAAAATAGAAAAGAGTAGAGGGCCTAGAGCGCTACCCTGCGGTACACCACACTTTACATGTTTGACGTTAGAGACATTTCCATTAAAGAAAACCCTTTGAGTTCTATTAGATAGATTACCATATTGTGGATTCAGAGCTGAGGTTGAAAAGCCAAGTTTTTTCAACAACAGGTGGTCAATTATATAAAAAATTATATCAAAGGCTGCACTGAAATCTAACAGTACAGCTCCCACAATCTTCTTACTATCAATTTATTTCAACCAATCATCAGTCATTTGTGTCAGTGCAGTACATGTTGAGTGCCCTTCTCTATAAGCATGCTGAAAGTCTGTTGTTAATTTGTTTACAGAGAAATAGCATTGTATTTGGTCAAACACAATTTTTTCTAACAGTTTGCTAAGAGCTGGCAGCAAGTTTATAGGTCTGATGTTAGAACCAGTAAAGGCCGCTTTACCACTCTTGGGTAGCGGAATTACTTTGTCCTCAGGCCTGGAGGGAAGCCAAAGACTTTCCTCGAGTCTAGGCTCAGATTAAAAATATGACAGATAGGAGTGGCTATAGAGTCAGCTACCATCCTCAGTAGCTTTCCATCTCAGTTGTCAATGCCAGGAGGTTTGTCATTATTGAACTTTACAAAATTCTAACTAGCACTGCTTTACTTTCATTATTTGTTTTTTTATGCATGAATATAATTGCTCACTGTTTGTCGTGGGAATTTCCTGCCAATGAAATGATCATAAAAATAATTGGCATAATGTCACGAATCCCGCCGAAGATGGTGCCACTTCCTGTTTGGGCGACGCTCCGCGGTCGTCGTCGCCGGCCTACTAGCTGCCACCGATCCCCTTTTCTGTTTCATTTAGTTGTGTCTGATTAGTTGCACCTGTTTTGTGTTTAGGTTGTGATTATGGGCTATTTAAACCCAGTAAGCCCGCAGGCTTTTTGTGCGGGCTTGTTTCTCTGTTCGTTTTGTGGATGTGATATTTTCTGTATTTCTGCTCTCTGCGCCTGACTCCGCACCCACTACTCCTAGAAGTCGTAACACATAATCAAATGGTTTTGTGATGAATAAGCCATCTGATTCGATGAAAGATGGAGTTGAATTGGTCTTTCTGCCCATAATTTAATTTAAAGTACTCCAAAGTTTTTTTCCATCATTCTTTATATCATTGATCTTGGCTTCATAGTAAAGTTTCTTCTTCATTTTGTTGAGTTTAGTCACAATATTTCTCAATTTGCAGTAAGTCAGCCAGTCAAATGTCCAGATAGACTTATTAGCCACTTCTTTTGCCCCATCTCTTTCAGCCATACAGTTTTTCAATTCCTCATCAACCCATGGAGCATTAACAGTTAACAGTCAGTTTCTTAACAGGTGCATGTTGATCAATAATTGGAAGGAGAAATTTCATAAATTCATCAAGTGCAGCGTCTGGATGCTCCTCATTAATCACATCAGACCAACAAATATTTTTAACATCCACATAAGAGTCACAGTTAAATATTTTGTATGATCTCTTATACAGTATTTTAGGCCCAGCTGTTGGATCTTTTCTGGATATAGCCACTATATTGTGATCACTACATCCAAGGGGTACGGATACAGCTTTAGAACAAAGTTCTACAGCATTAGTAAAGATGTGATCGATACATGTGGATGATCTTGTTCCTGTAGTGCTTGTCAACACCCTGGTAGGTTGATTCATGAATTGGACCAGATTACGTGCGCTGGTTATAGTGAGACGCTTCCTCTTGAGCGGATAGCTTGTTGAAAACCAGTCAATATTCAGGTCCCCAAGAAAGCAGACCTCTCTGTTTACATCACATATACTATCAAGCATTTCACACATATTATTTAGTTACTGACTGTTAGCACTTGGTGGCCTATAGCAACACCCCAAAAGAAAAGGCTTTAGATGTGCCAAGTGAACCTGCAACCACAACACTTCAATAACACTTGACATAAGATCTTCTCTAAGAATTACAAGGATATGGCTCTGAATATATACAGCACCCCCCTCCCCATAAGCATTTCTGTCTCTTCTATAAATGTTATATCCTTGCATTGCTACTGATGTATCATCAAATTAATTGTATATGAATGTTATCTGATGTTACATATTAATATGGGCAATTTTCAGCCCTTTCCTGTGTAGCTTATCAGAGATAGACATAATATTGAAAAGAGCAGACAAAGCAAGAGAAAAACACATACATTCAGCAGTCCATTAATCAATTGGTGTGTGTGTGTGTGCTGCGGGGTTGAGGCTACGAACCGATAGGCTTGTCTCTCTCATCCCTTCCGGGGTTCTGGAAGGGAGGGTGGACAATGAACCTGTCGTAGCGGATGTAAGCAATTTCTCCACACGCTCTGGCAGCTTTCATGGCTGGGATCAGTTCTTTCCTCTTCTGGTGCACAGAGGGAGAGTGTTGTATGCGTCTCTGTATGTGGAGTAAAGGTAGTCTAGATTTTTTTTCTCTCCTCTGGTTGCACATGTAACATGCTGGTAGAAATGAGTTAAAACGGATTTAAGTTTAAAGTCCCCGGCCACTAGGAGCGCCACCTCTGGATGAGCATTTTCTTGTTTGCTTAAGGCCTTTTACAGCTCGATGAGTGCAGTCTTACTGCCAGCATCAATTTGTGGTGGTAAATAGACAGCTATGTAAAATATAGATGAAAACTCTCTTGGTAAATAGCGTGGTCTACAGCTTATCATGAGATACTCTACCTCAGGCGAGCAAAACCTTGAGACTTCCTTAATATTAGATTTTGTGCACCAGCTGTTATTTACAAACAGACACAGACTGCCACCCCTTGTCTTACCGGAGGCAGCTGTTCTATCTTGCCGATGCACAAAAAACCCAGCCAGCTGTATGTTATCTATGTCGTCGTTCAGCCACGACTCGGTGAAACATAAGATATTACCGTTTTTAATATCCTGTTGGTAGGATAGTCTTGATAGTAGCTCATCCATTTTATTATCCAATGATTGTGTAACGAGTGCGCTGAGAGTCGGGAGGCAAGTTCAGGGAGTGACTGTTTTAATATATAATAGAAACAATGATGCTTCCCTTAGGTGAGGTGTTATTCTGTAATGAGTGTGCTGAGAGTCAGGAAGCAAGTTCGGGGGGTGTGTTTTAAGAAATAAAAGAAACAATGAACACAAACAACGCACCGACATGAAAACGGAGTCAATGACACCTGAGGAAAGAACCAAGGAGAGTGACAGATATAGGGAAGATAATCAAGGAGGTGATGGAGTCCAGGTGAGTGTCATGAGGCACAGGTGCGCAAGACGATGGTGACAGGTGTGCGGGACAAACAGCAGCCTGATGACCTAGAGGCTGGAAAGGGAGTATACGTGACAGTCCTCCCTCCCCAACGCGCGGCTCTAGCCGCAGGACGCCGTCAAAGGTTACAAACCCGGGGATCAGGAGCAGACTCGTCAGCCCTGCTGATGCGCAATAACCTGTTTAGTCAGTTGGGATGCGGGAACCTGACAGATTGGTTGAGGCAGGGGAGCCTGGCGATCCGGCTGAGGCATGAGAACGTGACAAGCTGGTGGAAGCCGGGAAGCCTGGCGATCCGGCGGAGGCATGAAAGCCTGACGAGCCGGGTGAGGCAGGGGAGCATGGTGATCCGGCTGAGGCATGAGAGCCTGACGAGACGGCTAAGGCAGGGAAGCCTGGCAATCTGACAGATATAGGGAAGATAATCAAGGAGGTGATGGAGTCCAGGTGAGTGTCATGAGGCGCAGGTGCACGAGACGATGGTGACAGGTGTGCGGGATAATCAGCAGCCTGATGACCTAGAGGCCGGAGAGGGCGTATACGTGACAGATTGCACTTTGGCTAATAGGATTGATGGTAGAGGTGGATTACCCACTCGCCGTCGGATACTTACAAGGCACACTGACCTACGTCCCCGATATCTCCGTCTCTTCTTCATGCGAATGACGGGGATTTGGGCCTTGTCTGGTGTCTGAAGTAAATCCTTTGCATCCGACTCATTAAGGAAAAGATCTTTGTCCAGTACGAGGTGAGTAATCACTGTGCTGATATCCAGATGCTATTTTCGGGTGGCAGAAACATTACGTACAAAATAAGTTACAAATAACGCAAAAAAAAACACACAATAGCACAAAACAGCAGCCATCAACTCTTGCGCCATCTCATATAAAAATGGAATCTCTCCACACCATGGCAAAATGGCTTCTGCTGAGGCGCGGGAACCTGACCAGCCTGCCAAAGGCGTAGGAGCCTGCCGAGCCAAACGAGTCTTGTGAACCTGACAAACCAGCTGAGGCATCCTCGGTAGACTCGGCAACGGACGCTTGACGGGGCAACCAGGTCTTGTAAACCTATCGAGCCACCTAATGCGTGGGAGCCATACAAGCCGCCTGAGGCGTGGGAGCCTGACGAGCCAGTATTGCAAAATGAGTAGAAATGTATGAGTTTAAGAGGGGGGCCACTAAAATGTTTTGCAGCGAGGTGGTGGGCCCCCCAACCAAATCTCGCTTAGGGACCCCAAAAGGCTAGACCCGGCCCTGTTAGTAATGATCAACAATCAGATTTGTATTTTTTAGAAAAATCAAGGGGCGTGAATACTTTCTGAAGGCACTGTATGTTTTTGATTCCAATTCTAGCACACATGATTCAACTAATCAGTAAGCCCTTATGTGAAATGGCTGGGGAGCACCGAAATCCCTTTTGAGAAACACTAACTGTATCATCAAATATGCTGTGTACTACATGCAATTATGTTGTCTTAAAAGAGAGGGTGTCACACCAACTAGAAACAGTATACATTAGCGTCTGCCTCTTCTGCGTTGAATGTAGCGCTGACTTCCCTTTTGAAGAACTTGCTGTGTTTTCATGGAGGGGATTTACGTGTGTGGTTCCTCCGAAGATGTCTTCGAGCTGCAACTGGGCCTTCTCCATCACTGCCACCAGAGGAACACACGCTCAGGATACAGCTCCTCGAACTTGGCCCTGTTCATCAGCCAATAGCGCAGAGTCATTCCAAAAAGGGTCAGGACCCTGGGTCATGTTCAGTAGGGCACACTGTAACAAAACATTTTAAAACCGACTATTTATTTGAACTATTAAAGTTCAAATAAAACTTTTCTGTGTCACTCCATTTCAGTCCCTTTTCTCCCATTTTGTGCCTACTAAACATGACCTCATGGTGAGTTTTAGAGACTGTGTTGCCATGGTCACACCTGTTCATCAAGTCTTGACTGTGGAGACACAGTGTGGACATGTTCAGTTGGCACAAAACAGGTGAAAATGTTTTGCTACAGAGTGAAATTTGGTGAAATTACCTTAAACAATACTTTATTAAATTAAATTTTAAAAAGTATCCTTTTCGCTTTCAAAACACTATCTAATTCATCTTCCCACAGACATCCACATCATCCATAAATCACTCCATGTTTAGAAGGAAGTCTGTTGAAATGCTGCTCATCAACAGTGTTGGGAAGTAGTGAGCTACATGTAGTTCAACTGGCAATTGAACTACATTTTGCAGTAGCTTGGTGGTAGTTGAACTTGATTCAAATCTTGGTAGTGTGAACTCTGCACAGAAATGCTCTTCCAGCAACCAGTCAGTCTCTGCCTCCCAGGTAAGGGGGAAAAGCTGTGGATAAAAATACAGTTAGTGTTATAATGCTTAACAGAAATTAACAAACATGTTTTCCTTGAAAGGGAAGTTCAGTATTTTACAACTTAATGTTAGATCGGTCCTCACCCTGAAAGTAGTTTATAGACCAGGAGAAACTGTAATCCATGGTTCGGTTTTCTTTAATAGGTCAATACAAACTTCAGCTAACTTTGGCCAGCAGCAAACCACCCTGCGGTCCCTGGATGGGACACCAGATGCTCCTGGACGTGGTGTTGGAGGGCCAGTAGGTAGCACTCTTTCTTCTGATCTAAAATAAACATTCCAATGCCCCAGGGCAGTGATTAGGGACATTGCCCTGTGTAGGGTGCTGTCTTTTGGATGGGATGTTAAACGGGTGTCCTGACTCACTGTGGTCAATTAAAGATTCCATGGCACTTACAGTATCATAAGAGTAGGGGTGTTAACTCTTGTGTCCTGGCTAAATTACCAATCTGGCCCTCATACTGTCATGATCAGCTAATCATCCCAGTCTCCAGTTGGCTCATTCATCCCTGTAACTATTCCCCAGGTTGTTGCTGTAAATGAAACTATGTTCTCAGTCAATTTACCTGGTAAAATAAGGGTAAAATAAAAAATTTGCCAACACTATTTAAAAATATATATAAGTGGGGGAGGTATGTGGTACCTGTAAAAAAAAGGGCAAATCAACACAATTATTTGGTTTTACGTTAAAAAAATAAAACTGGTACCGCATGCCATCATCACTTCCATTGATTTGACATCAGATGTTATGTCATATAGTGTGTACAGATAGGCTAGCACAGTTAGGAGTTTAAGTTAGACATATTAGCATACCTTACCTGGCTAAAGCCATGTTTCACTTGACTTGTCCTGCTGAATGCACAGGCAGACAGTTGGAGAGCTGAATGTCCCACGACAACAAAGACCACTATCTTGGATTTTACATTGGCTGATGGGAGGTCCTCTTTGTACAGTATATGCCATAATTCAAAGCAACTAGAGGGAGACAGAAGACAGAGGAATATTAATGGTTCCTTGTACAGTATAATATATATATATATATTATTATTATATTATAATTAATTGAGCACTTTGCCAGAGGAGAAGGATCAATTTCCCATGATACCTGCTGTGGTGTCATTGATCAGTCGGAGGCAGTTGAGACCGGCATTGAACGTGCAGAAATAAATATATTTCACTGTGTTAATAATTTCAATATGTTTTGTCCCATTACAAACAACACGAAAACAGGTGATTGGTTAAAGCATTCTATAGTACAATCACATTCAAGGCCTCTAAAGAATATATAGACGAGTTCACAGCATGTAACCTTCATTATCATTGGGACCTGAACAATTAATCGAGATCAGGGCTATTCAATACGGTCCTCGAGGGCCAAAACACATCTGGTTTTCATTCTTGTCTTCTAATCAGTGACTGATTTAGACCTGTGTTTGTGTGTCCAGCAGAGAACCACATTGCAAATGTGTCAATAGCCAAAATTATTACCAGATTTGTGGCTGCTACCCACAAGTATGTTTTTGGATCTAAATGATACAACAGCACTGTAGGGAGGAAAGTAATGCAGATAGTAACTCAAAAACATGTAGACTGCAGCTGAAATCTCCTC
Organism: Oncorhynchus gorbuscha; assembly: GCF_021184085.1. Taxonomy (NCBI): domain Eukaryota; kingdom Metazoa; phylum Chordata; class Actinopteri; order Salmoniformes; family Salmonidae; genus Oncorhynchus; species Oncorhynchus gorbuscha. The sequence goes on from NC_060185.1 coordinate 53,438,687, forward strand.
CATTTTTTAAAATACATTCTGTTAATTTTTGGAGGGGTGAGTACTAGGCCTAAACACAACATCCAATAAACAATTAACTAATTACAAAAGTCCTGATAGTCTCATTCCAACAGTATTAGGAAATTTCATTACAGTTAACATCTCAAGCGTAAAAAGTAAGGAGAAAGAAAACAGGGACCATATTTCAGAGTTGGGTTGTGTGAGGCTACGCTTTAAATACAATTTCATGACGACTAAGATTCTCATAAGTGTTTTTTAAAGACCTCATCATTGGCAGTGTATAAGATAAAACAAAAATAATCCTAGTAATGGTTGCACAAAAAAACTGTGCAAACCAAGCTCCCACATATTGAAATGAGCCCCTCCTATTGCTGGGCTTGGTGAGTCTGGCCTGTGTTGGGGTGGTGTAGTCCTGTGTGGCTCAGTGGGTCGAGTAGCGGTGCTAGCCATGACAGGGTTGTAAATGCGATTCACACGTGGGATCTGTAAGTTGTTTCTGATAAGAGTGTCTGCTAAATGACTAAAATGTAGGCTAGCTTGTTAATGGGGTCATGTTTGCTGGGAATCTGATTGAAGCCTAAATATTTCAAATTGATACAATGATTATCCTTTACTGTAGACGTAATGACTGTAGCTACCGAAATCTATTGTATAGAATGTTATAATATACAATAGGCCTAATAAAGCAAGTTTGTTTAGCCTACGTTGCAAAGCTATTTGTGCAGGCTGGTTAAATATAGACAAATAAAGATAGGATAACTGCAAAATGCTGTGTGAATGATTTTTTATTTGATAGGTACAATTGAGCCAACCAGGAAAGACACGGAGTGTGTTATTGTAGCCTAGTAAGCACGACTTTTAACAGTGCAGCATTTGGCCACAAGAGCGCGCCTGAGCCACATTAGTGGCGGTGAACATGCCAAAATCTCCTTTCTCTTGTCCTAAAAATTGTGCACAAAAAAAGCATTCCAAACACTGTCAAAGCCACACCGGAGGCTGTCAGTAATCTCTCTCTTGTCTCACACGATGATCCCTGAAAAGCCAGATGTCGTACACACCGTTGCTTTTTATTTACTTTTTCTGTCCTTCGGTAAGTATTGGTTGACTTACCGTTCTATTTGAAGCTATGCGCATTTTACTCGTGCTTTATGTGGCTGCTTTAAGCAGGGAGTAGAGCAAGCTAAGAATATGCGTTGTTTGGAAGCCGTGTTGCACATTGGAAGAGTTAACTTTAGCTAGCCATGTAGCTAGCCTAGAGATGACTGGACATTGCAAATAATTGCATCTGGTTAGAAACTCCTAATTGGATTGGCTGCACATTCGTTCACGACCGTTTGTGTTACATTGTGTCTTTAAGTTTTTGAATTGCCTAAACGCATGTTTTTACTAGGATATAACCTAGACTCTGTGGAAGCTTAGCGACTGTATTTTGAGTATAGTTTAAACTTCTTGACCAGTGGCATATTCATTACGCCGAATAATGTTGCAAAACGTTTCTTAAACGGAACCAAAGGAAACGGGGAGAGACCGAATGATTTGTCCAATAGAAACTTTCGTTTTGGCTCTGTTTCCGTTTGGTTCTTATACGGTAAACGGTTTCCGAAATGAATATGCCCCAGTGTTTTGCAGGCTGCTGCACGCGCAGCTTGTGGGTGTGAGAGTTGTAGCCTTCGTTCTCTGAGAAATACTTTTACAATTGTATCTCGTTGTATTCTTTGATAACTTCACCCAATAACTCAACGCGATGCATGCATGTGCGACGAATTGTGTGCGACAGCAGCTCAGTGGCTAACTTTAAAATAGCGCGCTATTGCATTAATTCAGGTAACATATTAACTATACCTAAAGACTGCAGCCAGGCATAATGCATTATGATGTGGTTATGCATCGTAAGACTTGTCATAAGAATGTATGACCCATAAGGTCTCCCGAGTGGCGCAGCGGTCTAAGGCACTGCATCTCACATGCTGACCAGACTGGACAAGGCATCGCAAAATAAATGTAGAAATCTATGTTATTCAATTATTGCACCCACACTGCTGGCGTGTGTCCTGCCTCTCCCATCTCCTCATTGGTTTATAGAAGCAGGTACCCACGTGCCATCTCCTCATTGGTTATACCCATGTGGGTGATTGAAAGACAAACTGTTTTGCCGGTAGTCGTGGTAATACTTTGAAAGTTTAGATGCCAATCACCGTATAAGTTCAAAGATGAAAAAGCCTGGAGAGATGACAAGAAACGATTTGGTTGGCCGTTTTATGTGTGGATTAATTTTCTGAGTAGAGGACCTTGTGCATTTCAGGTAAAATAACAACTCAATGTTTATATCCCAGGACAAATTAGCTAGCAACAGCAAGCTAGCTAAATAGGACAAATTAGCTAGCAAGTGCAAGCTAACTAGCTAAATTGCCATATATATTTAATTCTTTTCGACCTGTCCCTAAATTAATGGCATTGGTTTTGATATTTTAACCTGTGTGTCGTGATCACTTTTGGTGTAGGGGGACAAAATAAATTTATGCACAATAGCGCACGCGCGCAGCCGGTTTGGGTTCCGTGTCAGTGCTCGAGGCGTCACTACAGACAATAATGGTTCGAATCCAGGCTGTTTCACAACCGGATGTGATTGGAGGTCCCATAGGGCGGTTCACAATTGGCCCAGCATTGTTAGGGTTTGGCCGGGGTAGGATGCAATTGTAAATAAGAATTTGTTCTTGACTGACTTGCCTAGTTAAATAAAGGTTACATTTTAAGTATGATTAATAATGATCAATTTCAATGATCCTGACTAAATGTTAACCTCTTGCTCCTACCTGACACGCAGGCGTCCCATCTAGACATCTGGAAATGCAAATGCACTACGCTAAATGCTAATAGCACTCGTTAAAACTCAAACGTTCATTAAAATACACATGCAGGGTATTGAATTAAAGCTACACTCGTTGTGAATCCAGGCAACAAGTCATATTTTTAAAATGCTTTTCGGCGAAAGCATGAGAAGCTATTATCTGATAGCATGTAACACCCCAAAAGACCCGCAGGGGACGTAAACAAAATCATTAGCATAGTCGGCGCTACACAAAGCGCACAAATAAAATATAAAACATTCATTACCTTTGACCATCTTCTTTGTTGGCACTCCTAGATGTCCCATAATCACTATTGGGTCTTTTTTCCGATTAAATCGGTCCATATATAGCCTAGATATCGATCTATGAAGACTGTGTGATCAACGGAAAAAAATAGCGTCTTATAACGTAACGTCATTTTTTTAAATTAAAAAAGTCGATGATAAACTTTCACACTTCGAAATGCTTTTGTAATGCAACATTAGGTATTAGTAAACGTTAATAGGCTACCCTGGGGCGGCAGGGTAGCCTAGTAGTTAGAGCGTTAGACTAGTAACCGCAAGGTTGCAAGTTCAAACCCCCGAGCTGACAAGGTCCAAATCTGTCGTTCTGCCCCTGAACAGGCAGTTAACCCACTGTTCCTAGGCCGTCATTGAAAATAAGAATTTGTTCTTAACTGACTTGCCTGGTTAAATAAAGGTAAAATAAAAAATAAGCGATCAAATTGATCACGAGGCGATGTGTATTCTATAGCTGTACGTCTGGAAATAATGTCCGGGTAAATCTCAACCAAAATATCCGGTCGGAGACCTGAATAAATGGGCTGTCTCTTCTTCGTTTGACCAAGAAACAAAGCCTAGGCAAATGACAAGACTGTTGACATCGTGTGGAAGCTGTAGGAATTGCAATCTCGGCTCCAGGTAATTTGCTTTCCCATAGACAATACATGCAAGTGGCGCATTGATATATTTTCCAATTTTCAGTGATCAGATTTTCCTGCGCTTTTCGATGAAACGCACGTTCTGTTATAGTCACAGCCGTGATTTAACCAGTTTTATAAACGTCTGAGTGTTTTCTATCCACACATACTAATCATATGCATATACTATATTCCTGGCATGAGATTAATCGGCCATAATCGGCTTCCAAGAATGCCGATTACTGATTGTTATGAAATCGGCTCTAATTAATCGGTCGACCTCTAGCTCAAAGACTATTTTAGTTCTTTATAATACACTACATGACCAAAAGTATGTGGACACCTTGCTCATCCAACATCTCATTTGAAAATCATGGGCATTAATATTGAGTTGGTCCCCCCCCTTTGCTGCTATAACAGCTTCCACTCTTCTGGGAAGGCTTTCCACTAGATGTTGGAACATTGCTGTGGGGACTCGCTTCCATTTAGCCACAAGACCATTAGTAAGGTCGGCACTGATGTTGGGTGATTAGGCCTGGCTCGCAGTCGGCGTTCCAATTCATCCCAAAGGTGTTCGATTGGGTTGAGGTCAGGGCTCTGTGCAGGCCAGTCAAGTTCTTCCACACCGATCTCGAGAAATTATTTCTGTATGGACCTTGCTTTGTGCACGGGTGCATTGTCATGCTGAAACAGGAAATGGCCTTCCCCAAACTGTTGCCATAAAGTTGGAAGCACATAATTGTCAATAATGTCATTGTATGCTGTAGCTTCACTAAAATTAAGGGGATATGCCCGAACCATGAAAAACAGCCCCAGACCATTAATTGCTTCTCCACCAAACTTTACAGTTTGGAACTAGGTAGTTGGTGTTGCATCCGAGGACAGATGATTTTTACGTGTTTCAGTACTTGGCGGTCTCGTTCTGTGAGGTTGTGTGGCCTACCACTTCGCAGCTGCGCTGCTGTTGCTCCTAGACTTTTCCACTTCACAATAACAGCACTTAGACTGGACCAGGGCAGCTCTAGCAGGGCAGAGATTTGACTAACTGACTTGTTGGAAAGGTGGCATGCTATGACAGTGCAATGTTGAAAGTCACTGAACTCTTCAGTTAGGCCATTCTACTGCCAATGTTTGTCTATAGAGATTGCATGGCTGTCTACTCAATTTTATACATGTCAGCAATGGGTGTAGCTGAAATAGCCAAATCCACTAATTTGAAGAGGTGTCCACATACTTTTGTATATCTAGTGTAATTTGAGGGGAGGTTTCCTGGACACAGATTAAGCATAGTACTGGACTAAAAAGTGCTTTCAATGGAGATTCTCTATTGAGCTTGCTTTTTAGTCCAGGAATAGGCATAATCTATGTCCGGGAAACAGCCCTTGAGTGTTTGTCAGGTGGGCAGTGTTTGCTCTTTTGGGACTTTTTTATTGCTTCCATTGGAACAGGCAGGCTCATTGGAAGAGGCAGGCTCAATCAGGCACAGCTAAAGCGTTTGAAATTATTTAAAGGACCTCACCAGAGTGCAATGTCGCCTCTATTTCAGCGTAACTTCTGTCCTAGAGCGTAAATTGTAGTTTTTAGGTTCTACCTCTGAAGAATGATGCAGGCTGCTAATACATATTCACAAATTGGGCGTGAGAAATCACCACAGCGTTCCATCTCCCAAAAAACTGAAACTTGACAAACGATCCAAAGGATGATTTATAATTTGCTGGTAAAAAAAGTGGAGGTGCTAAAACACACCCCATACTTTCATTTGCTCCATGGCTCAGGCAGCCAAGCGTAGACTACGGCGACAAGCTGTTTGGCTCAGCCAAAGATGATCTATTATATTGCTCCGCTCAGTTGCGACTTGTGAAGATGGAAGTACTTTGTAGGTGTTTATGATTAATAAATAATGCCATGCTGGTGGGTGGCAACATTCAAATAAAACCCAGCCCTGAAAAGAAACGTAGACTCTAAAGTAGTTGCATGTCATATCATAGGGGAAACGCATGACATTGGCATGAAAAAGATCAGAAGTTACCCCTTCGGATTTCCCACTTCAACCTCAATATATCATACTTTGACTAAAACAATGACTTCTTGACTTATCCTTGTGTAACATCATGGGTAGGCTAAGAAAAAAAAAAGTGAATTTCGGAATTTCTGTTCTTGGGGGCGTTTAATCATTTAGGATTTGAACTCAGGTCTGCTTTTCATTATTCACCATAGTGGTTACAGATTGTTGTTACTAACAGCCTCATGAACATTAATGTAATTGTTGAATGGCATAAGTGAATGGAATAGATGTTACATGAATTCATCTGTAATACCAAAGGTTTATAGACTAGCCTATTGTATGGGCAACCAACTCGCTGGCCTTGTCTTTAGTGTCCATCCTGAGATTGAAAGATTGGGAGTTTGATCTCTGGCCGAGTCATACCAAAGACTGTAAAAAATGGGACCGATGCGTCTCTGCTTGGCACTCAGCAGATAGATTGGCCGAGGTAAGGTCCTGCGATAGACTAGCATCCTGTCCAGGGGATATACTTGTACATCAAGCTGCCTCACGCTACAGAAATAGTATATGGTTCCTGCTCCTATGAGCTGTTCCGTCTCCTACCTACTTCTATTGTATAGACAGATCATTGCCTTGCTGTGGTTCAAGCAGATCTGTGGATGCATAGCCTGGCTGACCGGACTCACGTGGTACACTGGTCTGGACAAGAGTCCAATTGTTGGCGCAATATTCACACAGAAATTGGCTTGAGCTTTGATTGGTACAACAACAAATAAAACCCTGGTTGTAACAGTTGTATTGGAAGGGGGCACCACTCGGTGTGTGTAGTTGTACATGTGGGTGTTTAATTAAGTGAGAGGGGAACTAATCAACACTTCACTCTATTGTTTTGTTAACTGCTGTGTCTCAAACCCCTATCATTCAGTGTCCAATTTATATGAATAGAAAACCCTGAAAGTTCTTAAACATTCAACCAAACAATGCATGTACCATGGGACTATATTATGGCTGAAGATTTTAGCCCTGAAACCTTGAGTGCTAAAGACCTGTGTGTGGATGGTGCTCAGAAATCAGCTCTCATCATGTGACTGTATAATGCATGTTTATATACAGTACAATATGATGCGTATCAGGGTAAGGGTCAACTACAATATCAATTCAGGCAGTAAATTGAAATCCATTTCATGAATTGAGAATGGACAATTATTTTCTATGGGAATTTGTCAATTCAGTAATTCAATTACTTCAACCACTGAATTGATAATCACAAGAACTCCAACCCTGATGCACAGAATTAGACTAGAATAACAATAGAGTAAAATATTTCCCTATGATGGGAGTCAGCGTGAAAGAGGAAGATAGTTTAATCAGAGGAGCAACTGGATATGTTCGACTGTTCGACCCTTAATTTCTGGTGATACCGTCAAGTGTTTTGCCATAAAAGCTCATTGCTCTTTCCTCCATCCTAGAGCCAGAGTAGTTCAAGGTTCATATTCTTGACCAACAGCATGATTCATTCTATATTTTTACCTTTGTGTGTGTGTGCGTGCGTGCTACCAACCACGAACGACATGACGGTCTCACAAAATCAATACATTTTCATGAAATAGGGCCTACCTTGTTGGTTTTTCCAAGTCCTCTCACTGGGGGTTAAAGATGAAAACAGTTCTAATAAGGAAAGGAAAGGGCAACCGGCTGAACAAATGTTGTCGTCACAACCAGTAAGAGGAAATGGCTTTGAGGCACAGGAGGTCACGCATGCATGAAATGTGGTGACACATGAAAAGCTTTCAAACAAAGTTCCCCTCGCTCTGACATACTGACCACATTGCACACACCATCGCAGGCAACTTGATTTTGTCCACCCACACCAGACGTGATCAGGACACGCAGGTTGAAATATCAAAACAAACTCTGAACCAATTATATTAATTTGGGGACAGGTCAAAAAGCATTGGGAGATATAAACATTGGGTTGTTATTTTACCTGAAAGGCATAAGGTCCTCTACTCTGACAATTAATCCACAGATAAAACCGTCAACCAAGTTCCTTTCTAGTAATCTCTCCTCCTTCCTTTAGGCTTCTTCTTCTTTGGACTTGATATGGCGGTTGGCAACCAACTGGAGAGTGGACCTCAGTTCATCTTTCAATCACCCACATGGGTATATGCTCCTAAAAACCAATGAGGAGATGGGAGAGGCAGGACTTGCAGTGCTTCGAGCGTCACAAATAGAACCAAGTTCATTTTATTTTATTTTGCAGTGTGTGCAACACGTCTGGTCTGGTCAGCATGTTAGACCATGTAAGTCGCTCTGGATAAGAGCGTCTGCTAAATGACTTAAATGTAAATGTACATAGCTCACTATTCCCTTTGATATTTTAGCAATCTGTCTCATTGCAAGTGAATTGGGAAAGTGAAAACGGCAAGGCTAGCCTAATTATATGCAGGCAGCGCACGCCAAGCTGTCTTTTCCCTATCTTTCTCCAGGGACCTCCATGAAAGATGGCAAGTTGCGACAGATGTAGCAGAATGGGGAGTGAACTTGGATGTTCCCCTACAGGAAGCTGCGATTCGAGCCAAATGTTGCATTTTTAATCCTAGCTGATAGGATTGAGAGCCTGGAAGACCAGATGAGAATGTTGCAGAGTCTTTCTGGTGGAACCCAGATCGTTTGTGTTACTTACTCTGATTAATCCATCATTAAGTGGATTTTAGACCGCTTCCCATTTCTCAACTATTAATCAAGATTGGGATTTCGCTCTCCGAACTTTTGTAGTTTCTTTGGAATAATTTACATGCAACTGTAACACCCCTTCTCTCTAAGCCAGTGAACAGGCACAAGACAAGGTTTAGGTGAAATTGGCCTCCTCTCTGCTGAGGGAGATCTTATTAAAAACCCTTATTTAAAAAAGAAAATTTTAAGATCCTCTTAACAATCATATGAAATGGTCCTCAGATACGATACGATACGTTTTACCTATCATTTTGCCATTTCGTCATTTTGTTATTTGGCCATTCACGTCAGGTTTATGATAATTTCATAGTGGGTAAAGTGATACTTAAGGATTTTGGCAATGAAGCCCTTTACAGTATCTACTTCCACGAGTCAGATGAACTCATGGATACCATTTTTATGTCCCTGTAACCTGTACGGAGGTAGTTATGTGAGCCAATGCTAATTAGCGTTAGCGCAATGACGGAGTCTATGGTATCTGCTAGCAGTTACCATAGACCTCTAGTCTATGCACCAACGCTAGTTAGCAACTTCCTTCAAACTGCACACAGAGACACAAAAATGGTATCCACAAGTTCATCTGACTCTGGGGAAAGTAGATAAAGGGCTTCACAATCCTGAAGTATCCCTTTAAAGTCCTGGTCTGCCCACCCACTATATCTAACTATAAGAGGAGCTCATGCAGTCATCACTATGGACATCATTCAGCTCTACTCTGTCAGCTGTAATGAATTGCTCCCGCACAGTAGGAATTAAGTGTGTCATTTGTACTGTAGCTACTGTGTGATTGAGCTGTACTGTGGTAGGTCTATAGAATTGTATGATAGTGAATTATAGGATCTCTATGGGTAGGTCTGTGTGTGTGTGTCAGCTGTACTGTAGGACTGTGTGTGTCAGTGTATTTCAGCCATATGGCAGCACCGTGTGCGACTTTGTTCCTTTAATCAGCTGTTCTGAAGGCCCCCCTCCAGTAAAACCATGTTCCTATTCGGCCTGGTAATAAAGAAATGCAGCTGCCATAACTAAAGCCAAACAAGTTTTTTGTGTGTGTGTCCGCACGGCAAGCGTTTGTACATTCTCTATGCCAAAACAGTACAGAGTTACTGTAGTCACTGACCTTACTATTCATCTTGAAACAGCTAGGTCTAGTCTTGAAGTCACTTAGGGGAAATTCAACGGTAACGGAATTATGCTTTGACTCAGGTATTTCACTGTAAAATCTATGCCAAACAAAAATCATTGATTTCAAAGTTTAACAACCCATACAACTCTATGCACAAGGACTACTTTGAACAATTTACACAGTATATTTTACAATAACACATTTACTGGATGATCTGTGCCAATGCAATGTTTGGTAACAGAATTATGGTAAAATCTCCCTCAGTTTTTTTATGCGACCACGTTTTCAAAAAATCTGTTCCGAATTAATATTCAAAGATGTCTGCAGAAAGAATGAGGTGGTGTCAGCTATAGGGCTGTGGTGGTCTTGGAATTGGAGGTTACAGTAATTGGCCAGGCCAATATACACGGTCAATGACATAACTGTTAAAGGTTGGCTTTATTTCTGCAGCTTCTCTATTACCATTACACATCATTATTATCAGTAGCATTTCATTATTTTTATTACCTTATTACCTCTAAATATTAGTCTCGTATACAAATTAAGGAATGTCAGAAAGGAGAGGATTGTCACATTTTCATATTGACACAACTGAACACTGGCTCTCGGCTTCAAAAGAAACGTGCAATTTCGCTATTGCATTACACATCGTTACTGGTTTCTTTCCCTTTTCATTTATTTTTTGTATTGTTTCTGATGTGTCCATTTTGTTTAAATGTGTGTTACTGTTGTCTTAGGCATTTAAGACCCTATGTAAAAAATAAAATAAAAAATAAATTTTGTTTGTACACTTGTTTACATGGATGCTTCTTAATAAAACAGATTTTAAACCAGCCATTACACTTTGTTATTATCATGCCATTTAATTATTATTATTATTCAGGTTATTAATAATAAATATTAATTTACAAATTAAGAAATGCCTGGTTGGATAGAATTTGTCACATTTTCGTATTGACACAGCATGACAGAGTCAAAATAAAGATGTATGCCCACCTTGTCCTTGTCTGAAAAATTGTATATACAGAAAAGTTAACAATCTGGATCCTATTTTGACGCTAAAACCATTCTCACGAAGTCCGATGTGTTTTTCCCCCACTTTAATCGAAATATTTGCATAACTTCACAAACCCTACTGTTGCTGCCATTTGATGGCAGTGGCATTGGCATATGTTCTACAAAGAGAGCATGATGTAATGGGTGGCAGGTACCCTAGTGGTTAGAGCGTTGGACTAGCGTTGGATCGAATCCCCAAGCTGACAAGGTAAAAATCTGTCGTTCTGCCCCTGAACAAGGCAGTTAACCCACTGTTCCTGGGCCGTCATTGAAAATATGAATTTGTTCTGACTTGCCTAGTTTAATAAAGGTTACATTTTTGGGGGGAGAAATAACGTAGCATAAGTTCCTGGAAATATGCTTTTTACCAGATCAGATCATGCTAGGAGCAACCAGACAGGCTACTTTATGAAACTTTCTGAATGGACGTATAGGTCTATATTGTTACAAATGACGAGTCACCCATGATTCACCAGACAATATTTTGAAAGAGGAAGCAAAGTATTTTAAGCATATGTTTTCATTTCAGTCTCCATCTCCACTAACTGAAGTTAATTGTAAGGATTTGTTTCTATTATTAATGTAAAATTTAACAGCTGTACAGAAAGACTCATGTGAAGGCTAAATTACAGAGTTGGAACTTGATGCATTTAAAGCCTGTAAGTCCGGAATAACTCCAGGGCTGGATGGCATACCAGTTGAGGTCTACGAAACTTTTTTTGATGTACTCAGAGGACTGTTATTAGCATGTTTTAACCACTCATAAAAATGGTAGGTTATCAGATACTCAACAAGGTTTGATTTGAATTACTGAAACAGGACTCACGTGATTAAATATAAAGATCCAGTCCATTAAAAAAATTGGAGGTCCCTTACACTTTAGTGTTGATGCAAAAATTCTAGCATAATGCATAGAATTAAAAAGGTATTGCCAGATATTATTCACCCTAATCAGTTTGTTTTACATGGACGATACATTGGAGATAATATAATACAAGTACTGGAAACAATATAGCACTATTAAATATAGCTGACTTTGAAAAGGCCTTTGATAAAGTACGACTGGAGTTTATATATATATTATATATATATATATATATATATATATATATATATATATATATAATGCCTGGAATATTTACATTTTGGAGAATATCTTATACAATGAGTTAAAGTTATGTATAGTAACCCTAGGTGTGAAATGGTAAATATTGGCTAGTTCTCAGAGAGTATTAAACTGTCAAGAGGAGGAAAACAAGGTTGTCCACTATCGGCATATACAGTGCCTTGCGAAAGTATTCGGCCCCCTTGAACTTTGCGACCTTTTGCCACATTTCAGGCTTCAAACATAAAGATATAAAACTGTATTTTTTTGTGAAGAATCAACAACAAGTGGGACACAATCATGAAGTGGAACGACATTTATTGGATATTTCAATTTTTTTAACAAATCCAAAACTGAAAAATTGGGCGTGCAAAATTATTCAGCCCCTTTACTTTCAGTGCAGCAAACTCTCTCCAGAAGTTCAGTGAGGATCTCTGAATGATCCAATGTTGACCTAAATGACTAATGATGATAAATACAATCCACCTGTGTGTAATCAAGTCTCAGTATAAATGCACCTGCACTGTGATAGTCTCAGAGGTCCGTTAAAAGCGCAGAGAGCATCATGAAGAACAAGGAACACACTAGGCATGTCCGAGATACTGTTGTGAAGAAGTTTAAAGCCGGATTTGGATACAAAAAGATTTCCCAAGCTTTAAACATCCCAAGGAGCACTGTGCAAGCGATAATATTGAAATGGAAGGAGTATCAGACCACTGCAAATCTACCAAGACCTGGCCGTCCCTCTAAACTTTCAGCTCATACAAGGAGAAGACTGATCAGAGATGCAGCCAAGAGGCCCATGATCACTCTGGATGAACTGCAGAGATCTACAGCTGAGGTGGGACACTCTGTCCATAGGACAACAATCAGTCGTATATTGCACAAATCTGGCCTTTATGGAAGAGTGGCAAGAAGAAAGCCATTTCTTAAAGATATCCATAAAAAGTGTTGTTTAAAGTTTGCCACAAGCCACCTGGGAGACACACCAAACATGTGGAAGAAGGTGCTCTGGTCAGATGAAACCAAAATTGAACTTTTTGGCAACAATGCAAAACGTTATGTTTGGCGTAAAAGCAACACAGCTCATCACCCTGAACACACCATCCCCACTGTCAAACATGGTGGGGGCAGCATCATGGTTTGGGCCTGCTTTTCTTCAGCAGGGACAGGGAAGATTGTTAAAATTGATGGGAAGATGGATGAAGCCAAATACAGGACCATTCTGGAAGAAAACCTGATGGAGTCTGCAAAAGACCTGAGACTGAGGACGGAGATTTGTCTTCCAACAAGACAATGATCCAAAACATAAAGCAAAATCTACAATGGAATGGTTCAAAAATAAACATATCCAGGTGTTAGAATGGCCAAGTCAAAGTCCAGACCTGAATCCAATCGAGAATCTTTGGAAAGAACTGAAAACTGCTGTTCACAAATGCTCTCCATCCAACCTCACTGAGCTCGAGCTGTTTTGCAAGGAGGAATGGGAAAAAATATCAGTCTCTCGATGTGCAAAACTGATAGAGACATACCCCAAGCGACTTACAGCTGTAATCGCAGCAAAAGGTGGCGCTACAAAGTATTAACTTAAGGGGGCTGAATAATTTTGCACGCCCAATTTTTCAGTTTTTGATTTGTTACATTTTTTTGAAATATCCAATAAATGTCGTTCCACTTCATGATTGTGTCCCATTTGTAGTTGATTCTTCACAAAAAATACAGTTTTATATCTTTATGTTTGAAGCCTGAAATGTGGCAAAAGGTCGCAAAGTTCAAGGGGGCCGAATACTTTCGCAAGGCACTGTATATTTATTATGGCCATTGAAATGTTAGATATTAAAATCAGATCCAACAATAATATTAAGGGGCTAGAAATCCAAGGCTTAAAAATAAAGGTGTCATTGTATGCTGATGATTCATATTTTCTTATAAATCCACAATATGGATTCCTCCACAGCCTCATAGAGGATATAGATACTTGGATTACAACCAAATTATGACAAATGTACATATTGGATCACTAAAAAATACAACTTTTACATTACTGTGTAGTTTACCAATAAAATGGTCTGATGGGGAATTGGAAATACTCAGTCATATCCCGAAAGAAAGGAATGATCTCACTGCAATATTTTTTTAATACAAGGTTTACCAAAATAGATAAGATCTGGATACCATGGAAAGGAAAATACCTGTCTGTTTGTGGAAAAATCACCCTGATTAACTCTTTAGTCATATCACAGTTTACCTATTTGCTTATGGTCTTGCCTACCTCTAGCGACTTGTTTTTTAAATTATATGAGCAAAAAATGTACCTCTTTACTTGGACCGTCAAGTCAGACAAAATTAAATGGGCCTATTTATATAATTTATATAATTTCAGAGGGCAGAAATGATTAAATATTAAAGCATTAGACCTCTCACTAAAGGCTTCAGTCATACAAAAGTTATACTTAAATCTGAACTGGTTCTCTAGCAGATTAGTAAGAATATCTCACCCCATGTTCAAGAATGACTTTTTTCCCTTTATTCAGATTACAAACTCTCACTTTCGGTTATTTGAAAATGAAATTATGATAACTAAAAAAGCATACCAGTTTCATGTAAGGACCAAAACATTTACAGCTCTGCCATATAGATTGCAAAATAGTTGAGAAGAGATTTTCGATGTACCAATTCCATGGCACATGGTTTATGAACTGATACACAAAACAAAGCCAGATTTTTTTATTTAAATTATTATTCAAAATTCTTGCAACCCAATATAATGTTATATATATATATATGGGGGATACAACCATCCCAGCTATGCAGATGTTGCTGCAAAGAGACAGAATCATTTGTTTTCGTACTGTCCTTATGTAGCTTTTCTACTGACGAAAGATGCCTAGGGTCCCTGCTCATCTGCGTGGACGTGCCTTAGGCATGCTGCAAGGAGGCATGAGGACTGCAGATGTGGCCATGGCAATACATTGCAATGTCCGTACTGTGAGACGCCTTAAACAGCGCTACAGGGAGACAGGACGGACAGCTGATCGTCCTCACAGTGGCAGACCACTTGTAACAACCGCTGCACAGGATCGGTACATCCGAACATCACACCTGCGGGACAGGTACAGGATGACAACAACAACTGCCCGAGTTACACCTGGAACGCAAAATCCCTTCATCAGTGCTCAGACTCCGCAATAGGCTGAGAGAGGCTGGACTGAGGGCTTGTTGGCCTGTTGTAAGGCAGGTCCTCACCAGACATCACTGGCAACAACGTCGCCTATGGGCACAAACACACCGTCGCTGGACCAGACAGGACTGGCAAAAAAGTGCTCTTCATTGACAAATCGTGGAATTGTCTCACCAGGGTGATGGTCGGATTTGCGTTTATCGTACTTTGGAGCAGGATCGATTTGGAGGTGGAAAGTCCGTCATGGTCTGGGTCGGTGTGTCACAGCATCATCGGACTGAGCTTGTTGTAATTGCATGCAATCTCAATGCTGTGCGTTACAGGGAAGACCTCCGTCATGTGGTACCCTTCCTGCAGGCTCATCCTGACATGACCCTCCAGCATGACAATGCCTCCAGTCATACTGCTTGTTCTGTCAGTGATTTCCTGCAAGACCGGAATGTCAGTATTCTTCCATGGCCAGCGAAGAGCTCGGATCTCAATCCCGTTGAGCACATCAGGGACCTGTTGGATCGGAGGGCGAGGGCTAGGGCCATTCCCCCCAGAAATGTCCGGGAACTTGCAGGTGCGTTGGTGGAAGAGTGGGGTAAAATCTCACTGCACGAACTGGTCCAAATCTGGTGCAGTCCATGAGGAGGAGATGCACTGCAGTACTTAATGCAGCTGGTGGCCACACCAGATACTGACTGTTACTTTGGACTTTGACCCCCCCCCTTTGTTCATGGACACATTATTCCATTTCTGTTAGTTACATGTTTGTGGAACTTGTTCAGTTTATGTCTCAGTTGTTGAATCTTGTTACGTTCATACAAATATTTACACATGTTAAGTTGGCTGAAAATAAATGCAGTTGACAGTGAGAGGACATTTATTTTTTAAATGGGGGATTGAAAATTATGCAGACAATTACATTTATGAAAGCCATAATCTATAGGCCTATAGAGAGAATCAGCCAACTCACACAAGTACATCCCCATAAAAGGACCCGTCAATCAAAGCTACCAGCGTATGTCAGACATGACAGAACATTTTTACTCTTCTACTTAAAACGTATAAAGAAACCAATGCTTACCTTAGACTTTCCAAAAGTAGGCTATACGATGACAAGACAAGTATGAAGTGGAGAGAGGGCTATGCGATAGTATGAAGATGAAATTGATCATTAAAATAGAAACAAATACACGCAACATGTCATTGACAGCTGTGACGTCACTGGCCGTTGAGTAGTCTATAAATAAATAAAATATCCTGTATGAAATTATACCATGCCAGGTTGGAGAGGATTGTCAAATTGTCCATTTGACACAACAATAGTGCATTATTGGCCTCAGAGCCAGAACAACCTTGTCTTCTGCTGTTGAATAATTAAAGAATAGTCAGGCACATCCAACCTTTTTTTAAACAAGACTTATTTATTAGCAAGCAATGAAAACGTGTATTGTACAATGCCTTCAGAAAGTATTCATACCCCTTGACTAATTGCATGCTTTGTTGTTACAGCCTGAATTCAAAATGGATTAACTGTATTTTTTTTCTCACCCATATACACACAATACCATATAATGACAAAGTGAAAACATGTTTTTATTTTTTTTGTGTGCAAATGTATTGAAAATGAAATACAGAAATATCTCATTTACATAAGTATTCACACCCCTGAGTCAATACTTTATGGAAGCTTTGCCAGCGATTACAGCTTTTAAAAAATTCTAACATTTGTAAAAAAATTTTTAAAAAAACACTAATATATATTGAATAGCTAATTATTCAACCCCCTGAGTAAGTACATTTGGCAGTGATTACAGGTGTGAGTCTTTCTGGGTAAGTCTCTAAGAGCTTTCCAAACCTGGATTGTACAATCATTTCCCCAGTATTATTTTCAAATTCTTCAAGCTCTGTCAAGTTGGTTGTTGATTTTCAAGCAGATTTAAGCCAAAACTAACTCGGCCACTCAGGAATATTCACTGTCTTCTTGGTAAGCAACTCCAGTGTAAATTTGGCCTTGTGTTTTAGGTTATTGTCCTGTTGAAAGGTGAATTAATCTCCCAGTGTCTGGTGGAAAGCAGACTGAAGCAGGTTTTCCTGCTTCTATCATCTATTGATTCAAACATGCTCTTAAACTTTCCTGACTGGCCATAGAGGACCCAAGAAAGGGAATCCCGGATCAGTGGGGAGGCTGAGCAGCCTAGAGGGCTAATGCCTGCTGCCTCCTCACAATTGCCTCTGTGTATTTTCCTGCCATGTTTGAGGCACCATCGTAACTCTGCCCACATAAGCCAGACATGGGAAAATTGAGCCTCAACAACACATCAGTTGGCACTTTCGCAATTCCCTCGCCTGTTGTCTCCGACACCCTGTATAGCCCAATAAACTCCTGAGGGACACGGTCATGGTCAACATAACGCAGACAGACACTCTCCTGTTCAGCACCAGAGACATCTTGAGTACCATCAACAATTACTGAAAATTGTACAATCGGAAGAGACCTATTCTCAGCTGCAATGCCCTCGAATGACTGTATTGGCCACGATGTTCAGAATTTCATTCTGTGCTTTGGGGCCTGTGTATATTGTGGTACGCTCTGTTAACCACTTCAGTACAATGGGATTATCCTCTTCTGCCCTAAGTTTCAAAAGCTGGTATAAATTCCCACTGTCATCCGTGTGGTCTCTAAAGGCTTGTACCTGTCTTGCTACGTGCCGCACCAAAACTTACAATTTTCATCAAGCAACGCCTTGCGTCCTCTTGCTGTTTACCCCACGCGCTAGATAACTGGGCACTGATTGGATTTGCTGGTGTGCTGTTACAGTTACAAAGTGGCAGTGGGTTTGACAGTTTTGATGTGCTGTGAATTTCTCAATGGCTTTTCTCCAGTTCCTAATTCCTGCACTAATGAAGGCAGCATCCGCTCTTTGGCCAAAAGATTTGAAAACCCTTGGCTACAGTGAACACAACACTCCTTTTATTGATGGATTATAATGTAGCCAGGGGAAATCTCCAAACCATCTCTCTTGAAACATAAATTGTGGGTGTGGCTGATATGGTTTTGTGCCATCACTGAGGTAACTGGACAATGCTGTGCCACTGTCCCCTATACTGGTGCTGCTTGCAACAAGGTTGACACCTGGTCCTGCCGTGGCTGTGACACTGTCCTCTTAAGTCTCTCTCCCTGGATCTTTCACCACCCTCACTGACTCAGTCTGTCTCCTAGAAAATAAATGAGGTGTTTGCCATATTCTTAACTACCGGTACCCAAAATGACACAATTAATCACAACAGCAATATCATTGCCTTAAACTAATGTTGTTTCAGACACCAGTTTAAGTTGAGAGTTGGGATATCCATGGCATTGTCCAATTATGTCCCTATTTTGCAAGTCTAAAAAAGAGGGAACCTTTCATAATGTTGTCAAACAAAGACTCAACAAACTTACCTGAGACTCCCTGTCCCTGCCAGTCTGTCCCTGCCAGTCTGTTCCCAGCTCTGCTGTCTGTGTGCCATCTGTTGCCTGCTCTGCCTAATGACATCATTATGAAACATTCCCATTAGCATTTCACTTCTTTCTTATGAACATTTAATCAACTAGTCTTTGAGATATCAGGCTACTAGGGTTCTTACTTTTCATTTTGGTGTACTGAAAAATTCTCTCATGTCTCTTTTTTTCTGCCATTTTTCAACCTTGCTGGCTACACACACACACACACACACACACACACACACACACACACACACACACACACACACACACACACACACACACACACACACACACACACACACACACACACACACACACACACACACACACACACACACACACACACACACACACACACACACACACACACACACATACAGTGTGCAGGTTATTTACAGTATGAGATGGGCTTCGATCTACCAGGTAGCTAGCTGATCAGCAAGCAAATGTGAAACGGATTGCAGTGACAAGGATTTACAGCTGTATATGAGTTCACCATTTACACGACGTATGCTAAAACCTTTTGCAATTTTAATATAGTTTATGTTTTCGTTTTATATTGGCTCCCACAATATCTGAATTTGCAGAGCTAGCGAGCACCAATTCCGTTACTGTGGTGTTTGCTATAATCTTTGCTATCGTCAGTTTACTCCAAGATCGGCACACAGGTTCTTCAAAGTACCCTAGCGACAATTTAGCTTTTGCAACAAGACCAGAGTATAGTTCTGTTCAATTTTGAGTTCAGTTTATCGTTAAACTTATCAGCATGCACTACAGCTGCATGCAGATCTTGGAATAAACTGACGATAGCAAAGATTCCATCTTTGACCATGCCACATAAATGGAATAGGTGCTAGCTAGCATGCTAGCTAATGTTTGCTTTAGTTTGCGCCATCGGTTTGCTCGCTAGCTCTGCAAATTCAGCTAATGTGTGTGTGAACCCTACCAACACAAAACATTGCTATGGGGCGATTGACTGGATTAACCTCACGTTAGCTACATGCATTGAGTCCCTTTCAGACGGTAGACACGAACACTCTGTCACCTTGCCAGCTAAGGAACACAATATTGCATTGCTAGCTTCTCTCATTGACTCGAATTCAAACAGCTGCAAACACTGGTTGATGTTACTGTAGCTAACTAGAACATGTCAGCTAACCGCTAGCTAACATAAAGATTGACCTATAATTCAATGCAGCGAAAATGAAGACTGGTGATGGTTATAAATGTGTTTTATTGTATTGAGTGGTAGAAGTAGAGAAATGTTTAGCATATCCTTTGTTTGAACTACTTACAGATGCACAGTACTGAGGGTGTTGTTGTAGACTCACCACTGCAAACCTAGAGTATTGCTTGTAGGAGTTTAAATTACTTGGCTGTAAAATCACAACTGAAATCCATAAATTCATAAAAAATCCTACAATGTGATTTTCTGGATTTTTTTTCTCATTTTGTCTGTCATAGTTGAAGTGTACCTTTGATGAAAATTACAGGCCTCTCTCATCTTTTTAAGTGGGAGAACTTGCACAATTGGTGGCTGACTAAATATTTTTTTTGCCCCACTGTATATTGGGTGGGACAAATCATATTTTTCCCAGGATGGGGGGGTTGTGTCCCCCCTGGGATTTCCACCTATACCCCAAACAGGGACACCGTTCCCAATCAAAGCTATAACATACTCCATTAAGGCAGTTATTTATCTTACAACTTATCCTTGTGGTAAAAATTATGTGAGCAAAACAAAACGCAAACTAAAAGTAAGACTCTCTGAGCATCGTAGCACCATTAGGTGCAAAAACTCGACGAACCCAGTTGCGACCCACTTTTTAAAAAAGCGAACCACTCTATTTCATCCCTTCGCTATATCGGCATCGAACACATCACCATCCCAAATAGAGGGAGGTACCTTGACAATTTATTGTTAAAACAAGAGGCGGCCTGGATCTTTTAATTTAAAGACCCTTGCTGCTTTCAGTCCCAATGTAGAGTTTTAGCCATGTTTATACAGTGCATTTGGGAATTATTATTATTTTCCACGTTTTGTTATGTTACAGCCTTATTCTAAAATGTTTTAAATTATTGCATTTTTTCCCCTCATCAATCACTCAATACCTCATAATGAAAACAGGTTTTTTGAAATGGTTGAAAATGTATTAAAAATAAAAAACTGAGGCACAAAACCTGAGGCACAGATCTGGGGAAGGGTACCAAAAAATGTCTGCAGAGGCCTCCATCATTCTGGGGGGGGTTTGGTCAAGGAGGTGGACAAGAACCTGATGGTCACTCTCCAGAGTTCCTCTGTGGAGATGGGAGAAACTTCCAGAAGGACAACCATCTCTGCAGCACTCCACCAATCAGCACTCCACCAATCAGACATTTATGGTAGAGTGGCCAGACGTAAGCCACTCCTCAGTAAAAGACCGCTTGGGAGTTTTCCAAAAGGCACCTAAAGGACTCGCAGACCATGAGAAACAAGATTCTCTGGTCTGATGAAACCAAGACTGAACTATTTTGCCTGAATGCCAAGTGTCACATCTGGAGGAAACAAGGGGCACCATCGGTCAAGCATGGTGGTAGCTGCATCATGCTGTGGGGATGTCTGTCATCGGCAGGGACTGGGAGACTAGTCAGAATTGAGGGAAAGATTAAGGGAGCAGCTTTGCACACTCTTGGCGTTCTCTCAACCAGCTTCATGAGGTAGGCACGTGGAATGCATTTTAATTAACAGGTGTGCCTTGTTAAATTGTGGAATTTATTTCCTTAATGTGTTTGAGCTAATCAGTTGTGTTGTGACAAGGTATGGGGTGGTATACAGAATATAGCCCTATTTGGTAAAAGACGAAGTTGATATTATGGCAAGAACTACTCAAATAAGCAAAGAGAAACGATAGTCCATCATTACTTTAAGACATGAATGTCAGTAAATTCAAAAAATGTCATGAACTTTGAAAGTTTCTTCAAGTGCAGTTGCAAAATCTATCAAGCGCTATGAAGAAGCTGGCTCTCATGAGGACTGACACAGGAAAGGAAGACCCAGAGTAACCTCTACTGCAGAGGATAAGTTCATTAAAGTTAACTGCACCGCAGATTGCAGCCCAAATAAATGCTTCACAGAGTTCAAGTAACAGACATATCTCAACATCAACTGCTCAGAGGAGACTGCATGAATCAGGCCTTCATGGTCAAATTGCTGCAAAGAAACCAGTACTAAAGGACACCAATAAGAGGAAGAGACCAAGAAACACAAGCAATGGACATTAGACTGGAGGAAATCTGTCTTTTGGTCTGATGAGTCCAAATTTGGGATTTTTGGTTCCAACCGCCGTGTCTTTTTGAGGCGCAGAGTAGGTTAACGGATGATTTCCACATGTGTGGTTCCCTGGTGGTTCCCACCAGGAAGCATGTTGGAGGAGGTGTTATGGTGTCGGGGTGCTTTTCTGGTGACACTGTGATTTATTTAAAATTCAAGGCACACTTAAACAGCATGACTATCACAGCATTCTGCAGCAATACACCATCCCATCGGGTTTGCGCTTAGTGGGACTGTCATTTGTTTTTCAAGAGAACAATGACCCAACACACCTCCAGGTCATGTAAGGGCTATTTGACCAAGGAGAGTGATGGAGTGCTGCATCAGATGACCTGGGCTCCACAATAACCCGACCTCAACCCAATTGAGATGGTTTGGGATGAGTTGGACCGCAGAGCGAAGGAAAAGCAGCCAACAAGTGCTCAGCATATGTGGGAACTCATTCAAGACTGTTGGAAAAGCATTCCAGGTGAAGCTGGTTGAGAGAATGCCAAGAGTGTGCAAAGCTGTCATCAAGGCAAAGGTTGGCTACTTTGAAGAATCTAAATTATAAAATACATTTTGAGTTGTTTAACACTTTTTTGCTAACTACATGTTTCCATATATGTTATTTCATAGTTTTGATTTCTTCACTATTATTATACAATGTAGAAAATAGTAGCTCAGTTGGTAAACATAAAGTGTAAATCCCGGGACCACCCATTGAATTATGCACACATGACTGTAAGTCGTTTTGGATAAAAGCGTCTGCTAAATGGCATATTATATTAAAAAACCCTTGAATTAGTAGGTGTGTCCAAACTTTTGACTGGTACTATATAAAAAAGGTGGCTGTTTTGTCTTATATTTAAGTGTTGACAGCCAGTAGACACCATGTTTATATTGGAGAAGGTGGCGTGTTTAAATAGTGATGCATTAACGTTGATCATGTTGTGAAATTGTTGTTGTTTTCTGATGGTTGTAGGATATATTTGGAAGTAGGATATATTTGTTGTCTTAAGGGGGGAAGGTGATACGAGCTTTGGTTTTTCCATTTATATTTTGAGGTTGGACGTTAGCAAGTTGGGCACATCGATTGGTGTCACCTCGTTAGTCATTATATGTTACACCTGTGCTGCCTTGTCATCTCATATGTCAGAAGGTGTTTCACTTGTGCCGGCACAGGTGAGATTTAAAATTGGCTGGCTCAGTGCTTCAGTTGGTTTGAGTGATGTGGAGGGTTAACACCTTAAGTTGGCTCTCCTTTATTGGTTCTTCCCTGTTTTCATTTTGCTCCACATTTTTAGGTTTGCTTCCTGTCTTTTAAGTTTGTGAGTTTTAATTATGTTTGCCTTCTCTTGGGCCCTCAGTGTGGGTGTCTTTTAGGTCCTAGTTGTTGTTGCTATTGGACACCCCCATGAGTGTCTTTCAGAAGCCCTCCTAGAACTGCACTTGTTTTGTTTGTTGTTGGTGACTCTTTGTTAGTCCCCGCCCTACTGTTTGAGTGACAATTTTCTGTTTCTTGCTTGGAAATGTAACAAGTATTTTTAAAAATGGCATTCTTATCTGAGCACTTCAGGTGTTTTCAATAAGAAAATAAATGTTTGTTTTCAATGTCCTATTTTTATTTTCCGTGCCCTAATAAACATCTGAGAGTTACTGGAGAATTTACAACTTTTTGTAAGAACGTAGTATATGGGATTGATTTTAAGAAATGTAGCTTAATTCATTTGATTATTATTGTTTCTTTTCCAAGAAAAACAAAACTGGCGCTGTACAACGTGACTGGCCCAACCGGAGATTCAGTGAAAATAATAATCTCATTGATTTACCAAGACTAGTCCCCATGCTTGTCTCAGAGCAGTGTGAAACGGTGCTGAAATAGTTGACCACACGCGGGTAGGCTATTGCTTCAAATCATATTATAACAATTGGATGACTTTGCGTGTTCCAGTAAGCAACTATTTGTTGCCTTCATTAGCCTACTTTATTCCAATATTTCTGTCATTCAGTGATATTTATTCCCATAATTCGTTATGGATCCAGATGTGGTTAGAAAACAATGCATTTGGTTAACTCGGTAAGGGTATATTGTCCTACTGATAGGCCTTTGAGATGGGATAGAATGATATAATTGTTCAACAAGCGTTTTTGTACTCGAATTCATATTTCATGAATCTTGGCTCAACAATTCTGTATATTTCACCATATTACAATACATTTGCTCCATTACAATTAGCTGCCATGTCTTTAACATGAAACAATAACGTGGTGCACCATAATTTGCAAATTTTCTCATTATTCAATTGAGGAATGAATCTTTAGTAGTTGTAGGTAGAAACGATTGACTCATTCTCAGTGTACATAATGTGTGGGCTGGTTGATGAAATTAATCTCCTGTGTGGCTCAGTTGGTAAGAAGATGTCACTAGCAATGCCGAGGTTGTGTTTCTATTGCCACAGATACACATACTCTAAAAATACATATTCCAAAAAAATGTAAGCAATAAGGCACGCGTTGGTGTGGTATGCAGCCAGGGATGTTCTTAGGCACAACGCAATGCCAATCAGCATTCCGAGCTCGAACCACTGTTTATAATATGGAATCTACAACACAGATGTGGAAAATGTTTAGAGGTGTTAAGTACATATAAAGTATAAGCCAGGCCTGGGAAATTCCAGTCCTCGGGGCCCTGATTGGTCTTACACTTTCCCCCCATCCCTAGCAAACACACCTGACTAATTGCATTTGTAACTGAAGTTCATGATTTGGTGATTATTGGAGCTTGGTTTGTTTACTGGGACTGGGGGAAAAGTGTGACACGAATCAGGCCCCTGAGGACTGGAGTTGCCCAGGCCTGTGCTAGGCAGTAGTATATTCATAAGGCTATATTCTGTGTCCTGGCCTAATCCTCAGATTAGGGCTCCGGCTTCTTAATCAACACCTCTCTCTTTATCTCTCTCTCTCTCTCTCTGTGTTTGAGCCTCGGAAGGCTATTTTACACAATACGGGAAATGTGACTCTTCAGCTCTATCTTGTAATTGCATGTAGATATGAAGCTGTTAGAAGCCCCAACACACACACACACACGCAGCCAGCCAATGTTGAATTGACTAGTATAGAAATATATTCTCCTAACTGCTGTTTTGATCCTCAGTATTGATTTGGAATCCTCATGTGAAGGCCCCTTTTGCCTTGAATCGATAGAGTTAAAATTGGATATAGGCTTCCCATGGTCTAATTGCAAACTTTCATAGATGAATGGTGGTGTACACAGACTGTGTACTATCAGAAACAAACACAGACACACACAGGAAAGAGCTTCCTTCCTGAGGGTCTGTTAAATCTCCTGGTAACTAACCTTTCTGCTATGATGGGCCCCAATGATGTTTCATTAGGCAGGTTCCTCTATACTGATTAGAGTCGTGACTATAAATCCCTCGGGACAATATATATCTTTGGTGCACATTTCTGACAACCAGTCTAAATGGTTTGACTTGCCTAGTTAAAGGTTAAATAAAATAAATAAACAATTCATTGTCAGGCTTTCAGTGATTTCCGTGTCTCATTTCGATTTATAATTTCTTTTTCTCCCTTTTTCTCCCTCATTCTTTGAAGTTCCTGCCAACATTGCCACCAGCAGCTCAAGACAGGTAAGGATACTTTTTTTGGTTATTTGCGTCATGGTGCCACAATTATGCAAATTTCACTCAGATTTAATTTGGGTGCCTGTTACTAATTCGGGCTGATTGGTATGCTTCTCATATTTCTACCCGGTTCCCTCATCAACCCCTATTAAAGGTTTTGATTTCTTAAGCAACCTCAATCAAACCCAAAGATGTTCTCTTCTCTATCAACCCCTTGATCAATGGCCTCCTGGTCAAATCACCGCTATCACTACAAATTCATACCCTTTTTATCTCTTATTTTTCTCGCCCTCAAATAGTGGATCCTTTACTGTTGCTCTTGCTGTTCTTTTCCTTTTTTGTTTTCAATCAGTCCTGTGTACTCGCCTCTCAATAAATAATGAGGGTGTTCAGTCACTATAATTGTTATCAGTGTGAGGGAAACTCTGACAGAAGCGCTTGTGGCTGAGCTGCTTAGCTTCACACTGTCTCCCCCGAAATTCTCTTTGTTTACCTTTGTCAGCAGTTTCTGCCTCCCCTGTTCTCCGCCTCCCCATTTTGTCCTCCCCCATCTACGTTCACAGTTTTATATCATATTTTTTTATTTGACTTTTATCAGTTTAAAACGGTGCCAGGCAGAGGAAAAAAATCACAAGGTGTAAAAAACTAGAGTGGAGGGTTGTCTCTTGTTTGCATTTGTCAATGCGCTCGAGCTGCAGTCACAGCCAGCAGACTTTCACCAGTGGTTTAAGCTTCAAAGGATCTTTATTTGACTCCAAACTTTGTTTTCTTTGAGAATCCATTTCACTAACCACAAAAATGATTTTTATGTGAGTAAAGTCCTACCTTATTAAACACAATCACGACAGCTGGGATGGAAACAGGAAGTTTTGACAATTTGATAAATTCCAACAGATAATTTGTTTGTTCGACATGGTGGGATCGTTTTATGTCTGTAAAGTTAATTATGGGAGAAATGAAGGTGGAAACACCTTTATGCGCAAAAATGTATATACTGAACAAATAATATAAGTGCTACATGCAACAATTCCAGGAATTACAGATCCTTGTGACATGGGGCCGTGCATTATCATGCTGAAACGTGAGGTATATAGCGGCGGATGAATGGCACGACAATGGGCCTCAGGATCTCGTCACGTATCTCTGTGCATTCAAATTGCCATTAAAAAAAGGCAATTGTGTTCGTTGTCCGTAGCTTTTATTGTCCCCTGCAAAAGGTGCACCTGTGTAATGATCATGCTGTTTAATCAGCTTCGTGATATGCCACATGCTGTCAGGTGGATTGATTATCTTTGCATAGGAGAATTAAAAAATATATATTTCACCTTTATTTAACCAGGTAGGCCAGTTGAGAACAAGTTCTCATTTACAACTGCGACCTTACCAAGATAAAGTAAAGCAGTGCGACACAAACAACAACAGAGAGTTACACATGAAATAAACAAACGTACAGTCAATAACACAATAGAAACAGTCTATACAGTGTGTACAAATGACGTAAGGAGGTAAGGCAGTAAATTGGCTATAGTAGCGAAGTAATTAAAATTGAGCAAATTAACACTGGAGTGATAGATGTGCAGATGATGATGTGCAAGTAGATATATTGGTGTGCAAAAGAGAAGAAAAGTAAATAAAAACAATATGGGGATTAGGTAGGTTGATTGGATGGGCTATTTACAGATGGGCTGTGTACTGTACAGCTGCTCTGACAGCTGATACTTAAAGTTAGTGAGGGAGATATGTCGCCAACTTCACCGATTTTTGCAATTTGTTCTACTCAATGGCAGCAGAGAACCGGAAAGAAAGGTGTCAAAGGAGGTGTTTGCTTTGGGGATGACCAGTGAAATATACCTGCTGGAGCGCGTGCTATGGGTGGGTGTTAAGGTGACCAGTGAGCTGAGATAAGGCGGAGCTTTAGCTAGCAAAGACTTATAGATGACCTGGAGCCGGTGGGTCTGGCGATGAATATGTAGTGAGGGCCAGCCAACAAGAGCATACAGGTCGCAGTGGTGGGTGGTATATGGGGCTTTGGTGACAAAACGGATGGCACTGTGATAGACTGCATCCAGCTTGCTGAGTAGAGTGTTGGAGGCTATTCTGTAAATTATATCGCCGAAGTCGAGGATCGGTAGGATACTCTCGTAAAACTGACTAAGTTTGGCAGCATGAGTGAAAGAGGCTTTTTTTGCTAAATTAATTTTCATTTTGGGTTGGAGATGTTTAATATGAGTCTTTAAGGAGAGTTTACAGTCTAGCCAGACACCTGGGTATTTACAGTGCCTTGCGAAAGTATTCGGCCCCCTTGAACTTTGCGACCTTTTGCCACATTTCAGGCTTCAAACATAAAGATATAAAACTGTATTTTTTTGTGAAGAATCAACAACAAGTGGGACACAATCATGAAGTGGAACGACATTTACTGGATATTTCAAACTTTTTTAACAAATCAAAAACTGAAAAATTGGGCGTGCAAAATTATTCAGCCCCCTTAAGTTAATACTTTGTAGCGCCACCTTTTGCTGCGATTACAGCTGTAAGTCGCTTGGGGTATGTCTCTATCAGTTTTGCACATCGAGAGACTGAACTTTTTTCCCATTCCTCCTTGCAAAACAGCTCGAGCTCAGTGAGGTTGGATGGAGAGCATTTGTGAACAGCAGTTTTCAGTTCTTTCCACAGATTCTCTATTGGATTCAGGTCTTTGACTTTGACTTGGCCATTCTAACACCTGGATATGTTTATTTTGAACCATTCCATTGTAGATTTTGCTTTATGTTTTGGATCATTGTCTTGTTGGAAGACAAATCTCCGTCCCAGTCTCAGGTCTTTTGCAGACTCCATCAGGTTTTCTTCCAGAATGGTCCTGTATTTGGCTCCATCCATCTTCCCATCAATTTTAACCATCTTCCCTGTCCCTGCTGAAGAAAAGCAGGCCCAAACCATGATGCTGCCACCACCATGTTTGACAGTGGGGATGGTGTGTTCAGGGTGATGAGCTGTGTTGCTTTTACGCCAAACATAACGTTTTGCATTGTTGCCAAAAAGTTCAATTTTGGTTTCATCTGACCAGAGCACCTTCTTCCACATGTTTGGTGTGTCTCCCAGGTGGCTTGTGGCAAGCTTTAAATGACACTTTTTATGGATATCTTTAAGAAATGGCTTTCTTCTTGCCACTCTTCCATAAAGGCCAGATTTGTGCAATATACGACTGATCGTAGTCCTATGGACAGAGTGTCCCACCTCACCTGTAGATCTCTGCAGTTCATCCAGAGTGATCATGGATCTCTTGGCTGCATCTCTGATCAGTCTTCTCCTTGTATGAGCTGAAAGTTTAGAGGGATGGCCAGGTCTTGGTAGATTTGCAGTGGTCTGATACTCCTTCCATTTCAATATTATCGCTTGCACAGTGCTCCTTGGGATGTTTAAAGCTTGGGAATTTTTTTTGTATCCAAATCCGGCTTTAAACTTCTTCACAACAGTATCTTGGACCTGCCTCGTGTGTTCCTTGTTCTTCATGATGCTCTCTGCACTTTTAACGGACCTCTGAGACTATCACAGTGCAAGTGCATTTATACGGAGACTTGATTACACACAGGTGGATTATATTTATCATCATTAGTCATTTAGGTCAACATTGGATCATTCAAAGATCCTCACTGAACTTCTGGAGAGAGTTTGCTGCACTGAAAGTAAAGGGGCTGAATAATTTTGCACGCCCAATTTTTCAGTTTTTGATTTGTTAAAAAAGTTTGAAATATCCAATAAATGTTGTTCCACTTCATGATTGTGTCCCACTTGTTGTTGATTCTTCACAAAAAAATGCAGTTTTATATCTTTATATTTGAAGCCTGAAATGTGGCAAAAGGTCGCAAAGTTCAAGGGGGCCGAATACTTTCGCAAGGCACTGTATAGTTGTCCACATATTCTAAGTCAGAACCGTCCAGAGTACTGATGCTAGTCAGGTGGGCGGGTGCGGGCAGCGATCGGTTGAAAAGCATCCATTTAGTTGTATTACCTTTTAAGAGCAGTTGGAGGCCACGGAAGGAGTGTTATATGGCATTGAAGCTCATTTGGAGGTTTGTTAGCAAGGTGTCCAAAGAAGGACCAGATGTATACAGAATGGTGTCGTCTGCGTAGAGGTGGATCAGGGAATCACCCGCAGCAAGAGCGACATCGTTGATATATACAGAGAAACGAGTCGGCCCGATAATTGAACCCTGTGATACCCCCATAGAGACTGCCAGAGGTCCGGAGAACAGGCCCTCCGATTTGACACCCTGAACTCTATCTGAGTTCATGTCACTCTGAGTTCATGTTCAATTCCCACTAACAGGAATGTAAACAAATTTGTGCACAACATTTGAGAACAATAAGCTTTTTGTGCGTATGCAACATTTCTGGGATCTTTTATTTAAAGTCATGAAACATGGGTTCATTTTTGTTCAGCATAATAATCATTATATCAAATAAACTTGAAGTTGTGCGATGATGTGGTGTGTGGTCCTCCCGCTACGACTTGGAAAGCATGCAGTTTATTAGGCTATAAGGCAAATAAGTTCTGAGGATCTTCACAGGGTGATGAGCTTGATGCTGCTTTCCAAAAAAATATCAAGGGTCTTATTCTGGTGACATGATGATTGATGTTGGACTGCCATTTGACAAATAAAAATATCCTCTCTTATCCATAATAATCTCATCATGTAACTAGACTAGTTTACCTGCACTGTATCTGCGAGTTGTTGGCTAGAGAGCATGTTCCCAAGACCAGAGTAGGCACAGTTTTGTGACAAAACTATCGGTATAATTGAAAATGTGATGGAAACACATTAAACTTTAGATCTTTATTTGAAACATATGAACATCTTATTTTATGTGCACTACGTGCTATCGTACTTATTTACTTAATTATTATTTTACTATTGTAAAATACTTATTTTCCACCATAATTTGCAAATAAATTCATAAAAAATCTGACAATGTGATTTTCTGGATTTTTTTCCTCATTTTGTCTTTCATAGTTGAAGTGTAGCTATGATGAAAATTACAGGCCTCTCTCATCTTTTTAAGTGGGAGAACTTGCACAATTGGTGGCTGACTAAATACTTTTTTGCCCAACTGTATATCTCACTAGGGCAGGGTTTTTCAACCTAAATATATCCACTAGTTCTAATGTATCAATGATCTTTGTGATCCCCTTCAGTGCTTGAGGGTGATAGTGTGTAGAGTGATTTCCTTTACGATCTATTGAGGTACTTAAAACCGCATTATCATCTCCCACCATAATAATAGATTCATGCGTTGCTTGTGAGCTCAATAGATTATTATATATATTTTAGAAGTGTGGATCATCATTATTTGGCCCATATAGATTAATTAGCCAGATCCTTTTTTGGGCCAATAGCATATTTCAAAGGATCCTTCTTCCTTGAGGATCTGTTTTCATTTTGCACAATTAGATCAAAATTGTTGTTAATTAAAATAATCACTCCTTTTGAGTTTCTTTGCCCATGACAAAATAATTTCTCCCTCCCAGTCCTTTTCCCACCCAACCTCATCTATATTTGTAAAATGCGACATGATGATTAAGTGTCCATATAGGTGTACTATAATATTTGCCCTGTTAAGCATACTGTAGCTGCAACTGTGTAAACCTCCAATTGTTCTCATATTCCACCCACTAAAACCTCCCCTTTATAGCTGTACTATAATATTTGCCATGTTAAGCATACTGTATCTGGAACTGTGTAAACCTCCAATTGTCTTTAATATTCCACCCACTAAAACCTCCCCCATATCTAGGTCTGGTGTCACTAAGACCTAAGAGATCTAACCAAATAGCATGGAGAACAGTCACTAAAATACAATAATAATAAATAATATTATTATAATTAATAAGAGGACAATATTATAGTTTCATGCTTATATTAAGAAAGTCCTTGCAAAGGCTATGAGCATGTGAGCCCAGTCTTGTCAGTTCATTGGATCCAACTGTTTGAAAACATTAAGAGATAAATACCTATAAACATCGCAAGACCTTTTCTTTTGTCCATTTCCATGCACGCTGCCTATTGGCAGAGAGACGTATTTCATGTCGTCCTTCTTATATCCTGTTATAGTCCAACAAGAAGGAATAAGGAACATGCATTCTAACAGCCGCTAATGACTGCAAGTAAAAATAAGTCTTCGTCATCACACTACCCATAAAGGGAAAATCATTTTAACTCACAATCAACCCTGACACAGCCATGGCACAATAGCAAAGAATACATGCAGTACTGACAATCCAGAGCGAGTAATCCTGTAAATCCAACCCTCTCTCCACCCATACACATTTAGTTTTTTATTCCAGGTTCGATGCTCTATCACCTCGGCTGTTTTACACACACAGTTGAAGTCGGAAGTTTACATACACCTTAGCCAAATACATTTAAACTCAGTTTTTCACAATTTCTGACATTTAATCCCAGTAAAACATTCCTTGTTTTAGGTCAGTTAGCATCACCGCTTTATTTTAAGAATGTGAAATGTCAGAATAATAGTAGTGATTTATTTCAGCTTTTATTTATTTCATCACATTCCCAGTGGGTCAGAAGTTTACATACACTCAATTAATATCTGGTAGCATTGGCTTTAAATTGTTTAACTTGGGTCAAACGTTTAGGATAGCCTTCCACAAGCTTCCCACAATGAGTTGGATGAATTTTTGCCCATTCCTCCTGACAGAGCTGGTGTAACTGAGTCACTGGGAATGCAGGCCTCTTTGCTCGCACACACTTTTTCAGTTCTGCCCACATATTTTCTATTGGATTGAGGTCAGGGCTTTGTGATGGCCACTCCAATACATTTGACTTACATTTAACCCTCATGATGCCATCTATTTTGTGAATTGCATCAGTCCCTCCTGCAGCAAAGCACCCCCACAGCATGATGCTGCTTCCCCATTACATTTTACATTTAAGTCATTTAGCAGACGCTCTTATCCAGAGCGACTTACAAATTGACGGTTGGGATGGTGTTCTTCGGCTTGCAAGCCTCCCCCTTTTTCCTCCAAACATAACAATGGTGACTATGGCCAAACAGTTCTATTTTTGTTTCATCAGACCAGAGGACATTTCTCCAAAAAGTACGATATTTGTCCCCATGTGCAGCTGCAAACCGTAGTCTGGCTTTTTTATGCTGGTTTTGGAGCAGTGGCTTCTTCCTTGCTGAATGGCCTTGTTATGTCGATATAGGACTTGTTTTACTGTGGCTATAGATACTTTTGTACCTGTTTCCTCCAGCATCTTCACAAGGTCCTTTGCTGTTGTTCTGGGATTGATTCACACTTTTTGCACCAAAGTACGTTCACCTCTAGGAGACAGAACGCATCTCCTTCCTGAGCGGTAAAATGGCTGCGTGGCCCCATGGTGTTTATACTTGCGTACTATTGTTTGTACAGATGAACGTGGTACCTTCAGGCGTTTGGAAATTGCTCCAAAGGATGAACCAGACTTGTGGAGATCTACAATTTTTTTCTGATGTCTTGGCTGATTTCTTTTAATTTCCACCTGATGTCAAGGAAAGAAGGAAATGAGTTTGAAGGTAGGCCTTAAAATACATCCACAGGTACGCCTCCAATTGACTCAAATTACGTCAATTAGGCTATCAGAAGCTACTAAAGCCATGGTGTCATTTTCTGGAATTTAAGGCTTTTTAAAGGCACAGTCAACTTATTGTATGTAAACGTCTGACCCACTGGAATTGTAATACAGTGAATTATAAGTGAAATAATCTGTGTGTAAACAATTATTGAAAAAATAACTTGCCAAAACTATAGTTTGTTAACAAGAAATTTGTGGGAAAACAACTTTAAATGACTCCAAACGAAGTGTATGTAAACCTCCGACTTATATATACAGTTGAAGTCAGAAGTTTACATATAATTTGGAGTCATTAAAACTCATTTTTCAACCAGTCCACAAATTTCTTGTTAATTAACAAACTATGGTTTTGGCAAGTCGGTTAGGACATCTACTTTGTACATGACACAAGTCATTTTTCCAACAGTTGTTTACAGATGATTTCACTTATAATTCACTGTATCACAATTCCAGTGGGTCAGAAGTTTACATACACTAAATTGACTGTGCCTTTAAACAGCTTGGAAGATTCCAGAAAATGATGTCATGGCAAACATCTCAAGACATCAGTCATGAAGTTAAAGCTTGGTTGCAAATGGGTCTTCCAAATGGACAATGACCCCAAGCATAACCTTTCTAGCGCAGGCAGTCCGCTTGCGACCCACCTCAACAACATCCGGTGAAATTGCAGTGCGCGAAATTCATTTTACAGAAATATAAAGATTTAACATTCATGAAAATACAAGAGTTATACATCAAATTAAAGCTTAACTTCTTGTTAATCCAGCTGCTGTGTCAGATTTCAAAAAGGCTTTACGGCAAAAGCACACTATACGAATATCTGAGGATGGCGCCCCGCATACAAAAGCATGAAAAACATATTTAAACCAGGCAGGTGCGCAACGAAAGTCAGAAATAGTGATATAATAAATGCCTTACCTTTTGAAGATCTTTTGTTCGATAATGTCCTTCTTTATATCCCCAAAACTCAGTTTAGCTGGCGCGCTTCAGTCAGTAATCCACCCGTTTCCCTCCTCCAAAATGCATACAAAATTAATCCCAAACATTACTAATAAACTTCTCCAAACAAGTAAAACAATGTTTATAATCAAAGCTACCCTAATATGTAAATAAAAGATACAATTTAAGACAGAGAATCGTTATTGACAATTTAAGACAGAGAATCGTTATTGTCTTTACCGGAGATAAACAACAAAGAACGCACTCTCATCCACGCGCATGAAAACACTACAGGCAAAATGGGAGCCACTTAGAAAAATGACAAATTCTAGCTCATTTTTTCCAAAAACAAGCCTGAAACTCTTTCTAAATACTGTTGACATCTAGTGGAAGCCCTAGGAACTGCAATCTGGGAGGTTTTGACCTCATAATAAACATGAAAGCAATTGGAAACAGTGGTAGGCTGAATTGTTTTTTTGGGGGGGATGGTTTGTCCTCAGGGTTTTGCCTGCCACATCAGTTTTGTTATACGCACAGACATAATTTTAACAGTTTTAGAAACTTTAGAGTGTTTTTTATCCACATCTAATTATATGCAAGTAACAGGCAGTAACAGGCAGTTTACTTTGAGCACACTTTTCATCCAGATGTCAAAATACTGCCCCCTAGCCCAAAGAGCAACATCTCAAGACATCAGTCAGGAAGTTAAAGCTTGGTCGTAAATGGGTCTTCCAAATGGAAAATCAGCTCAAGCATACATCCAAAGTTGTGGCAAAATAGCTTAAGGACAACAAAGTCAAGGTATTGGAGTGGCCATCACAAAGCCATGATCTCAATACCAATAGAACATTTGTGGGCAGAACTGAAAAAGCGTGTGTAGGCAAGGAGGCCTACAAACTTGACTCAGTTACACCAGCTCTGTCAGGTGGAATTTGCCAACATTCACCCAACTCATTGTGGGAAGCTTGTGGAATGCTACCTGACACATTTTACCCAAGTTAAACAATTTAAAGGCAATGCTACCAAATACTAATTGAGTGTATGTAAACTTCTGAGCCATTGGGAATGTGATGAAAGAAATAAAAGCTGAAATAAATCAGTCTCCCTGCTATTATTCTGAAATTGCACATTCTTAAAAATAAGTGTTGATCCTAACTGACCTAAGACAGGGAGTTTTTACTCAGCTTAAATGTCAGGAATTGTGAAAACTGAGTTTAAATGTATTTGGTTAAGGTGTATGTAAACTTCTGACTTCAACTGTATGTATGTGTGTGTGTGTGTGTGTGTGTGTGTGTGTGTGTGTGTGTGTGTGTGTGTGTGTGTGTGTGTGTGTGTGTGTGTGTGTGTGTGTGTGTGTGTGTGTGTGTGTGTGTGTGTGTGTGTGTGTGTGTGTGTGTATATATATATTTTTTTTTATATACATAAATGTATCCATAATTGTGATGTGGTGCAAAGGTGTATTGGGTACTGCTTCAGCAGGAGCTAGCTACCATTCATAGCCACGTTGTAGTCTTCGAGTTCTTGAACTTTTTTTTTTTTCACTTTTTTTTTTAGTGGTCGATAATTCTGCTTCTCTGCTCGGAGCCTTTTGAAAGTGGGGTACAGGGCACGTCGTCTCCCCACTATTTCATGAGGAAATTGTTTATTAATAGAGAATGGGGTGTTCTTCAGCTCCCTACCCTGTTGTAACAAGGCAATCTCCATTTTGTAGTGAGTTAGCATAGGTGAGTGGTGGCTTTCAGATTGAACACGGGTGGGCGTGAAAAATACACCCCTTCTTTATGTGAATCAGTGAAAGCTGCTGAGGGGAGGACGACTCGTATTAATGGCCGGAACGGAGTCAATGGAAAGGTTTGATTTATTTGATATCCTACCACTCATTTCACTGTAGCCGTTACCACAAGCCTGTCCTCCCCAATTAAGGTGCCACCAACTTCCTGTGATGTGAATAGGCCTGTGGCCAGTCACAGGTAAAGTTCTGAAGGAAGGAAGTGGGGTCTGCATCCCAAATGGCACCTTATTACCTACATAGTGCACTACTTTTGACCACAGTCCTATGGGCACTGGTCAAAAGTAGTGCACCCTATTGGGAATAAGGTGCCATTTGGGATAAACACTAGGTCTCAGCATCAGCAGGTGTCCTTGATTGGAATGCACTTATTAACCAGGCTCTGGAAGACGTGGCTGTCAACTGACTCACCATTAACCCCAATTTCAATAATATTGAAATGTACAACCACTTTCTCTCCAGGCCTCTTCTCGACGTAATGCCCCTGATCTTTCTCCACCCCTGTAACCCCAATTCTTATATAAATTGCAGTAGATGTATTATAGATGTGTAGTATGTATGCGATGTATAGGCTGCATCCCAGAATGGCACCCTATTCCTTTAGTGCACTACATTGGACCTGAGCCCTATGGGCCCAGAGTAGGAAATAGTGTACCACTCTCTCCACCCTGTCTGTGCCATGGTTGAGGGCTATACAGATACATCTTCCCATGTCGACAGACACTGCAGATTAACAGATTACAGTCAATCAGTCCTCCATTTTGCTACTAGCCATGTTTTGAGGCTAACATTCGATGGGTGTCAGAGTTAGTCAGCCTCCATCTGTCTCTCTCTGTTTCTCTTTATCTCTGTATCTTCACTGCAGTGGCCGACACTCTCACTACTCACCTGCTCGATGGATAACCACTCCAGGCGGGAGAGAGAGACGGTCAAGGAAGAAATGTTTTACTGAGAGATGTATCTAAGCCTACGAGATGGGTTGAGTGTTGTGGACTCAGTGTAATGTGTTTCTAACACCACAGGTTCCTGCAAAATGGCTGACAACCTCCTGTCAGAGAGACAGACGGAGTGCTATCTATGCTCCAGCCCTGGCTGGCAGCAGACACGGGCTCCAGACGCTGAGAAAAAAAGCAAAAGGAGCCGATCGACTACAGCTCTGAGCCGAGAATAATCCATCTCTGGGATAATGGTGAAAATGCTGCTGGATTTGACCTCAGCGCTCTCTGCCACTGTCCATCAAATCATTTACTGTGAGGGACGCCAGTGTTATGCACTCCTGGAATGGGCTCTGAATGGACCGGCGTTTCTTTGCTTTAACAATGCCATACAGATAGCAACTGTACATCGCCTTCAATCAGCAATACTCTGTCTGCCGACTTTGTGCTAAACGCCTGCAGGGGGGTGAAATTACCACCCCAGACTTTTACTGAAGCCAAGCAGAGGAATATTCAGATCGCTTAATTGCTTTTCTGCAATAACAGATTATTATAACTATTCAGTTCTCCAAGTGACTGGAGAGTATTCTCAGAGTGATGGGTCAAAGGTTGTCTGTTAACTAAGCCCTTAGATCGCACATTGTGTTTTTAAACCTTTATTTAACTAGGCAAGTTAGGTAAGAACAAATTCTTATTTACAATGACAGCCTACACCGTCCAAACCCAGACCAGGACGACATTGGGCCAATTGTGCGTCGCCCTGGTTGCAATTTATTTCAGCCCAGTACTGAGTTACCTTCAGACGACTTCCCTGAAGCTTGTGTGCGTCGCAGAGCAGAACAACTGACACCTTTGTGTTCGTGAGAGTCTCCAGTTTCGATATGGTAACGTATTAGTTTGTAGCGCCAACGGTTCAGTCTGGACAGTTGGTTTTGTGAGAATACCTCTTCAAAATGAGGAAATCTGCGACAGAGTTCAGACGAATGCCGTAAAGCTTGTGGATATTTTAAAGCAAAACAACCGACCCTGTAGTCTTAGTGAGAGTCATCTTTCAATGGTGGTGACTTATGAATTTGTAACTCACATGTTTTGACTAT
This sequence comes from Oncorhynchus gorbuscha, assembly GCF_021184085.1. NCBI lineage: Eukaryota > Metazoa > Chordata > Actinopteri > Salmoniformes > Salmonidae > Oncorhynchus > Oncorhynchus gorbuscha. The sequence continues at coordinate 53,476,472 of NC_060185.1, forward strand.
TACAGACAGTTTCAACAGTTTTCAGCTGTGCTAACATAATTGCAAAGGGGTTTTCTAATGAACAATTAGCCTTTTAAAATGATAAACTTGGATTAGCTAACACAACGTGCCCGTTGGAACACAGGAGTGATGGTTGCTGATAATGGACCTCTATATGCCTATGTAGATATTCCATAAAAAATCTGCCGTTTCCAGCTACAATAGTCATTTACAACATTAACAATGTCTACACTGTATTTCTGATTAATTTGATGTTATTCTAATGGACAAAAAACAAAGACGTTTCTTAGTGACCTCAAACTTTTGAACAGTAGTGTACATACATACACATAGTAGAAATATACACATACACAAACCCTTCCACTCCCGCCTAATTGGAGTAAACTAATAAATAACAACACTTAGGCTTCTATATACATTTTACAGACACAATATATTTTACAATAGTTATATTTTGTTTGTTTTTAGTGCCTCCATCTCTCCGTTCATTTCTATTTGACAAATATTTTTTACTGTGCTATTTCACAAGTTCTGAACCGATTTACATTTTACGTACACGGTATATTTTACATGTATTATCTTGTTGTTATTAGTCCCACCCTTCAGCTCAATTCAGCCCCTCCCATCTATCTCTTAACACCATCCATATTGGATTTCTATTTGCCATATATTTATGCCGCTAACTTTATCGGCGGAAATAGGAGATTGAGCTGCAGCCACTACAACACAGGGAGCTATTCAATATTCTAAATGATGTCTCCGTGTGAATCTAGGGGGTTTAATACCTGAACATCTCTAAAACTAAGAGCATTGTATTTGGTTCAAATCATTCCCTAAGTTCTAGAACTCAGTTGAATCTGGTATTGAATGGTGTGGCTGTTAAACATGTTGAGGAAACTAAATTACTTGGTGTTACCTTAGCTTGTAAACTGTCATGGTCAAAACATATATATTCAATGGTTGTAAAGATGGGGAGAGGTCTGGCCGTAATAGAGATAATCTGCTTTTTTGACACCACACTCCAAAAAGCAAGTTCTGCAGGCTCTAGTTTTGTCTAATCTTGATTCTTGTCCAGTCGTGTTGTCCAGTGCGGCAAGGAAAGACCTAGTTAAGCTGCAGCTGGCCCAGAACAGAGCAGCATGTCTTGCGCTTCATTGTCGTCAGAGGGCTGATATAAATACTATGCATGACAGTCTCTCTTTGTTAAGAGTTGAAGAGAGACTGACTGCATCACTTCTTCTTTTTTATAAGAAACATCAATGTGTTGAAAATCCCAAATTGTTTGCATAGTCAACGTACACACACTTACCCCACCATGCCCCCAGGGGTCTTTTCATAGTCCCCAAATTCAAGAAAGCGAACAGTATTACATAAAGCCATTATTGCACGGAACTCCGTTCCATATCATATTGCTCAAATAAACAGCAAACCTGTTTTTTAAAACTAAGGGATAAAGCAACACCTCACGGCACAACGCCTCTCCTCTGTTTGACCTAGATAGTTTGTGTGTATGTATTGATATGGAGGCTGTGTGTGCCTTTTTAGTTCTGTCCTTGAGCTGTTCTTGTCTATTAATGTTCTGTATTATGTCATGTTTTGTGTGGACCCCAGGAAGAGTAGCTATTGCTTTTGCAGCAGCTAATGGGGATCCTGATAAAATACCAAAAACCTTGTCTGTATTACCCACCTGTCCTATTTTTTTCTCTCTCACTGCAGTCTCACAGGATTGGGTCTTGGGGAAAACAACAGAAACGAGAGGCCACACTCACACTCTGTCCATTTAGTGGCAGCACCTGTCTAACCAGTCAATGAATCATCGTCCTCACTTTGAATCACTCTGTGGCAGAGCAATAATCTGCCATCTCTCTTCTGCTTTCGAGGCTGTGCTGCTGCTAAGGGAGACTGAGAGAGAGACCACTGTCAGCTTGTGTGTGTGTGGGGGGGGGGGGGGGGGGGATCGGTGCTTGAATGTGAGACTGGGACTCTGGCACAGATGGGATTATGGCTCCTGCTCTGCTCGGGCTCATCTGTGACAACTGTGAACTCCATCTGGGGACACAGTGAAGGACAATGGCCTTTTCACCTCATTGGTATTCCGGGGTGTTTTGAACTCATTACTGGCTTTATAGTATTTCACCACTGTCTGTCGAAGCACTGCTGCAACACGTTATATTTTACCTGGAAGGCTGCAGCAGAAGCAAACTCCTTTGTCGGCGACTCTTTCGCATGCGACTGGCTGGGGGACAACGCTTGTGCATTGGTGGCTCCATGCACTCGTGAATGCTTTCGTATCTCTTCCGTGTGGAAAATCGCTTAACCTGTCTGAAGGCTCTCATATATATATATATATATATATTGGTTAACTTATGCCCTTGGATACATTTGTTCATACGGGCAGAATATTGTATAAAATAAATCAATGAAAATGTACTGCATTTATCTTTCTTTTAGACAGAATACATTAAACAGGGTTGGATGAAAACTAGATTTCTTTAAATTCCATTAATCTACTAATACATTCATTAATATAATAAAGATAAAGATGTGCACATAATTAAATGTTACTTCAACCTTGTAATAATTAGTAGATATAGAATCTAATGATCAATATAATAACACTTAGGCCTATGATATTTCATTGAATAGGCTTAGCCTACTCAAATATCACAATTGTCTTTTGCAAGAGCTGTGCAGATTCATTCATTTTCAACACATGACAGATTATAGATTCTGATTGCACTGCTGTTTGTGAGAGTATTACATGCTGACCACACTGCTCGGGTCGCAAAAAAAATCAATTTACCAATACATGTTATTCAATCATCACACCCACACTACTCGCACGCGCCAAAGAACATCTGCATAGCCAGGCGCTAAAATAGAACATGATTCTATTGATGATGCTTGGTGCACTGCAAGTCCCACCTCTCCCATCTCCTCATTGGATTTTAGGAGCATATTCCCAGGTGGGTGTTTGAAATATGAACTGAGGTCCACACTCCAGTCCAGTTGTTGGTGGTAATGCACCTTAAAGTTAGTTGTCAACCGCCATTTAAAGTCCAAAGAAGAATCCTGAAGGAGAGATTAATAGAAACAAACTTGGTTGATGGTTTTATCTGTGGATTAAACAACAAAGTCACATACATGCAAAAATGTTTAACAATTTAACATACTCCGGGGGAAAAAACAGCTAGGCTCGTCAATACAAAACACTTAACAAAACAATCCCACACAAAGACATAGGGGGGAACAGAGGAATATGTATTTGCAGTTGATTAGGGAATGTAAACAAGGTGTGCGGGGAACAAGACAAAACAAATGGAACAATGAAAAATGGAGCGGCGATGGCTAGAAGGCCGGTGACGTCGAACGCCGCCCGAGCAAGGAGGGGAGCCGACTTCGGCGGAAGTCGTGACACCAGTTGTGAATGTTCTGAAAGCTTATCTGAATACAAAACCCATCGACCCCTTATGGGCCATCAGCGGGACAAAAGTATGAGATGGAGCGCTATTAACTCTAGCACTGCTTCATTAAATGTTCAAATTAATATTTTAGGCAACACCATATTTTTTTTCACGGGTACAGGAATCCAAAATGATGTATGCGACTGCAAGATTGAATGTTTCTTATCGAAAGAGTCGCCTGACTTGCGTTGTTCTTCAATAGGCTAAGCGTAGGCTAATAGATCTACTTATTGGGTGTGCATTTGGTATCCAGCTGTTTAGTTAGGCCTAGTGATATTGTCAAACATCAGCTGATCCAGGACATATTTTTCAAAAAGACAGTCAAGTGAAAACAGCTGTTATACGCCTATAGCATGCAATGGAAAAACAGCCAATGCGGGAAAACGGTGTTTGGTTGAATGTCCAAAATATTTTGATGTCTAGTTCGTTGCACCAGTGAAGACATTTTGGATCTAATGTCCCTACAGTTTATGTTATTGTCTGCTTGATTTACAGCAAGGTCTCTAGAAGATTGAACAGAGAAAGCATCAAGTTGATGAGTTCATGAGTTCATGCTTTCATACGTTTCTGTGTGTTGGATGGGACACTGCGTCTAGGCTACTGTGTGCAATTGTGTAGGAGAGGCAATTGTGCGAACACCCAAGGTACATCCTTCAATTTTTTATTTTAGTTTACTAGTATCCCCATTAGCCGACGCCAATGGCGACAGCTAGTCTTACAGGGGTCCGACACATAACGAAAAACACATTACAAACAAAATACAATTTACATACATATAAAAGCATTAACATGTGTGCATCTATCAGTTACACATACAGTGCCTTCAGAAAGTATTCATACCCCTTGAGCTATTCCACATATTATATTATAGCCTTAATTCTAAATGAATTTGGAAAGAAATGTATCACCCATCTACACACTATTCCCGATAATGACAAGGTGAAAACATGTTTTTAGACATTTTTTCAAATTAGTTGAAAATTAAATCCAGAAATACCTCATTTAAGTAAGTATTCACACATTATTGTGAAGTGGGAGCAGCAACGGTTTAGCTGCGAAGTGGTAGGCCACACAAGCTCACAGAACGGCACCGCCGAGTGCTGAAGCGCATAGTGCGTAAAAAATCGTCAGTCCTAGGTTGCAACACTAACTACCGAGTTCCAAATTGCCTCAGGAAGCAATATCAGCACAAGAACTGTTCGTCAGGAGTTTCCTGAAATGGGTTTCCATGGCCGGGCAGCCGCACACAAGCCTAAGATCACCATGCGCAATGCCAAGCGTCGGCTGGAGTGGTGTAAAGATCGCTGCCATTGGATGCTGTAGCAGTGGAAACACGTTCTCTGGAGTGATGAATCACTCCTTACCATCTGGCAGTCTGACTACAAATCTGGGTTTGGCGGATGCCAGGGGAACGCTATCTGCCACAATGCATAGTGCAAACTGTAAAGTTTGGTGGAGGATAAATAATTGCCTGGGCCTGTTTTTCATGATTCGGTCTAGGCCCCTTAGTTCCAGTGAAGGGATATCTTAACTCTACAGCGTACAATGACATTCTAGATGATTCTGTGCTTCCAACTTTATGGCAACAGTTTGGGGAAGGCCCTTTCCTGTTTCAACTTGGCAATGCCCAAATGCACAAAGTGAGGTCCATACTGAAATGGTTTGTCGAGATCAGTGTGAAAGGACTTGACTGGCCTGCACAGAGCCCTTGGAACACCGACTGCAAGCAAGGCCTAATCGGCCAACATCAATCCCAATCCTGTAGCTGAATGGAAGTAAGTCCCCGCATCAGTGTTCCAACATCTAGTGGAAAACCTTCCCAGAAGAGTGGAGGCTGTTATAGCAGCAAAGGAGGGACCAACTCCATATGAATGCCCATGATTTTGGAATGAGATGTTCGACGAGCAGGTGTCCACATACTTTTTAATAGGTGCCCTTCTTTGGCATTGAAAAACCTCCCTCGTCTTTGTGGGTGAATCTGTGGTTGAAATTCACTACACGATTGGGGGACCTTACAATAATATGTATGTATTGGGTAGTTATTCAAAAATCATGTTAACCGCTAATATTACACACACAATCCATGACCATGAAACTTATTATGTGATTTGTTAAGCACATTTTTACCTCTGAATTTATTTAAGCTTGCCATAACAAAGGGGTTGGATAGTTATTGACGCAATACATTTCAGAAAATAATAGTTACTCAAATGAAATTCCACTTTTACTTTATATTTGTGTGTAGATCAGTGAAACACAATCAAAATGTAATCAATTTAATGTTCAGGCTGTAACACAACAAAATGTAGAATAAGTAAAGCTGTGTGAATACTTTGCAGTTTGAGAGTGGACAAGTGTATGTAGAATGTCATTACAATACACAGGTATTTTGTAACAGATCTCGTTCCATTCCGGTTCACTGTTGGGGTTTGGATTCTAGAATTATTTTGTGAGTGGAGGAACGTGCGAGTGTATTTTACAAAAGCGCCTTTTTGGCAGTGATTGTTTGACAATCAAATAAAACATAATGAGTGATACACTAAAAGGCATAGGCAGTGTGTCCATAAGGCAGTTAAGTTTTCACCAAAGTAAATAGAAGTCAATTACCGAAATGATATGTCCTCATTCATTTACTCCTGTCTATACATAAATACAATAATTCAAAATAGGCTACTACAACAGAAATCACAGCGGATCATTCGCTTCTTTTTTGTTTTTTTTACCTATTGATTGTTTTAAATCGCATAGCGCACACCGCAAATACCAAAATTATGATTGTGCGTTGCGACTGTCAGTGAAAAGCAGAGACCCAGCCAGGCATCTCGCAATATAAACAAATACAATTGCGGAAAAAAACGGTTTGGAAAGACAAAATGGCTAATTGCTGTAAAGAGAAGACAATGAAAAGACTCTTGTCTTTAAAATTCTCAATGTAATCTTATTCGCACCAGCGGAGAACATCTGGCATATCCACTGGAGTGTGTGCATAGTGATGGTCTTTATCATTGGATCAGTTCCACTTTTGTTTGTTTTTGGACAATCTTTTCCTCCTCCAGGTTAGATGCCGTCATATTGTATTTGTGTTTCCCCTTTTTGTAGGCATATTATATGGATCAGATAAAGTTTTATTAATCTGTTTGCCAGTGTCAAAAAAAATGTTTGCACAGGCTGGAGTGTTTGTACCGGTAAGAAATTAAATCTACTTTCTCTGCATAACACAAGTTTTTTTCAACAACAGATTATGGTCAAAAATATCAAAGGCTGCAATGAAATCTAACAGTACAGCTCCCACAATCTTAATATGATTTATTTTATCAGTCATTTGTGTCAGTGCAGTAAATGCTGAGTGCCCTTCTCTCTTGTTAATTCCTTTACAGAGAAATATCATTATATTTGGTCAAACACAATTATTTCCAATAGTTTGCTTAGAGCTGACAGCAAGCGGATAGGTCAGCTGTTAGAACCAGTGAAGGCCTGAGGACAAACGCGTTCCTCTAGACTCAGATTAAAGATATGACAGATAGGAGTGGCTATAGAGTCGGCTACTATCCTCTGTAGCATCTAAGTTGTCAATGCCAGGTTTGTCATTATTGATCAATAACAATACTTTTTCTACCTCTCCCACACCAACTTTACAAAATTCGAATTTACAATACTTTTCTTTCATTAGTTTTTTTAACGGATAAGTACGATGGCTCACTGTTCATTGTTGTCTTTTCTTGCCCGTGTTGCCAATCAGTAATCATTAAAATAATTGGCAACGTCAAATGTTTTTGATTAATAAGCCATCTGAGTCAATTAAATGATGAAAGATGGAGTTTAATGTCTTTTTGACCATAATTTCTAAATAAGTACTCAAGTACGTTTTTCCCCTCATTCTTTATATAATTGATCTTCGCTTCATTATACAGTTGCTTCTTTTGGTTGATTTTAGTCACATAATTTCTCAATTTGCAGGAAATCAGCCAGTAAGATGTGCAGCCAGACTTATTAGCAACTAATTTTGCTTCATCTATTTCAACCATACAGTTTTTCAATTCCTCATCAGTCCATTAAGCCGTTTCTTAACAGGTGCATGTTTATCAATAATTGGAAGAAGCAATTTCATGAACTCATCAAGTGCAACGTCTGGATGCTCCTCATTAATCATTTCAGACCAATAAATATTTTTAACATCCACATACTGTAAGAGTCACAGCTAAAAAATGTGTATGATCTCTTATACTTTATTTTAAGCCCAGTTTTTGGATCCTTGGCTTTCCTGGATATAGCCCCTGTGATCACTGCATCCAATGGGTACGAACAGAGCTTTAGAACAAAGTTCTACATTCTTAATAAAAATGTGATCATTTCATTCAAATTGTTCCTGTAGTGTTTGTAAACACCTTGGTAGGTTGATTAATAACTTGAAGCAGATTACAGGCACTGCTTACTGTGAGAACCTTCCTATTGGGCGGACAGCTTGATGAAAACCAGTCAATATTCAGGTCTCCAAGAAAGTAACCTCTCTATTTACATCACATACACGATCAAGCATTTCACACACATGATCTAGATACTGACTGTTAGCACTTGGAGGTCTATATCAACATCCTACAATCATAGGTTTTAGATGAGGCAGGAGATCCTGCAACCACAACACTTCAATTACATTTGACATGAGATCTTCTCGAAGCGTTAGATGGATATGGCTCTGAATATAAACCGCAACAGCTCCCCATATGCATTTCTGTATCTTCTGTAGATGTTATATCCTTGTATTTCTACTGTTGTATCAACAAAAAGAAATATCTAAGAATTTCTCATAAATTGCTAATATAGAGCATGAATGTTATCTGATGAATAAGGTTCATGAAATCAATAACTTGCTAAGGCTACATATATTAATATAGGCTATTTTAACTAATATGGAAAATAACAAACAAAGCAAGAGGGAAAAATGTATACATTATCCAGCAGTCCATCAATCAGTTGGTGTTTGTAAGTTTGTGTGTGCTGTGAGGTTGAAGCTACGAGCCCACATGCTTGGCTCTCTCATCCCTTCCAGGCTTTGACAATGAGCCTGTCAAATCAGATGTAAGCAATGTCCCCACACGCTCTGGCAGCTTTCATGGCTGTAATAAATTATTTTATCTTCTGGCGCACAGATTCAAGATAGTCCTTCAGGAAGAAGTACGTTCCTCTCTAGTTCTTGTCTCTTTCCAGAACAGCTACATTGTCCTTGACCACTATCAGCCTGGGCCTGTCACCTGGGCCTGTGGTGGGTTTTCGAGTCCTGAGGGCGTGCTCCATCTCAATCTTCCTGTGGTCCAACTTCAGTTTCTCAGTTATCATTTCCCTAATTTTGTCCTCAGACTCCAGATTTCCAGAGGAGATTCTGCAATTCCGTCTTCATCAATGTTCCTCCTCCTTCATTGACCCTTGAGATAATCTGATTTCTCTGTCGTTATCATGGGTTCACATACAGAACTGTGGTCCTCTCAGATTGCTGTCATGTTGCTGTTCTCCGGTTTAAACTCATTGAGCTCAACCTGGGAGAACTGCAAACTGTTCAGGTGCTGGGCCCCTCTGGTCAGACCGTCTATTCTTTTATTAGTTGCCTCCACAAGTATTTGGACACAACCCTATTTTCTTGTTGTTGTAATAGCAGCTTGTAGAACTCTTTTTGGTTGTTTAAAAGATTCTTCACCAGTGATAGTGTCAGGCTTCGAAGAGTGATGTGTGTGGAGTCAGGTGCAGAGAGCAGAGGATTCGGAAACACCATTTATTCTGGAACAATCACAGCGAACCAAAGAGGGTAATGCTGAACACAGGCGTCAAACACTCCAAAATGTACAACACCGGTACATACGCTGTACAGGGGAAATAAATGACAGAACACTCCTGTACCAAAAACCGCAAACAAGCCCGCACAAACACAGGCAGGCTAACTGAACTTAAATAACCCCAACCCAAAACTCCAAACAAGGAACAGGTGAAACCAATTAGACCAAACGAAAAGGGGAAAAGGGATCGGTAGCAGCTAGTAGACCGGTGGCGACGACCGCCGAGCGCCACCCGAATGGGAAGGGGAGCAACCTTCGGTGATAGTCATGACAGATAGAGAGACACCACTGTCCTCAACAGTACTCCCACCGGCTTTGGTCTTTGTCACGGTAGCAATGTAGTCTACGCTGTTACTCCTTGCAATTCCAGACAGGGCAGGTCTCAGGGCAGATGCAAACAACAACAAACAGAAGCGATTCAAGCAGTCACACTCCCGGGACAGTTCGTGGTCCTACCCGCAAGTGCTGTCGGCTGTGTGCAAGCTGCTAACGAAACGTGGCTAGCTCGCTAACGTAAGTTAGAAGCTAGGCTAGCATCTATGCCAACAAGGGAACAATGAGCTACTTCTCTGGAGCCAAATAAACCTGTGATATGGTGAACAGCCTACACCTTAATGTGATGTTATACTTTATGTACAGTACCAGTCACAAGTTTGGACACAGGGTTGTTCTCAATATTTTCTACATTGTAGAACAAGAGTGAACACATCAACACTATGAAATAACACTCATGGAATCATGTAGTAACGTGTTAAACAAATCAAAACGTATTGGGATTCTGACAAGGAGCCACCCTTTTGCCTTGATGACAGCTTTGCACACTCTTGGCATTCTCTCAACCAGCTTCATGAGGTAGTCACGTGAAATGCATTTTAAAAGGTGTGCCTTGTTAAAAGTTCATTTGTGGAATTTCTTTCCTTAATGCGTTTGAGCCAATCAGTTTTGTTGTGACAAGCTGGTATACAGAAGATAGCCCTATTTGGTAAAATACCAAGTCTTATTATGGCAAGAACAGCTAAAATAAGCAAAGAGAAACAACAGTCCATCATTACTTTTAAGACATGAAGGTCAGTCAATCTGAAACATTTTAAGTACTCTCATGAGGACCGCCACAGGAAAGGAAGACCCAGACTTACATCTGCTGCAGAGGATAAGTTCATTTGAGTTAGCCTCTGAAATTGCAGCCCAAATATATAACAGAGACATCTCAACATCAACTGTTCAGGGGAGACTGCATGAATCAGGCCTTCATGGTCGAATTGCTGCAAAGAAACCACTACTAAAGGACACAAATAATAAGAAGAGACTTGCTTGGGCCAAGAAACATGAGCAATGGATATTAGACCGGTGGAAATCTGTCCTTTGGTCCAAATTTGAGAATTTTGGTTCCAACCGCCACACGATTTTTGGTTCCAATCTCTGCATGTGTGGTTCCCACCGTGAAGCATGGAGGAAGAGTTGTGGGGGTGCTTTGCTGCTGACACTGTCAGTGATTTATTTAGAATTCAAGGCACACTTAACCAGCATGGCTACCACAGCATTCTGCATCGATACGCCATCCCTTCTGGTTTGCACTTCGTGGGACTATCATTTTGTTTTTCAACAGGACAATGATCCAACAAAACTACAGGCTTGGTCCTATTTGGCCAAGGATAGTGATGGAGTGCTGCATCAGATGACCTGGTCTCCACAATCACCCTACCTCAATCCAATTGAGATGGTTTAGGAGTTGGACCGCAGAGTGAAGGAAAAGCAGCCAGCAAATGCTCAGCATATGTGGGAACGCCTTCAAGACTGTTGGAAAAGCATTCCATGTGAAATTGGTTGCGAGAATGCAAAGAGTTTGCAAAGCTGTCATAAAGGCAAAATATATGTTTTGATTTATTTCACACTTTTTTGGTTACTACATGATTCCATATGTTATTTCATAGTTTTGACATCTTCACTATTATTCTACAATGTAGAAAATAGTAAAAATAAAGAAAAACCCTTAAATGAGTAGGTATGTCCAAACTTTTGACTGGTACTGTATGTTGACAATTTATTTGAATGTATGTCATTTAGGTCAATTTGGGCAAAAGAAAGCCACGGGAAAGATGTACACGTTTCAAGGCATACCATTGGAACCGGAAACACCCCGTTTGACTCAGATATTGTAGACAACTTTCTGTTATTCAGGACATTTAATGACAACAAATGAGTAGCCTAGTGGACCTATAAACAAAATGAGTTGGTGAATTTGAATGATGTAAATAATGATAAGAGCCCAGTAACAGATGGACTCCGATCCCTTTAATCATGGAGGTTATTGTTACTTTGTGTTTCCATTTCTATCGTCATGTGACAGATGTTTCCATTTCTATCGTCATGTGACAGAGTATCTCTTAAATTGAAACGACCAAATGTCTGCCTTTTAACAGATCCGAATACTTTCGCACGAAATGTTTATTTTCATAAATTAGGTAGCCTATGCTACAAAATATAATATTCTGCCCATATGAACACACTTATTTTAGGCCATTGCCTAAAGAACAGCTACATGATTGAATTAAAAGCAGGAAATAGACACAACATTGTTTCACATTCTTTAATAAAAGACTCAAACACAAACAGCCAATAGGCTACAGCTCGCTTAAGTTTTCCCCGCCAAATATGCTTAAGGAAACTCGTTGTCTTGATGACGTTGAGTGCGCGGGGGCAGGGGTCTGTACGGAGCTTAGTACCTTCCACAAAAGTTTTGCTTGACAAAAAGACACGTAAACGTCTGTGTATATAGAATTGTCCTCAATGGTGTATAATACAATTAGGTGGGCGCTTTTGTGTTAATGTGCATGTGTGAGTTGGAAATTTGTTTTTTTTCTCTTGGAGAGTGGAGTCATGGCCAGGGTCTGCCATTTTCAGAGTCGAAAACAGCAGGTCTGGTACAAGGTAGCATGTCCGGTGAATAGGGTAGGGTTCCATAGCCGCAGGCTAGGAGGACAGCAAGGAGTCATCAGGCCAGAGAGAGAATTAGAGGGAGCATACTTAAATTCACACAGGACACCGGATGAGACAGGAGAGATACTCCAGATATAACAGACTGACCCCAACTCGCCAACACAAACTTTTGCAGCATAAATACTGGAGGCTGAGATAGGAGGGGTCGGGAGACACTGTGGCCTCGTCCGACTATACCCCCGGACAAGGCCAACCAGGCAGGATATAACCCCACTCACTTTGTCAAAGCACAGCCACCACACCACCCCCACACCACTAGAGGGATATCTTCAACTACCCTGAGACATGGTCGAGTGTAGCCCATGAAGATCTCCCCCACGGCACGAACCCAAGGGGGGCGCCAACCCGGATAGGAAGATCACGTCAGAGACTCAACCCTCTTAGGGATGGCATAGAAGAGCACCAGTAAGCCAGTGACTCAGCCCCTGTAATAGGGTTAGATAGAGCTCCATTTTAATGGAATGGTCTGCCTAATGGAGAAAGCCCTGCCTCCAGCTGTTTGCTTAGAAATTCTTGGGACTATGGAGGCCTACGTCTTGTGCCCGTAGCGTACGTGTAGGTATGCACGGCAGGACCAAATTGGAAAGATGGGTAGGAGCAAGCCCATGTAATCCTTTGTAGGTTATCAGTAAAACCTTGAAATCAGCCCTCCTTAACAGGAAGCCAGTGTAGAGAGGCTAGTACTGGAGTAATATGATCAACTTTTGGGGTTCTAGTCAAGATTATAGCAGCTGTGTTTAGCACTAACTGAAGTTTATTTAGTGCTTTGTCTGGGTACCCGGAAAGTAGAGCATTGCAGTAGTCTAATCTAGAAGTGACATCATTTTTGGACAAAGTTTCTGATTTTTGAAATGTTACGTAGATGGAAAAAAACTGTCCTTCAACAGTCTGTATGTTAGTCAAAAGAGAGATCAGGGTCCAGAGAAACGCTGAGGTCCTTTACAGTTTTATTTGAGACGTACAACCATCAAGATTAATTGTCAGGTCCAACAGAAGATCTATTTTGTTTCTTGGGACCTTGACCTAACATCTCTGTTTTGTCCAAGTTTAAAAGTAAAAAAAATGCCTGAATGTCTGAAACACAGGCTTCCAGGGAAGAGAATTTTGGGGCTTCACCATGTTTCATCGAAATGTACAGCTGTGTATCGTCCATATAGCAGTAAAGCTAACATTATTTTCCCGAATGACATCACCAAGAGGTAAAATATATATTGAAAACAGTAGAGGTCCTAAAACGGAACCTTGAGGAACACCGAAATGTACAGTTGATTTGTCAGAGGACTAACCATCCACAGAGACAAACTGATATCTTTCCGACAGATAAGATCTAAACCAGGCCAGAACTTGTCCGTGTTGACCAATTTGGGTTTCCAATCTCTCCAAAATAATGTAGTCATCGATGGTATCAAAAGCCGCACTAAGGTCTAGGAGCACAAGGACAGATGCAGAGCCTTGGTCTGACGCCATTAAAAGGTCATTTACCACCTTCACGAGTACAGTCTCAGTGCTATGATGGGGTCTAAACCCAGACTGAAGCATTTCGTATACATTGTTAGTCTTCAGGAATGCAGTGAGTTGTTTCGCAACAGCTTTGTCTAAGATTTTTGAGAGGAATGCGAGATTTGATATAGGCCTATATATTTTTTTAAATATTGTATTTTCCAAGAGAGACTTTATTACTGCCACTTAGTGAGTTTGGTACACATCCGGTGGATAGGGAGCTGTTTATTATGTTCGACATAGGAGGGCCAAGCACAGGAAAAATATATTTTTCAGTAGTTTATTTGGAATAGGGTCCAGTATGCAGCTTGACGGTTTCGAGGCCATGACAAGAGACATCCGTAATTTGCTTTCTAATAATCATGATCTTTTACTTAAAGAAGTTCATGAATTTATCACTGCTGAAGTGAAAGCCATCCTCTCTTGGGCAATGCTGCTTTTTAGTTAGCTTTGCGACTAACAAAAATAAATTTAGGATTGTTCTTATTCTCCTCAATTAAGTTGGAAAAATAGGATGATCGAGCAGCAGTGAGAGCTCTTCGATACTGCACGGTACTGTCTTTCCAAGCGTATCAGAAGACGTCCTGTTTGGTGTAGCGCCATTTCCGTTCCAATTATCTGGGAGCTTTCTTCAGAGCTTGGGTATTTTCTGTATACCAGGGAGCTAGCTTCTTATGACAAAAGTGTTTTTGTTTTGGGGGGTGCGTCTGCATCTAGGGTATTACGCAAGGTTACATTTAGTTCCTCCGTTAGGTGGTTAACCGATATTTGTCCTCTGACGTCCTTGGGTAGGCAGAGGGAGTCTGGAAGGGCATCAAGGAATCTTTGGGTTGTCTGAGAATTTATAGCACAGCTTTTGATGCTCCTTGGTTGGGGTCTGAGCAGATTATTTGTTGCGATTGCAAATGTAATAAATGGTGGTCCGATAGTCCAGGATTATGAGGAAAACATTAAGATCCACTATTTATTCCACGGGACAAAACTCGGTCCAGAGTATGACTGTGGCAGTGAGTAGGTCCAGAGACAGGCTGATAGTGGTCAAGTTCTTGAGGTTCAAGCACAAGGTACCTGTTAGGGAAAGAGTCAAGATCTTGAGAGAAATCTACTGTATATCTTCCGCAACAAGGTCTATCATGAAGCTGTGCATCAGAAGAGGAAATAACTTATCCCAGCCATGAAAGCTGCCAGAGCGCTACGGCAGGCTCATTGTCCACCATTCTTGACACTCCTCGGAAACACCGTATAACTGGAAATGAAAGTCAACTTGCAGATGCCTGGCACGCCATAAGAAGTCGCTAGAGCGCGATGGGACAAGGACGTTACGGCCAAATCCTCCCCTAACCCAGACAATTGTGCGCCGCCTCATTGGTCTCCCAGTCACGGCCGGCTGTGACAAAGCCCTAAGGTAACCTGCCTAAATGACTTCCCAACCCGTAGCACTATCGTCTGTAGCCATGAAGTGCTTTGAAAGGCTGGGCATGGCTCACATCAACACTGTTATCCCAGAAACCCTAGACCCAGCCCAATTTGCGTTCCTCCCAAATAGATCCACAGATGATTCAATCTCTATTGCACTCCACACTTCCCTTTCCCACTTGGACAAAAGGAACTCCTACGTGAGAATGCTATTCATTGACTACAGCTCAGTATAGTCAATGCTCATCATTAAGCTAATGATCCTGGGACTAAAAACCTCCCTTTGCAACTGGATCCTGGACTTCATGTTGTGCCAGGATAACAACCTTTCCCTCAACGTGATCAAGACAAAGAAGATGATTGTGGACTACAGGAAAAGGAGGACCGGGCATGCCCCCATTCTCATCGACAGGGCTGTAATGGTGCAGGTTGAGAGCTTCAAGTTCCTTGGTGTCCACATCACCAACAAACTATCGTGGTCCAAACACACCAAGACATTTGTGAAGAGGACACGACAAAGCCTATTCCCCCCCCAGGAGACTGAAAAGATTTGGCATTGGTCTCAGATCCTCAAAAGTTCTACAGCTGCACCATTGAGAGCATCCTGACTGGTTTCATCACTGCCTGGTATATCACTGCTCGCCCTCCAACCGCAAGGCACTACCTAGGGTAGTGTATACGGCCCAGTACATCACTGGGGCCAAGCTTCCTGCCATCCAGGATCTCTATACTAGGCGGTGTCAGAGGAAGACCCTAAAAATTGTCAGACTCCAGCCACCCTAGCCACCCTAGCCATTGAACGTTCTCTCTGCTACCGCATGGCAAGTGGTACTGGAGTGCCAATTCTAGGTTTGTGAGGCTTCTTAACAGCTTCTACCCCCAAGCCATAAGACTCCTGAATAGCTAATCAAATGGCTACCCAGACTATTTGCATTGTGCCGCCCCCTCTTTTACGCTGCTGCTACTCTGTTTATTATCTATGCATAGTCACTTCACCCCTACCTACATGTACATATTACCTCCATTACCTGTGCCCCCACACATTCACTCTGTACCGGTATCTCCTGTATATAGCCACACCACTGTTATTTTACTGTTGCTCTCTTTCATAATTTGTTTATTTTAATTTTATTTTTACTTCACTTTATTTTTAAAAAACGGTATTGTTGGTTAAGGGCTTGTAAGTAAGCATTTCACCCTAAGGTCTACACCTATTGTATTCAGCGCATGTGAGAAATACAATTTTATTTGATGTAAACAAAACTACTTTCTTGGGGACCTGACTATTGACTGGTTCTCAAGCTGTCCACTCAAGAGCAAGCTTCTCACGGTAACCAGTGCCTGTAATCTGGTCCAGGTTATAAATCAATTTACCAGGGTGTTGACAAACACTACAGGAGCAAGATCATCCACATGTATCGATCACATTTTTACTAATATTGTGGAACAATGCTCTAGCTGGTTCCGTACCCATTGGATCACAGTGATCGGCTGTTAGCCTAGTGGTTAGAACGTTGGGCCAGTAACCAAAAGGTTACAAGGTAAAAATCTGTTGTTCTGACCCTGAACAAGGCAGTTAACCCACTGTTCCCCGGTAGGCCGTCATTGTAAATAAGAATTTGTTCTTAACTGACTTGCCTAGTTAAATAAAGGTTAAATAAAAAATAAATAAAATAATTGTGGCTATATCCAGTACTTTAAATTAAATTCATTCAACTCCATCTTTCATCGAATCATATGGCTTATTCATCACAAAACCATTTGATGTTGCCAATTATTTTAATGATTACTTCCTTCGTATTCATGCATATAAAACTAATAATGAAAGAACAATATTGCAAGTTCCAATTTTGTAAAGTTAGTGTGGGAGTTGTGGAAAAATTGTTTCGATCAGTAATGACAAACCTCCTGGCATTATTAACTCAGAAGGAACGGTACTGGGAATGGTAGCTGACTTTTATTTTTAATCTGAGCCAAGAGGAAAGTTTTTGTCCGCAGGCCTGGAGGGAAGCCAAAGTAATTCTGCTACCCAAGATTGGTCAAGTGTCCTTTACCGATTCTCACAGCAGACCTATCAGCTTGCGGCCAGCTCTTAGCAAACTGTTGAATTTTTTGTTGTTGACCAAATACTATGCTATTTCTCTGTAATCAAATTAACAACAGACTTTCAGAAAGCTTATAGAGAAGGGCACTCACCATGTCCCCCAAAAAAAATGATTGTGTTATGGCTTTTCAACCTGTCATATCGTGGATTTAGAGCTATCTATCTAATAGAACCCAAAGGGTTTTCTTTAATGGAAGCTTCTGTAATGTCAAACATGTCAAGTGGGTTGTACCACAGGGCAGCTCTCTAGGCCCTCTATTTTCTATTTTTGCCACTGGCATTAAACAAAGCATGTGAGTATGCTGATGATTCAACCATATAAGCATCATTAACCACAGATAATGAAGTCACTGAAATCCATAACACCGTGTAGCAGTCTGTTTTGGAATGGATGGCCAGTAATAAACTGGTCCTGAACATCTTTAAAACTAAGAGCATTGTATTTGATACAAATCATTCCCTAAGTTCTAGACCTAAGCTGAATCTGGTAATGAATGGTGTGGCTGTTGAACTTGTTGAGGAGACTATATTGCTTGGCGTTACCTTAGCTTTTAAACTGTCATGGTCAAAACGTATAGAATCAATAGTTGTAAAGAGTCTGTCCATAATAAAGAGATGCTCACCACACGCCCAAAATCAAGTCCTGCAGGCTCTGATTTTGTCTTACCTTGATTAGTGGGCGGCAGGTAGCCTAGTGGTTAGAGCATTGTAACCAAAAGATCGAAGATCGAATCCCCGAGCTGACAAGGTAAAAATATGTCGTTCTGCCCCTGAACAAGGCAGTTCACCCACTGTTCCTAGACCATCATTGAAAATAAGAATTTGTTCTTAACTGACTTGCCTAGTTTAATAAAGGTAAAATAATGAATAAATAATAATAAATTAGTGTGTGGTCAAGTGCTGCAAGGAAAGACCTAGATAAGCGACAGCTGGCCCAGAACAGGGTGGCACCTCTTGCATTGTAATCAGAGGGCTGATTTTAAATATTACGCATGCCAGTCTCTCTTGGCTAAGAGTTGAGGAGAGACCTACTGCATCACTTTTTATTAGAAACATTGTGTTGAAAATATTCTAAGAATCAGGGGATGGGATGATATAATATATAAGTAATATATAGGCTATTCATCTCATATAATGCAGTCTGAGGATGTTAGTGTCTCTCCTTAGAAACAAGCTTCAGAAGAAAGCAGTATGAAGATTGAGAAACCCATGGGCCTGACAGACTTAAGCTACTGAGCCCAATTAAAGCCAATGTCTTTTTATCCACCAATGGCACTGAATTAAATCAGCTCTGGATGTATCTTGTCTTCCGATGCATAAATCTGTGTCTCACTCTGATCACACCCAAATCTGACAACACAAAGTACATGCAAGTGAACAAGCATCATGGAGGATTTATCGTTCTTTTGCTGCCTGCCGCTTGTCTTCAATCTTAGCATCCTATTATTCAAATGCCTCTGCTATATACAGTACTTGTTAGACTCATATTAAGGTTTGATGAATATTATAGGGAATGAAGGGAATAGGGAGAAGCAAGTGACAGGTGAGTCAAAGGGAGGTTCTGTTGTGACAGGGGTCAGGCAGCAGCTCAGCCAGGGTTAGGACATCTCTCTCTATGAGCTAAATGAACATCTCTGGTCGGTGTTGTTCTAATCGTTCTTAGTGGTCATCTCCCGAGAGAGGGTAATAGATGGCTTTCCTCTGATGGCTCCGTTGACTGTCATCATCCCTCCCCTGGTTGCTCCAGTGATGCCAAAACGAGGTGCCACACCCGCCTCACTTTGAATTTACGACTTGTTTAAATTGTGCTCCTCTCCAAAGGGACCTGCCGAGCCCAGGAGGGGAGTAATTGTTAGTCTAGAGGTAGTCATAAATCAAAACATTTCTTACTCTCTCTCCTCATTATCTGTTACCACTCTGCTTTTGCTGCAGAATTCCTGAGACTTACCAGAACTGTAGGCTATACAGTCTTCCTTCCTCCCCAAAGACTGAAACATGTCTTCTTCTGAAAGATGGGAGGTGAAAAGACTCTTCAAAGCTGTGATTGATTTCCTCATTCTTCCATGGTCTGTTGCAGGCAGCTACAGGTTGACAGCCACGGTGCAGGAATTGCTCTCTGACTGTGTCTTAATTGAGCCGAGTGCTGGTTTGTTTTGTTACATTCAATTGAAAAGTCAACCGTGCCAATAGGCTTCTTTTAATAAGTCTTTCCCTATCTCTCTCTCTCTCTCTCCTCAGAACCTAGATGCAAATGAAGTCCTCTATGACAGCCAACCTGGTGAGTCTCATTGATTATTCCCCATTCAGCTAGAAATGGTTCAATAGAAAGGACCACTTTTAAAGATGCAGTAAGTATTAATTTATTTAGCTGTTTGCTAATCAAATCTTCTGAAATGTCTCTCTTGATTCAACCAATATTGTATACATTATGATTGCACTGAACAATACCTATTTACCTGTTGTTATAAGACAATGTAGTACAAAACGAAAGTGAAACAACGGAACTGCCCACTTCCTGAATCAGATGCCCATAGGGGGTGAAAATGAAAACCAAACCCAATTGCAATCCCTAGCAGAGTTAGACAAACAACTGGGCAGTGAAATAAGAAAACAAGTTGCTGCTCGCCTAGCAGGGGCGCTCCAATCCCTCCCCAGCCCGTAACACAAATACCTGAATGATCAAATTTCAACCTAATTCTGAAATCAGACGTCAAAGAACCACAACTTCAGGGGTGATTGCACAGACCGGTGCACAGTGACTGAATGACAAGAAATGATGCAAGCTTACTTGAAAAAGAAGGTATGCAGTATATCAGAACAGAGGCAAGAGATACAGGACAGACTAATGGGGCGGGCTAAAGACATAGTCAGGATTGGGCACCGTGGAACCCCACCGTTAATATAAACAGAGAACCTGAAACCATATACAACATCCCGAGCGGCACTTTGGAGGCAATCTAATCCACAATTCCATTAGGGTACTTCTATGAAGCCTTACCAAGACAGTCAGAGAGCTGCTTGGATTATTGGGTTAGACTGAATAAATCAATTGACCTTGCCAATGAGTGCTTCCAAAGACAGGGAAAAAAGTGGATGATCCAGGTCATGAGGTGACAATGTTTCTAATACACTAACCTGACCCATCACTATACGTGCACTAACAGTGATCAGGCTTCATTGAACAAAGTGATTTCTCTCCTGGAAAAGCTTCTCGCAGGAACATTTCACTGTTACGGACCATTTATGTTTCACGAGAGCCCAAGCAATTCCCCAGTGTTTCTCCAGATCAAATATGAAGACATTACACATCTCCAGTCAGAACAGGCCTTGCACAAACTTTTTTCCCCTGACACATTTTCTGGCTAGCGCCTACATTGCCTTCATTGTTGTTTTCCTTACAAATTATAACTTTGCACATGTGTGCGTTCATATCAAAGTAAGTGCCTTTTTTCCTGTATATCGTGTTGTCGTTTCTACTGTAGCTTACTATATGCTACATTCACAAAGTATTCAGACCCCTTTTCCACGTTTTGTTAATTTAGTCTTATTCTAAAATTTATGAAATCATTTTTCCCCCTCATCAATCGACACACAATACCTCATAATGACAAAGCACAAATTATTTTGCAAATGTATAAAAATCTGTAATCACATTTAAATAAGTATTCAGACCCTTTACTCAGCACTTTGTTGAAGCAGCTTTGGCAGCGATTACAGCCTAAAGTTTTCTTGGGTATGACGATACAAGCTTGGCACACCTGTATTTGGGGAGTTTCTCCCATTCTTCTCTGCAGATCCTCTCAAGCTCGGTCAGCTTGGATTGGGAACGTTGCTGCACAGCTATTTCCAGGTATCTCTGGAGATGTTCGACCGGGTTCAAGTCTGGGCTCTAGGTGGGCCACTCAAGGACATTCAGAGACTTGTCCCGAAGCCACTCCTGTGTTGTCTTTGCTTTGTGCTTAGGGTCGTTGTCCTGTTGGAAGGTGAAAATTCGCCCCAGTGGAAGGTCCTGAGCACTCTGGAGCAGGTTTCATCAAGGAACTCTCTGTGCTTTGCTCTGTTCATCTTTCCTCTGATCTTGACTAGTCTCCCAGTTCCTGCCGCTGAAAAACATTCCCACAGCATAATGTTCACCTTTTATGCTTGAGAGCTCTCATACAATAGCTCCGATGAGGGTAGGTCTCCAGGAAGCTGAGCTCTGGCCGTCTGCCGGCTTGCTCACTCAACTGGGTCGGAAACAAAAGAAGACGAAAGCAACTTTATAATGCCCTAATTTGGCACTTTAGCCGAGTGGAAACGCACACAGACACTTATCTGAACAAATCAAACTATCTTGCACTTCCATTGTTATTTGCTCTGTCACACCAGGGAGGCTAAACTAGTCTGACAGCAAAGGATATTGTTTGTGGGGTTGGAATTCGAGAAACTGCTAATTGCAGGGGCACAACTTTCACTGGGGATGGGGGGTTCAGACAATTTGGATTTAAGACCGCCTGGACACCACAGAGAAGGCTGACATGCTTTGTGAAATGAAAGCTTCTGGAAGGCTGGCTGGACCAGCACGGGGGAGTTGAGCATAGTTTAATGTGTATGTTGCGCTCTTTCACCTTAAAAGGAAGCAGAGCAGAAACTGGGTACTCTTTAGTTGATTGATGTACAGTTGAAGTCGGAAGTTTACATACACTTAGGTTGGAGTCATTAAAACGTAGGGATAGGGGGCAGTACTTTCACATCCGGATGAAAAGCATGCCCAAAGTAAAATGCCTGCTACTCAGGCCCAGAAGCTAGGATATGCATATTATTAGTAGATCTGGATGGAAAACACTCTGAAGTTTGTAAAACTGTTTGAATAATGTCTGTGGGTATAACAGAACTGATTTGGCAGGCGAAACCCCGAGCACAATCAGCCCTGGGATTTTTTTTTTTTTTTAGGTCAATCTGTTTTCCACGAGGTTTCTATGGAAGCCCTTTTTAATAGGAATCTGCTTGCAGTTACTATGGCTTCCACTAGATGTCAACAGTCTTTAGAAATTGGTTGATGTTTTTCTTTTGAGAAATGAAGAAGTAGCCCTGTTCTTTCCATGTGTCACTCCAGGTGGACTCTAGTCTTTTGGTGCGCGCGACCTGGAATGCGCTTCATTTTGTTTTCGTTCGGTATTGAACACAGTTTATCCCATCTTAAATTTGATTGATTATTTACGTTTTAGGATACCAAAATTTGGATTAGGAATGTTGTTTGAAATGTTTGGACCAAGTTTACAGTTAACTTATTATATACTTTGTAGTCATGTTGGGCGAGTTGGAACCGGTGTATTTTCTGAATCAAATGCGCCAAATAAATGGACATTTTGGGGATATAAAGAAGGAATTTATCAAAGAAAAGGATCATTTGTGATGTTTCTGGGACATTTTGGAGTGCCAAAAGAAAAAGATCTTCAAAGGTAAGGCATGAATTAAATCGTATTTCTGACTTTTGTGTCGCGCCTAGCTGGTCGAAATATGGTCTGCTTTCACCGTAAAGCCATTTTGAAATCTGACACTGGGGCTGGACTAACAAGAAGTTAAACTTTATGTATTACACTTTGATGTATTACACATGTATGTTTTCAGAATTTTTATTATGAATATTTCTGTTTTTGAATTTCGCGGCCTGCAATGTCACTGGATGTTGTCAAATCAATCCCTGAAATGAATCATTCTCTCTAGTATTATTCTGACATTTCACATTCTTAAAATAAAGTGGTGATCCTAACTGACCTAAAACAGGGGATTTTTACTAGGATTAAATGTCAGGAATTGTGAAAAAAATGAGTTTAAATGTATTTGGCTGAGGTGTATGTAAACTTCCGACTTCAACTGTAGCTGGCATGGAAACTACTGTTTTTTCACAGAAAAAATACTAAACTAGTGGGTTTTTTTCAGTGCTGAAATAGTATTTTTTATTTAACCTTTATTTAACCAGGAAGGGCTCATTGAGATTAAAATCTGTTTTTCAAGAGCGCCCTGGCCAAGATAGGCAGCACCAAGTCATTACTAAAAATGACAGACAGACATCATGAAAAACTACAAGTAATCAAGTAAAAACCATTGAATTTACAAGATTATAAAACAGCTAATTAAAAACATTGACAGGTCAGGGAATCAGCCTCAGAATCCTTCATCAGTGATTTAAAAACAATCGTTCTTCCAATCGTTCTTCCAGTTTAAAAGTATTTTGTAAGGCGTTCCAAGACGATGACACAGAGTACATAAAAGCCCTTTTACCAAATTCAGTTCGGACATTTGGAAGTTAGCAGGATAAAGTCAAGCCAACAAAGAGAGTACCCACCACATTTCTGAAAATGCACAAATAAAAAGGTAATAAACCCAAAATGGCTTTGTAAATAAAAGTATACCAGTGACTGAGCCTACGATTGACTAGAGAAGGCCAGCCTACCCTGGTATACAAAGGGCTGTGGTGCGTAAGGGTTTTGCAGTTTAAAATAAATCTTAAAGTGCCATGGTAAAAATTGTGTCAATTTACATTTACATTTACATTTAAGTCATTTAGCAGACGCTCTTATCCAGAGCGACTTACAAATTGGTGCATTCACCTTATGACATCCAGTGGAACAGCCACTTTACAATAGTGCATCTACATATTTTAAGGGGGGTGAGAAGGATTACTTTATCCTATCCTAGGTATTCCTTAAAGAGGTGGGGTTTCAGGTGTCTCCGGAAGGTGGTGATTGACTCCGCTGTCCTGGCGTCGTGAGGGAGTTTGTTCCACCATTGGGGAGCCAGAGCAGCGAACAGTTTTGACTGGGCTGAGCGGGAACTGTACTTCCTCAGTGGTAGGGAGGCGAGCAGGCCAGAGGTGGATGAACGCAGTGCCCTTATTTGGGTGTAGGGCCTGATCAGAGCCTGGAGGTACTGAGGTGCCGTTCCCCTCACAGCTCCGTAGGCAAGCACCATGGTCTTGTAGCGGATGCGAGGTTCAACTGGAAGCCAGTGGAGAGAGCGGAGGAGCGGGGTGACGTGAGAGAACTTGGGAAGGTTGAACACTAGACGGGCTGCGGCGTTCTGGATGAGTTGTAGGGGTTTAATGGCACAGGCAGGGAGCCCAGCCAACAGCGAGTTGCAGTAATCCAGACGGGAGATGACAAGTGCCTGGATTAGGACCTGCGCCGCTTCCTGTGTGAGGCAGGGTCGTACTCTGCGGATGTTGTAGAGCATGAACCTACAGGAACGGGCCACCGCCTTGATGTTAGTTGAGAACGACAGGGTGTTGTCCAGGATCACGCCAAGGTTCTTAGCGCTCAATTGATCTCAAACACTGAGCGGAAGCATTCATATATAAAATATCCCCATAGTCTAGTAAAGGCATAAATGTAGCTGATATTAGCCTCCTAGTAACTGACATATAAAGTTAGCTAATGTTTTATCCCCTCTTGACTGAGGTGAATGAATAAGCTACACAAGCGAGTAGGTACCACAGCCAAGTCATCTCTTGACTCTAGTTATCTGTCAGATGGCGATTTGAGTTGGCTATTGTTACTAACAGCTGTTGTTGGAACAGAAATGTTTTGTAGCATTTGTTTTTCCCTTTTCAGAAGTAAATGAACTTGGCTGGCTTTCGCCAGTTGATGTAATTTGGCTAACGTTAGCTATTCTTTTTGCCTATATTACAGTAGACCTGAATCAAATGATGAAACCATTGGCCAACAATTGAAGATTGATATTCTGACGTTTTTTCAGTGCAATGTGAGTTTTATTAGTTAGAATGGCAATGTAACGTATTGATCTGTCAGTGTCCCTAGCTAATTACCTACTTTTCAGACTGACACAGTAATAAACAGCTGTAATGTTACAGATTTCCCTGTCATGATGCACAGTAGAGGTCTGCGCTGGACCGATTTCTTTATCCCGCTCCCGCCCACACCCGCTGGCCTTCTGTCTGACACCCACACACTACCGCAAGAACTGGTCCCAAACCCAACCACAGTCCCGCAATGTTATTTTAGGCATATGTGATGCAGCACTCTTGCCAGCCATGGTCCCAGCAATGTTACACAATGTTACGCCTTATAAGTAATATCAAATGCACAAAATCAACTTAAGAAATTCAAATACCAGAGATTCTTACATAGCCCTTATATTGTATTACTGGGTAATATCAGCTAATATGCTATATGTAGTTTGAAGAGAGCAATGCTGGAGAGTTGCACTTTCTCTTGAGCTATTTTTACAGCCTACATTTTAGGAGATGTAAGGTTTTTAGACGGAGAAATATGGGTGAAAAGGGCCTATTTCTAGGCAATGTAGTAAGCTATGGTCTAATTATAGGCCTATTTAGGAAGTACATTTCCTTGGAAAGAGAACTGCGCTGTGCTTCTCTGCTCATGCATAGGCAACATCCTACTCTATTTAATTGAGACCACACACACCTGATCTCGCAGGTAGCTACTGAACTGGAAGCAGCAAGAATAACGACAGCGACACTTGTTATATTTAGCAAGGATATAGCCTATCTTTTAGGAGGACAATTTGCAGGCAGAGACAAATCAATGGGTAATCAATATTTATTTAAAATGAAAAAGTGCGTTGCTTGCGCACCATAGTAGTCTAAACTCTTGTAAAATCAACAAAAAAAGAAACATCCCTTTTTCTGGAACCTGTGATTCGAAGATAATTCGTAAAAATCCAAATAACTTCACAGATCTTCATTGTAAAGGGTTTAACCATTAGGGGGCGCTATTCAATTTTTTGGATGAAAAACGTTCCCGTTTTAAACAAGATATTTTGTCATATGTTCGACTATGCATATAATTGACAGCTTTGGAAAGAAAGCCCTCTGATGTTTCGAAAACTGCAGAGATATTGTCTGTGAGAGCCACAGAACTGATGTTACAGGCGAAACCCAGATAAAAATCCAACCAGGAAGTGCCGCATTTTTTAAAACCGCCTCATGCCAATGACTCCTTATATGGCTGTGAATGAGCTACAAAGAGCTTACGTTTTCCACGTATTCCCCAAGGTTTCTACAGAATTGTGACGTCTTTTTAGACATTTCCATTGAAGAATGGCCGTAAGGGACCATATATAGCATGTGGTCACATGGTGTCTCCCGCAGAAAATACTGAGGTAGCCATTTTTCCAATCGCTTCTTATGAGAAACCAATTGCCTCGACGGATATATTATTGAATATATATGTCAAAAACACCTTGAGGATGGATCCTAAACAACGTTTGCCGTGTTTCTGTCGATATTATGGAGCAAATTTTTTAAAAAGTTTGGCGTTATAGTTGCAGCATTTTCCGGTCGATTTCTCAGCTATGCTTGATGAAGAAACGGGAGCTATTTCGCCTACAAAAATAATATTTTTGGAAAAAAGGAACATTTGCTATCTAACTGGGAGTCTCCTGAGTGAAAGCATCCAAAGTTCTTCAAAGGTAAATGATTTAATTTGGTTGCTTTTCTTATTTTCGTGAAAATGTTGCCTGCTGCCAGCAGAGCTAGCATAGCATTATGCCATGATAAACTTACACAAATGCTTGTCTAGCGTTGGCTGTAACGCATATTTTGAAAATCTGAGATGACAGTGTTGTTAACAAAAGGCGAAGCTTGTGTTTGAATATACTTATTTAATTTAATTTGCGATTTTCATGAATAGGAAAAAATTTCTAGGGATATTTATGTCCGCTGCGTTATGCTAATGCATTTGAGGCTATGATTACGCTCCCGGATACGGGATTGCTCGTCGCTAGGTTAAACACTGTTTCCCATACTTGTTCAATGAACCATTAATAATTAATGAACATGCACCTGTGGAAAGGTCATTAAGACACTAACAGCTTACAGACGGTAGGCAATTAAGGTCACAGTTATGAAAACTTAGGACACTAAAGAGGCCTTTCTGCTAACTCTGAAAAACACCAAGAAAGATGCCCAGGGTCCCTGCTCATCTGCGTGAACGTGCCTTAGACATGCTGCAAGGAGGCATAATGACTGAAGATATGGCAAGGGCAATAAATTGCAATGTCCGTACCATGAGACACCTAAGACAGCTCTACAGGGAGACAGGACGGACAGTTGATCGTCCTTGCAGTGGCAGACCACGTGTAACAACACCTGCACAGGATCGGTACATCCGAACATCACACCATTATACCTGCAGGACAGGTACAGGATGGCAACAACAGCTGCCCGAGTTACACCAGGAATGCACAATCCCTCCATCAGTGCTCAGACTGTCTGCAATAGGCTGAGAGAGGCAGGACTGAGGACTTGTAGGCCTGTTGTAAGGCAGGTCCTCACCAGACATCACTGGCAACAATGTCGCCTATGGGCACAAACTCACCGTCGCTGGACCAGACAGGACTGGCAAAAAGTGCTCTTCACTGACGAGTCGCTGTTTTGTCTCACCAGGGGTGATGGTCTGATTTGCCTTTATCGTCGACGGAATGAGCGTTACACTGAGGCCTGTACTCTGGAGCGGGATCAATTTGGAGGTGGAGGGTCCATCATGGTCTGGGTCGGTGTGTCACAGCATCATCGGACTGAGCTTGTTGTCATTTCAGGCAATCTCAACGCTGTGCATTACAGGGAAGACATCCTCCTCCCTCATGTGGTACCCTCCTGCAGGCTCATCTTGACATGACCCTCCAGCATGACAATGTCAACAGCCATACTGCTCATTCTGTGCATGATTTCCTGCAAGACATGAATGTCAGTGTTCTGCCATGGCCAGCGAAGAGCCCGGATCTCAATCCCATTGAAGTACGCCTGGTACCTGTTGGATCGGAGGGTGAGGGCTAGGGCCAGGGCCATTCCCCCCAGAAATGTCCAGGAACTTGCAGATGCCTTGGTGGAAGAGTGGGGTGTGTCCTTCTGTAGCTCAGTTGGTAGAGCATGGCGCTTGTAACGCCAGGGTAGTGGGTTCGATCCCCGGGACCACCCATACGTAGAATGTATGCACACATGACTGTAAGTCGCTTTGGATAAAAGCATCTGCTAAATGGCATATATTATTATTATTATATTATCTCACAGCAAGTCCATTAGGACGTGAATCGTGTTAAGTTTGCTGAAAATAAATGCGTTTATGTGCCCATATTGCCTTTTCCTTTTCAATGATGATTACATTTTTTGATTGCACTTCGACTCACGTTGGCTGAGTGCCCTACACTTTTTTCCATTGTCAACATTTATTTACAGACAGTGTAGTAAACTACAGTGTAATCATATTGAAGTTAACTGCCACATGATTCTCCGCCTATGTAGGCAGCCTACTCTATTTCAATGAGACCACATATACTAGGAAAACTTGAACTCTCTTGCCCAGCAAAAATGCAGACTGCGCTGCAATGATCTCTGTTGGGACCCGCAGCCCTCTAGTGCAGTCAGTACACAACACTATGCTCATCATGTATTAGCAGGATCAGATGATGACAGGGGTCCCAGCAGGATAAGACAGCCAAGGGAAGACCAGTCGACCGAGGTCAGGTGAATTTTGCTGTATATTAAAAATATCAGTGAATGACACAAAGTTCCTTCTTGAATTGATGGGTAGCTAGAGGAAAGCAGTTTAAACTTAAAGCTACAGTCTGGGATCTGGGAATAATCGTAAATTCAATTATTGAACAACTGATCATATTATTGGATAATATGATGTATAAATGTACATCAAGGTAATCATTTGTCATGCTTCATCTTAGGAGGATCATATGACTGTTTCAGCAGGGTCAGGCAGCCAGAGAAGACCAGTCTGACGGAGCCGAGGTGAATTTATGCAGATACAACACTTTATTCTCTCTGTGAAAAAAACTTTAGATAAGCCAGAACCTATTTTAAGGCAAACCTCCAAAGTTGATTTCCAAACTGTATCAAGGCTTTTCCCGATGACACAAAACTTGAAAATTTGAGGAAGACCTGGTATAAGCTGTTTGAATGCCCAGTCATGTTCATGTAATCTCAGACATAAATTACTGCAGTTTAAGGCCATATGCCAGTGAAACTGAATTACATGGACTCAGAAATGTCATTCCTCTGCTGAGGTGTAAACACAAAAGCGGACCAATTTGCATATGTTATGGTCTTGTGAAGGCTGGCGGAATTCTGGCAAACAGTATGTTCTTTTATCTCTGCATGTCTGTTTTTGTTTGCTTGGAAATTTTGATACTGGAGTCTTACCTGAAGAAACTGTGTTTTGCAGAGGTCTTGAAAAAGAAGGGTCAACACTGCAAATATTGACTCTTTGCATCAACTTCATGTAATTGTCAATAAAAGCCTTTGACACGTATGAAATGCTTATAATTATACTTCAGTATTCCATAGTAACATCTGACAAACATATCTAAAGACACTGAGGCAACAGAATATTTGTGTCATTCTCAAAACTTTTGGCCACGACTACTGTTAGTTCGATGAGATACATGTTATGGAGGATTTGCTGTTTCTGTGTGTTAATGTACATTTTGAGGTGTATGTGTTTTTTCGGTTCCAAAACTTGAAGGTTGTCAGGCATCTACATTGTCAGGCATCTACATTGGCTTGCGAATGTATTCACCCACATGGCATTTTTCCTATTTTGTTGCCTTCCAACCTGGAATTAAAATAGATTTTTGGGGGGGTTTGTATCATTTGATTTACACATGCCTACCACTTTGAAGATGCAAAATATTGTTTATTGTGAAATAAACAAGAAGACCAAAAAAAACAGAACTTGAGCGTGTGTAACTATTTATCTCCTCAAAGTCAACAGTTTGTAGAGCCACCTTTTGCAGCAATTACAGCTGCAAGTCTCTTGGGGTATGTCTCTATAAGCTTGGCACATCTAGCCAACTGGGATTTTTGCCCATTCTTCAAGGCAAAACTGCTCCAGCTCCTTCAAGTTGTATGGGTTCCACTGGTGTACAGCAAACTTTAAGTCATACCACATATTCTCAATTGGATTGAGGTCTGGGCTTTGACTAGGCAGTTTCAAGACATTTAAATGTTTCTCCTTAATCCACTCAAGTGTTGCTTTAGCAGTATGCTTAAGGTCATTGTCCTGCTGAAATGGGTACCTCTGTCCCAGTCTCAAATCTCTTGAAGACTGAAAAAGGTTTCCCCTCAAGAATTTCCATGTTTTTAGCGCCATCCATCATTCCTTCAATTCTGACGAGTTTCCCAGTCCCTGCCGATGGAAAAACACCCCCACATCATAATGCTGACACCACCATGCTTCACTGTGTGGATGGTGTTCTTGGGGTAGCGTTTTCCTTGATGGCCAAAAAGATACATTTTAGTGTCATCTGACCAGAGAGTACCTTCTTCCATATGTTTGGGGAGTCACCCACATGCCTTTTGGTGAACACCAAATGTGTTTGCTTATTTTTTCTTCAAGCAATGGCTTTTTTTTCTGGCCACTTCCATAAAGCACAGGTCTGTGGAGTCTACAGCTTAAAGTGGTCCTATGGCAGATACTCCAATCACCGCTGTGGAGCTTTGCAGCTCCTTCAGTGTTATCTTTGGTCTCTTTGTTGCCTTCCTTGCCTGGTCTGTGAGTTTTGGTGGGCGGCCCTCTCTTGGCTGGTTTGTTGTGGTGCCATATTCTTTCCATTTTTTACTAATGGATTTAATGGTGCTCTGTGAGATGTTCAAATTTTCAGATATTTTTTTATATAACCCAACCCTGATCTGTACTTCTCTATAACCTTTTCCTGGACCTGTTTGGAGAGCCCCTTGGTCTTCATGGTGCCCCTTGCTTAGTGGTGTTGCAGACTCTATGGCCTTTCAGAACAGGTAGGTAGGTATATATACACTGCTCAAAAAAATAAAGGGAACACTAAAATAACACATCCTAGATCTGAATGAATGAAATATTCTTATTAAATACTTTTTTCTTTACATAGTTGAATGTGCTGACAACAAAATTACACAAAAATTATCAATGGAAATGAAATTTATCAACCCATGGAGATCTGGATTTGGAGTCACACTCAAAATTAAAGTGGAAAACCACACTACAGGCTGACCCAACTTTGATGTAATGTCCTTAAAACAAGTCAAAATGAGGCTCAGTAGTGTGTGTGGCCTCCACGTGCCTGTATGACCTCCCTACAACGCCTGGGCATGCTCCTGATGAGGTGGCAGATGGTCTCCTGAGGGATCTCCTCCCAGACCTGGACTAAAGCATCCGCCAACTCCTGTACAGTTGGTGGATGGAGCGAGACATGATGTCCCAGATGTCCTCAATTGGATTCAGGTCTGGGGAACGGGCGGGCCAGTCCATAGCATCACTGCCTTCCTCTTGCAGGAACTGCTGACACACTCCAGCCACATGAGGTCTAGCATTGTCTTGCATTAGGAGGAACCCAGGGCCAACCGCACCAGCATATGGTCTTACAAGGGGTCTGAGGATCTCATCTCGGTACCTAATGGCAGTCAGGCTACCTCTGGCGAGCACATGGAGGGCTGTGCGGCCCCCCAAAGAAATGCCACCCCACACCATGACTGACCCACCGCCAAACCGGTCATGCTGGAGGATGTTTCAGGCAGCAGAACGTTATCCACGGCGTCTCCAGACTGTCACGTCTGTCACATGTGCTCAGTGTGAACCTGCTTTCATCTGTGAAGAGCACAGAGCGCCAGTGGCGAATTTGCCCATCTTGGTGTTCTCTGGCAAATGCCAAACGTCCTGCACGGTGTTGGGCTGTAAGCACAACCCCACCTGTGGACGTCGGGCCCTCATACCACCCACATGGAGTCTGTTTCTGACCGTTTGAGCAGACACATGCACATTTGTGGCCTGCTGGAGGTCATTTTGTAGGGCTCTAGCAGTGCTCCTCCTGCTCCTCCTTGCACAGAGGCGGAGCTAGCGGTCCTGCTGCTGGGTTGATGCCCTCCTACGGCCTCCTCCACCTCTCCTGATCTACTGGCCTGTCTCCTGATAGCGCCTCCATGCTCTGGACACTACGCTGACAGACACAGCAAACCTTCTTGCCACAGCTCGCATTGATGGTCCATCCTGGATGAGCTGCACTACCTGAGCCACTTGTGTGGGTTGTAGACTCCGTCTCATGCTACCACTGGAGTGAAAGCACCGCCAGCATTCAAAAGTGACCAAAACATCAGCCAGGAAGCATAGGAACTGAGAAGTGGTCTGGTCACCACCTGCAGAACCACTCCTTTGTTGGGGGTGTCTTGCTAATTGCCTATAATTTCCACCTGTTGTCTATTCCATTTGCACAGCAGCATGTGAAATGTATTGTCAATCAGTGTCGCTTCCTAAGTGGAC
The DNA here is from genome assembly GCF_021184085.1 of Oncorhynchus gorbuscha. Lineage (NCBI taxonomy): Eukaryota > Metazoa > Chordata > Actinopteri > Salmoniformes > Salmonidae > Oncorhynchus > Oncorhynchus gorbuscha. The sequence goes on from NC_060185.1 coordinate 53,509,038, forward strand.
AGTTTGATTTCACAGAAGTGTGATTGACTTGGAGTTACATTGTGTTGTTTAAGTGTTCCCTTTATGTTTTTGAGCAGTGTATATACACACACACACACTGAGATCATGTGACAGATCGTGTGAAACCTAAATAAAGTCCACCTGTGTGCAATCTAACTAATTATGTGACTTCTAAAGGTAATTGGTTGCACAAGATCTTAATTAGGGGCTTCATAGCAAAGGGGGTGAATACATAGGCACACACCCCTTTTCAGTTTTTATTTTGTCAATTGTTTTTTTTAAACATGGTTATTTTTTAAATTTCACTTCACCAATTTGGAATATTTTGTGTATGTCCATTACATGAAGTCCAAATAAAAATGCAACAAAATAGGAAAACGCCAAGAAGGATTAATATTTTTGCAAGGCACTGTATTCCACCTCAGTTTCACTTCCATTCACTAAACTCCACTAACAACTCAATCAATGGATATTATGTAAGCACTTGTGAGATGCAAGGCTCCCCTGCCCAGTGCTCAACTTCTGAATGACAAGAGAGACTAAAATTAGTTCACAGGTAACACAAAAAGATCAGCCCCAAAATGAATAACAAAGACTTCTGTGTTTGGGAGAAATTGTGCTCTTGTTTCTTTTCTTTCTGGTAGTCAAGATCATTTAAACAGTACTTTATGTTGCCCTCTCCTACTTGCTGCAATTACACTATAGGCAACAGGATGTTTTTATACATAACCAGGTAAAGGTTTGGACACACCTAATCATTCCAGGGTTTTTCATTCTTTTTACTATGTTCTACATTGTAGAATAATAGTGAAAACATCCAAACTATGCAATAACACATATGGAATCATGTAGTGACCAGAAAAACCTGTTAAACAAATCAAAATCTCTTTGATATTCTTCAAAGTAGCCACCCTTTGGCTTGATGACAGCTTTGCTCCATCTATCTCTCTGATTTGAACAGACACAGGCCACTGACCTTTATATCTCAGCAGTTGCTAAAGGCTTTCTGCTGTGCAATGCGAGTCGGTTAGGCTAATGAAGATACTGCTAGGTAGTGTTACTTCCCCGGCAGAGTACCATTGTAGAGATTAAAGAGGAACAGCCAGAGCGGGGCTTGAGCCAGCAATCCTGCAGTTATAGGGAACATGCCCCATCTACCACCTGTGCTATAAGGGCTGCTTTCTAGGACACAGATTAAGCCTAGTCCTGGACTAAACTTTGTAATCATTGTTTTTTGATTTCAAGTGAAATGTCTAACTGTTTGAGCAGGGTTTCCCAAACTCAGTCCTGGGTCCGTTTAACAAACCATACGACTCTATGCACAAGGACTACTTTGAACAATTTACACGGAACATTTGACAAAAACACATTTACTTGAACAATGCAGAACGCAAAGTTTGGAAACAGAATGACGGTTTGTGCCATGTGTGTCTTTATTCTGTTACCAAACCTTGCATCGGAGCAGAAAAGCGGAGTCTCTGTTGCTGTGGAATTTCCCCATACAGTACTTACAGACTGATTATTATTTAACTTCGATTAAGCTAATAATGCTACGAGGGCCTCAGGAGCCACAATAGAGCTAAATCTGTGAGATCAGGATTGATTACATTGATGTACCCGTACTCTATGAAAATATGCTTCATTCTATTCCTAATGTCTAACACACATCAGAAGTTTGTAAAATGAAATGCAGTAAAACAAATATACAAAAATATTTAAAAAAGTGGTTTAACAATGTATTAAGCCAAATATATATTCTAGACAATACACGCATGCTTCTGAAATGTGGTTCACGAGCTCCAATACATTGACTGAAAAGTGATATGATTTACCATACATGGGTAGACGCATAAGTAATTGTTGTCCTCTTTTAGACAAATAAAAGGGGAAACTTCCCTTTCAACAACTCATACAGTGGTTCCTAGCCCATTACATTACAGAGTCATTAAAGGAAGGCATCTTCTGTACGGGGGACATCAACACACATCGCGTGAGGTAAGGTTTTGGAAGCACAAGGACCTTATTTTTCATATCAGTGAGATATCATAATCGAAAAAGAAAAAGGTTAAATTGATACACACCTTTATAAAGATTAGTGTTCCCACATGGCCATATCTCCATTTTACAGCACGTGTTTACGGAAGACAGAGGGACCACCTGTGCTAATTAGATACAGTATCTAGTAGGCTCTGAACACCTGTGTGTAATGGAAGGCCGCCAGAAATGTATTATCACTGAAAAATACAGTCTGCTCCAACTTTGACGAAGCAGTTTAAAACAGTTTACAGTGCGCAAATCTCACCATCTTACTCATCAATCTACACATAATACCCCATAATGACTAAGTGAAAACACGTTTAGAAATGTTTGCTGATGTATTAAAAAGAAAAACAGAAATTTCACATTTACACAAGTATTCACACCCTTTACTCAGTACTTTGTTGAAGCACCATTGGCAGCTACTACAAACAAGTCTTTTTGGGTATGACGCTACAAGCTTGGCACACCTTTATTTGGGGAGTTTCTCACATTCTTCTCTGCAGATCCTCTCAAGCTCTGTCAGGTTGGATGGGGAGCATCGCTGCACAGCTATTTTCAGGTCTCTCCAGAGATGTTCGATTAGGTTCAAGTCCTGGATCTGGCTGGGCCACTCAAGGACATGCAGAGGCTTGTCCCGAAGCCACGCCTGCGTAGACTTGGCTGTGTGCTTAGGGTCGTTGTCCTGTTGGAATGTGCACCTTTGCCCCAGTCTAAGGTCCTGAGTGATCTGGAGCAGGTTTTTAATCAAGGATCTCTGCACGTTGCTCCGTTCATCTTTCCCTAGATCCTGACTAGTCTCCCAGTCCCTGAAAAACATTTCCAAAGCATGATGCTGCCACCACCATGCAGTATTTTTATTAACCTATGTAATTGTAAAAACATGGATCTTGTAGCAGTGGTAAGGGCACGAAATCAGCAGAAGGAAAGGCAGGTTGACGTACTCAGTGTCGAGTTATTGACAGGTCTTGGCGATCCAATGGTGAAAGACACATATCTTACAAAATATACAAGTACATTTACCAAATATACACAGGCAATAGCCCAAAAGAAATAGCCTCTGTATCAGGCTTAACTTGTCCTCCCTGACCAAGGCCCTACTACCACGATTCCTCAGTTTGGCCGGGGGGGACAGAACTAGGTAGAGTCTTGGTGGTTCCAAACTTCCATTTAAGAATGATGTTGGCAACTGTGTTCTTGGGGACCTTCAATTTTCAGGATGCTGGGGAAACTCCCTTAAATCCAATCCATTTAATTTACCACAGATGGACTCCAATCAAGTTGTCGAAACAGCTCAAGGATGATCTATGGAAAATTTGTCTGAATATTTATGCTAATAATATTTTTTATTTTTAATACAAATTTCTAAAAACCTGTTTTTACTTCGTCATTATGAGGTATTATGTGTAGATTGATGAGGAATATTTTTTATTCATTACATTTTGGAATAAGGCAGTAACGTAACAAAATTAGAAAAAAGTCAAAGGGGTCTGAATACTTTCCGAATGCACCGTATGATTTGCACTCTTTCAGAGTTAAAAAAGCAAGCACAGCAGAAAATGGCTACTCTTTAGTTGACAAGGTAACTGCTGTTTAATTTTACATACAAAAAATAAACAGGTGTTTATTCTCAGTGCTGAGCTGGTATTGTAACTGACATGTAAACGTTAGCGAATGCTAAATTCCCTCTCGACCGAGGTGAATTAGCTGCACTTGCTAGTAGCTACCACAGTCAGGTAGAGGCTAGAGCTGACCCATCTGTCAAACAGATAGCAATATGAGGCAGCTATTATTACTAACAGCTTTTGTAGGTATGGAAATGTATGTAGCATTTGTTTTGAGAGGTTTTATTAGTCAGTATGGCAATGAAACGTTATTGAGCTGTCTGTTTCGCTTGCTAATTCCCTACTTTTCACACTGACACAGTAATACACAGCTCTAACATTACAGGCTTCACTGTCTCGACGCACAGTAGAGGTCTGTGCCAGCATTCGCAGCTTTTCATACCTCACCAGCTTTCTGTCCGACTCCCACAAGAACTGGTCCCAAACCCAACTGCAGTCCCGCATTGTTATTTTAGGCGTATGTGACGCAGCTCACTTGCCAGCCATGGTCGCAGCAATTTTGAGCCCTATAGGCAATATCAAATGAGCAAATATACCTTAAAATAGTTTAAATTACCAGGAGATTCTCACATGGCCCCAATATTAGGCTATCTGTATTACTGGGCTAGATCAGCCAATATGTTAGATTGAAGATAGTGCAAGTCTCTCCAACTCTGCTTTCACTTGAGCTATTTTATAGGATACCTTCTAGGAGTGGGAAGATTTTCAGACAGAAATGTGGGTGATTAGTATTTAGAACTTTCTAGGCAATATAGGAAGGACATTTCCTTGGAAAGAGAACTGCACTGTGCTTCTCTGCTCATACATAGGCTATATCCTACTCTATTTAATTGAGACCACACGCACCTGATCTTGCAGGTAGCTACTGAACTGGAAGCAGCATGAATAAGACACTTGCTACGTTTTGCTTAGTCCAATAGAATATTGTCCACCTATTAGGAGGACAATTTGCAGGCAGAGGCAAATAAAAGGGTAATCAATACTTAAATGAATAGGCGCAACGGTCGCTCACCATAGTAACCTAACCTATGTGTGCTTTGTGCCTTTTCCTTTTCAATGATGATTCCATATTTTGATTGCAGGTCGACTCCTCACATTGGTTGAGCGCCCTCCACTTCTTTCCATTATCATTTTTTTTAACAGACACTGTAAACTGAAGTATAATCTTATTTGATATTTAACTGCCACATGATTCTCTGCCTATGTAGACAGCCTACTCTATTTTAATGAGACCACACATACTAGGAACACTTGAACGCTCACGTCCAACTGTGAGAGATAGGCTATTGAAGAAGTTGAAGCAGCAGTGTGTGAATAATGCGAAAAGGATGTGAGGCTAACGCATACCAAGCAGACAGAGGACCGTTTCCAAATCATCTGTGGGACAACAAAACAATTTGAATCCCAAAGTCATCTGTCTGACCGTCCGCAGACTGTGCTGCACAATGATCTCTGTCAAACCCGCAGGTCCTTCAGGCGTCCCACAGGAATGGAACCCTGCTCATCATGTCTTAGCAGGACGAGATGGTGACAGGGGTCCCAGCAGGGTCAGACAGCCAGGGAAGACCAGTCTGTGAGGTGAAATTTTGCAGATACAATACTTAATTCTCTCAGTGCAGAAAACACTGGACAAGCCAGATGCTATTTTAATGCAGTCTGACAAACCTCCAACGTTGATATACAAACTATCATGAGTTGATCTAGTCTTTTCCCGATGACACAAAACATTTTATTTAACTAGGCAAGTCAGTTTAGAACAAATTCTTATTTACAATGACGGCCGACCAAAACGCATCCTGCGGGGACGGGGCTGGGATTATAAATAAAAACTAAAATATAGAACAACACACACATCACGACAAGGGAGACACCACAACACTACATAAAGAGAGACCTAAGACAACACAGCATGGCAGCAACACAACATGGCGGCAGCACAAAACATGGTACAAACATTATTGGGAACAGACAACAGCACAAAGGGAAAGGTAGATAGAACATTACATCACGCAAAGCAGCCACAACTGTTAGTAAGTGTCCATGATTGCGTCTTTGAACGAAGAGATGGAGATAAAACTGTCCAGTTTGAGTCTGTTGCAGCTTGTTCCAGTTGCTAGCTCTAGCGAACTGAAACATGTAAAACGAAAGTGTGAAGACCTGGTAGAAGCTATTGATGATGATGAAAAGATACATATGTTTGAATGTCCAGTCATGTTCATATCATCTCAGACATAAATTACTAGTTTAAGGCCATCTATAGAAAGTACTATATGCAAGTGAAACTGAATTACATTTACATTTACATTTAAGTCATTTATCAGACGCTCTTATCCAGAGCGACTTACAAATTGGTGCATTCACCTTATGACATCCAGTAGAACAGTCACTTTACAATAGTGCATCTAAATCTTAAAGGGGGGGGGGGTGAGAAGGATTACTTATCCTATCCTAGGTAATAACATGCACTCAACCATGTAATTCCTCTGCTAGAGGTGTATAACACAAAAGGGGTCACATTTGCATATGTAATGGTCTTGTGAAGGCTGGCTGAATTCGGGCAAACAGTATGTTCTTTTATCTCTGCATGTCTACAGATTCACTCTTGTTATTGGTTTTGTTTGCTTGGAAATGTTGATACTGGAGACCTATCTGAATAAACTGTTTAACCAAGCATTTATAGCAAATAAGAAACATGTCCATTAATTGGAAGGTTGTTTATCCTCCCACAGTGTAAAGTTATGCATCAATAGCTTTGATTTATTACCAGATTAAAGGAGCAACTTGCATGAGGTCTGGATGCCTAATATGGAATACATTTTGACTGAAGGAGTCTGTATTGAAAACATTCATACTTCTGGGGAGATAACAATTTAGACATTCCCTAGCTGATGGGCTGCTCAGTCCTTGCCATGTGGGTCTGCCGTCCTGTGGGTTGTCACTCTGGCTTTGGCTTAACACACCCAAAACTAAAAATACATGTTTTCATTAAGATCCTAAACCTGAAGTAGGGTGTGTGGTTTGGGGTTACATACACCTTATCCAAATACATTTAAACTATTTTTTTCACAATTCCTGAGATTTAATCCTCATAAAAAGTCACTGTTTTAGGTCAGTTAGGATCGCCGTTTTATTTTAAGAATGTGAAATGTCAGAATAATAGTAGAGAATAATTTATTTCAGCTTTGATTTATTTCATCACATTCCCAGTAGATCAGAAGTTTACATGCACTCAATCAGTATTTGGTTGCATTGCCTTTAAAATGGTTAACTTTCTTCAAAATTTTTGGGTAGCCTTCCACAATCTTCCCATAATAATAAATAATAATAAAATAAAATAATAATAATAATAATAATAAAAATAATAAATTGGATGAATTATGGCCCATTCCTCCTGGCAGAGCTGGTGTAACTGAGTCAGGTTTGTAGGCTTCCTTCCTCGCACATGCTTTTTCAGTTCTGCCCACAAATTGAGGTATTGAGGTCAGGGTTTTATGATGGCCACTCTAATACCTAGACTTTGTTGTCCTTAAGTCATTTTGCCTCAACTTTGGAAGTATGCTTGGGGTAATTGTCCATTTGGAAAACCCATTTGCGATCAAGCTTTTAACTTCCAGACTGATGTCTTGAGATGTTGCTTCAATATATCCATAATTTTCCTTCCACGTGAAGCCATCTATTTTTTGAAGTGCACCAGTCCCTCCTGCAGCAAACCACCCCCACAACATAATGCTGCCACCCCCGTGCTTCATGGTTGGAATGGTGTTCTTCGGCTTACAAGCCTCCCCTTCCCCCCCTCCCACAAACATAACGATGTTCATTATGGCCATACAGTTCTATTTTTGTTTCATCAGACCAGACGACATTTCTCCAAAAAGTATGATCTCTGTCCCCATGTACAGTTGCAAACTGTAGTCTGTTTTTTTATGGCGGTTTTGGAGCAGTGGCTTCTTCCTTGCTGAGCGGCCTTTCAGGTTATGTCTATATATTGTTTTACTGTGGATATAGATACTTTTGTACCGGTTTCCTCCAGCATCTTCACAAGGGCTTTTGCTGTTGTTCTGGGATTGATTTGCACTTTTCGCACCAAAATACATTAATCTCTTGGAGACAGAATGAGGGGTCTGACAGCTGCGTGCTCCCAAGGTGTTTATACTTGCGTACTACTGTTTGTACAGATGAACGTGGTACCTTCAGGCATTTGGAAAATGCTCCCACGGATGAACCAGACTTGTGGAGGTCTTCATTTTTTTCTGAAGTCTTGGCTGATTTATTTTGATTTTCCCATGATGTCAAGCAATGAGGCACTGAATTTGAAGGTAGGCCTTGAAATACACCCACAGGGACACCTCCAATTGACTCAAATGATGTCAATTAGCCTATCAGAAGCTCCTAAAGCCATGACATAATTTTCTGGAATTTTCCAAGCAGATTAAAGTCACAGTCAATTTATTGCATGTAAAATTCTGTCCCACTGGAATTGTGATTCAGTGAATTATAAGTGAAATAATCTGTCTGTGAATAATTATTGGAAAAATGACTTGTGTCACGCACAAAGTAGATGTCCTAACCGACTTGCCAAAACTACAGTTTGTTTTCAAGAAATTTATGGAGTGGTTGAAAAACGAGTTTTAATGACTCCAATTTAAGTCTAAGTAAACTTCTGACTTCAACTGTATGTTTTTTGTTGTTTCCAAAACGTTCCCTTGGGAACAAAAAAAAAATTCAGGTGGGAACTGGGAAGGAACTTGTGCTGGGAGAGAGTGGAGTTATTTACTAGACTGGTGGGGGCCGGGCGTGCAGGTGGCTCGGGCTGGCAGGTCAGTCTGACTGAAATTTAATATAGATGATGTCTTAGTCAATCAAAAGTCTATGTTGTTTTTCAAGTTGTCCATTTGTTAGTCTATTGGTTAAAGGTGCAACAATATTTATTATCGAATTACCTTTGATCTAGTTCAGTCTGATGAATCACATTAAACATACTTAATAATGATCTCTTACCTAGCTTGATGACAGAGGGCATTTTTGCTTACATTTTGTTCTAAATAGAGACGGCATATTGGATTGTGTAAAAATGCAAGAAAATAGCTTTAGATGTCCCAAAAAAATCTGGGGGAGGACCATCCTGAAGTCAAGGTCAGTCAGTATAAATCAGCATTCTAGACAGTCTGGAGATAGTCCGTTCCTGCCACCTGGAAATAGTACATTCATTTGTACAAGGAACAGACCGTCATTGTTACTAAACTCCTGACTACATTATATACTATTGGAATGGGAGCAAGAGAGAAAATTCATATGTACAGTACATTATAGCATTTGGACTAGTCAGTTCTGATTGGAATGTATACATAATTAGTCATTTCAACCATAATTTCCTCCAACAATAACCAAGATACACCCCTCTCAACTTACACTGATGAACCACAGATCTTAGGAACAGTTCACAAAGAAAGACTTTTTCTTGAGAAAGGAGTATCCCTTAGCCAGATAACATTCACTTTAAATTATTGTTCAGTTTGGTCCCTCAGACGAGGTTCTAATCTTGTTCCTGGTACTTCATAGTACAAAAACACCTACTCATCCAACGGCGTATATCAATTGTCAACTCTAGATACTCCCATCTCAAGTAAACCCCCTCTTGACCCCACTCCTGGACAAGCTCACTGAGGGGAATGAGCCTCTAGGTCATACACTATCCCAGGATAAGTGTAAGATCAGAGAGGACATACAATGTTTCCAGACACTGCCATACACCTCCCCCAATGGGAAAAGGAGGGAGTGACTGGCGCACAGACATTGTGGAGACAAGTAATTGGTTCCCCTTTAATCACGCCATCCCTTCACATGGTTTAAGAATAGGTAAAGACACATTCACATATGAAGACAATGTTCCATTCTGTCCTCTTCTCTTTCTGATATTCTGCATAGCACCAGGGACATGTGAAAGACAAGCCTGACCTCTCCCTTCTCTGGGCCCCAGGTGACTGAGCCCCAGCTGAGGGAAAAGTGCAATTGCCGACACTATAGTCCAAAAGGATACATTCTAATGACAAGTACAGTGCCTTGCGAAAGTATTCGGCCCCCTTGAACTTTGCGACCTTTTGCCACATTTCAGGCATCAAACATAAAGATATAAAACTGTATTTTTTGTGAAGAATCAACAACAAGTGGGACACAATCATGAAGTGGAACAACATTTATTGGATATTTGAAACTTTTTTAACAAATCAAAAACTGAAAAATTGGGCGTGCAAAATTATTCAGCCCCTTAAGTTAATAATTTGTAGCGCCACCTTTTGCTGCGATTACAGCTGTAAGTGGCTTGGGGTATGTCTCTATCAGTTTTGCACATCGAGAGACTGACATTTTTTCCCATTCCTCCTTGCAAAACAGCTCGAGCTCAGTGAGGTTGGATGGAGAGCATTTGTGAACAGCAGTTTTCAGTTCTTTCCACAGATTCTCGATTGGATTCAGGTCTGGACTTTGACTTGGCCATTCAACACCTGGATATGTTTATTTTTGAACCATTCCATTGTAGATTTTGCTTTATGTTTTGGATCATTGTCTTGTTGGAAGACAAATCTCCGTCCCAGTCTCAGATCTTTTGCAGACTCCATCAGGTTTTCTTCCAGAATGGTCCTGTATTTGGCTCCATCCATCTTCCCATCAATTTTAACAATCTTCCCTGTCCCTGCTGAAGAAAAGCAGGCCAAAACCATGATGCTGCCACCACCATGTTTGACAGTGGGGATGGTGTGTTCAGGGTGATGCGCTGTGTTGCTTTTACGCCAAACATAACGTTTTGCATTGTTGCCAAAAAGTTCAATTTTGGTTTCATCTGACCAGAGCACCTTCTTCCACATGTTTGGTGTGTCTCCCAGGTGGCTTGTGGCAAACTTTAAACGACACTTTTTATGGATATCTTTAAGAAATGGCTTTCTTCTTGCCACTCTTCCATAAAGGCCAGATTTGTGCAATATACGACTGATTGTTGTCCTATGGACAGAGTCTCCCACCTCAGCTGTAGATCTCTGCAGTTCATCCAGAGTGATCATGGGCCTCTTGGCTGCATCTCTGATCAATCTTCTCCTTGTATGAGCTGAAAGTTTAGAGGGACGGCCAGGTCTTGGTAGATTTGCAGTGGTCTGATACTCCTTCCATTTCAATATTATCGCTTGCACAGTGCTCCTTGGGATGTTTAAAGCTTGGGAAATCTTTTTGTATCCAAATCCGGCTTTAAAGTTCTTTACAACAGTATCTCGGACCTGCCTGGTGTGTTCCTTGTTGATCCTTCATGATGCTCTCTGCGCTTTTAACGGACCTCTGAGACTATCACAGTGCAGGTGCATTTATACGGAGACTTGATTACACACAGGTGGATTGTATTTATCATCATTAGTCATTTTGGTCAACATTTGATCATTCAGAGATCCTCGCTGAACTTCTGGAGAGAGTTTGCTGCACTGAAAGTAAAGGGGCTGAATAATTTTGCACGCCCAATTTTTCAGTTTTTGATTTGTTAAAAAAAGTTTGAAATATGCAATAAATGTCGTTCCACTTCATGATTGTGTCCCACTTGTTGTCGATTCTTCACAAAAAAATACAGTTTTATATCTTTATGTTTGATGCCTGAAATGTGGCAAAAGGTCGCAAAGTTCAAGGGGGCCGAATACTTTCGCAAGGCACTGTATCTCACATCTTATTTACCCAACTACTTCTGATTCAACCGCCACAACCCCATGAATTAAAAAGTGGGATTGAAATAGGTTGACATGACAAGAAATTACAATTAAAAGTTCAAATAAAATTATACACATTTTTACAAATTAATATCTAATCTGAGAACATGGCAACCATGTTCTGTGTACGTTTGGTGGAACGTTGATGGGATATTCTCCTAACCCACAAAAAACTGGATACATTAATTTTCTTGCAACATTCTCATGAAACATGTCTAACATTATTGTCTTAAATTCTGGGAACATGGTAACCACATTCTGTGTAAATTCCAATTGTTATTAAGGAGATGGTCTCTTGGAAACATTACTTGCACATCACAGGAACATTCCTATGAAAATGATAGTTAATGACCTGATGAGACTCTTAAAGGAATGTTCTCTAAAGTTGTGGGAAAGTTTGTTGTTAACTGGGAGCTCGCCAGTCCTGTCAAACAAAAAAGTTCAAAGGAGCATGGTTCATGCTCTCTCTCTCTCCATCAAATGCACACTGATCTGCATGTACAATCATCACAATACTACAGGAACAATGAACAAATCACTTCTAATATGCAGGAAGGTGCTTTTCCGTGAACCAGTTGGGCTGGGATTACCATTTACTAGCACGAGGTTAGAACATATACCTGGCGGGTTAAGGACACTCCATTAAGACGTTCCATACACATTCTGGGATGTTTGGCCGTTAGTTTTGTATTCATGAAGGCAAGTTATATCTGCATCAACTGGGGCAGTGATCATTTGTCCCTTGTAATCTCAGTGACACAAGTTGCGTCCCAAATGGCACCCTATTCCACGTACAGTGCTTTCATAAAGTATTCAGACCCCTTGACGTTTTCCACATATTGTTACGTTACAGCCTTATTCTAAAATGGATTACATTGTTTTTCCTCATCAATCTACACGCAATACCCAGAATGGTGTACATTTATAAAAAAAACACTGAAATATCACATTTACATAAGTTTTCAGCCCCTTTACTCAGTACTTTGTTGAAGCACCTTTGGCAGCGATTAAAGCCTAGAGTCTTCTTGGGTATGACGCTATGAGCGCTATGAGCTTGGTACACCTGTATTTGTGGAGTTTCTCCCATTCTTCTCTGCAGATCCTCTCAAGCTCTGTCAGGTTGGATGGGGAGCATTTCTGCACAGCTATTTTCAGGTCTCTCCAAATATGTTAGATCGGGTTCAAGTCCGAGCTCTGGCCGGACCACTCAAGGACATTCAGAAGACACTGCTGCGTTGTCTTGTCTGTGTGCTTAGGGTCGTTGTCCTTCGCCCCAGTCTGAGAACCTGCTCCAGAGCGCTCAGGACTTCATCAAGAATTTCTCTGTGCTTTGCTCCGTTCATCTTTCCTTCGATCCTGACTAGTCTCTCAGTCCCTAACGCTGAAAAACATCCCCATAGCATGATGCCAACACCACAATGCTTCACTGTAGGGATGGGTCCAGGTTTACTCCAGACTCCAAGCGGGCTGTGATGTGCCTTTTACTGAGGATTGGCTTCCGCCTGGCTACTCTACCATAAGGCCTGATTGGTGGAGTGCTGCAGAGATGGTTGTCCTTCTGGAAGGTTCTCCCATCTCCAGAGAGGAACTCGAGCTCTGTCAGAGTGACCATTGGGTTCTTGGTCACCTACCTGACCCAAGACCTTTCTCCACTCCGCTCAGTTTGGCCGGGTGGCAAGCTCTAGTAAGAGTCTTGGTGGTTCTAAACTTCTTCCATTTAAGAATGATGGAGGCCACTGTATTCTTGGGGACCTTCAATGCTGCAGACTTTTTTTGGTACCCTGTCCCAGATCTGTGCCTCAACACAATCCTGTCTCGGAGCTCTATGGGCAATTCCTTTGACTTCATGGCTTGGTTTTTGATCTGACATGCACTGTCAACTGTGGGACCTTATATAGACAGGTGTGTGCCTTTCCAAATCATGTCCAATCAGTTTAATTTACCACAGGTTACTCCAATGAAGTTGTATAAACATCTCAAGGATGATCAATGGAAACAGGATGCATCTGAGCTCAATTTCGAGTCTTACAGCAAAGGGTCTGAGCACTGTAAAAACAAAAAAACATTTGCAAATATTTCTAAATGGGGTATTGTGTGTGTGTAGTTTGATGAGGAAAAATATGTATTTAATCCATTTTAGAATAAGGCTGTAACTTCACAAAATGTGGAAAAGATGAATGGGTCTGAATACTTTCCGAATGCACTGTAATTGTTACTGTGTGGATTTCCTTTAGCGATTGTAAATGTGGTTATGGCCCTGAAGATAATTAGGCCAGGCTAAGCCTGGGCAGTGCTATCTATTGTTCTTCGAGCCAGCGGCCTCATATCCATGCTACTGTATGACAGGGAGCCAGCCCATGATGAGAGTTCTCCTCCGTGATGCCCTCGTAGGAGGCCCGCTCACAATTTGCTGACAGAAACCTTATTGTAGGCTACACCACCAAAATCTCTCCTCTAAAATATGTAGCAGCTTAAAATAGTCTAACATGTTTCAACACACTTTATATCAGGGCCACTGTGGGAGTACTTGTCAAAAGTGCTCGGCTGTGTGTGTGCCTCTCGAGGAAAAATCATACAAAGAAGATCTTGCCTCTTGCCACTCTTGTCTTCCCACTCGGTTTGTCTCCCGTTTTTTCCCCCTGAACTCATCTGACCTGCGCTTTATTTCTTACATCAAGGTATCGAGCACACCCACCAAACACAAAATATTAGAAACATTATCCCACACTAGTCTATTAGGGAAACACTCTCCCATTGTACTTCCTCTATGTTCTCTCTCTCTCTCTCGTACTATGCAGAAACATGCTGTTTCGGTACTAAGTGGCGATGATGTTGACTAGATCCAGAGTGCTCTTATAAGGCGTTGAGGTTTAAAAGCAGATGATGGGAATGAGGATTTGGAATCTGTTAAAACTAAATAGCCTCTGGGTCCTGAATTATTGATGCAAAGTAGAGGGTTTAAAGCTGCCTTCAACACTCATTTGCTGAGTTTTCCACGGAGACCTGGACTGCAGCATTTATAATGAGTGTGATTAAAGTAGGCGTACAGGCCCCTCTGAACTACAGGAGTTGATTCTGGCCGGCTCTCATTCTGTGCCCATTACTCTCTGAGAATCGTAATAAGGACATTGTGTTTTTCTCTCTCCCCCAATAACGAGTCAGGGGGAGACTGACTCATTCTCTTTCTCTCTCCCAATCTCTCTCTCTGTCCCCCAGCTCCCTATTTCCCTCCTCTCCAAATCACGGAGAGATATTTATGACACTGACCTTTCCTGCCATAAACTGAAAGTTAAACACACCACGCTTCTATTGATCCCTGCGCTGGGCAATTAAAACTCGGTATGAGTGGAAATCGTTTGCACTTTCTGTATGACACATGGGCCAGTGGCCTGCTGAAATGCCCCTATTGGAATATAAATTCTCTCCATCCGACTGAATCGAACCCTCAGCAGGCCTGAAAGTTGGCCATATTGAATTTGTACTTTTGGATAGAATATCCCTTAGCGCCTGGGGATCGGTATTAGATTGTGGCGCTATCTGGCGTAACGGACACGCTTGAGCAGCTCAATGCTCTCCTGTGTGCCCCCATCTCTTAGGAGCTCCCAATTGGATCCCTAGCAAGAGAGAGAGAAATGGAGTGTGTTTTTATGGCAAGAGATGGATAATTCCAGAGCGGGATAATTCCAACATGCCAACTGATGCAAGCCATCGGAATGCGGCATCTTCCTACACCGACCCAATCAGAGGCGGCGGCGAGGACGCGGGGCCCTCCGCTTATGGAAATCAGCTATTGACATCCTCCGTGTCTGTCTGCGCTGATGGCTACAATAGAGAGCTTTACATCTGCAATGACACATCTATTGTTCTCCACACAACACACTAATGGCCTTAACGGTGGCGGAGGAGCTCTGTCCTTCTCAACAGAAGCCGAATGTCATTTGACAAAGAAATTGGTCTCATTGAAATTGCACGATTGATCTGCCTCGATCTTTCCCTTTCTATGTATTGTCTATGCTTATGTGTTTAACCTCGCGCGGGGGTGAAGTTGGGCCCTGAGCTGTGTGAAGGGTTAAGTGCCAGTTAGCTGTAGTTATGACCACACCTGCAGCACTGATGGGGTGACCCCCTCCCTCTCTTTACCCTCATGCTCCTCTGTTTCCTATCACTTCACCCCCTGCCATCCTGTTCCTTCCTGCTCAGTTGACACAAATCCATCTGTCAGTATGGATTTGTGTCAACAAGGTGACAGCACTGCAGGGCCAGGCAACCACATGCACAAACACAATTTGTATGCTACATTTTAGCATGTATGTGTGCCCACGCATGAACACACACACACACACACACACACACACACACACACACACACACACACACACACACACACACACACACACACACACACACACACACACACACACACACACACACACACACACACACACACACACACACACACACACACACACACACACACACACACACACACACACACACACACACACACACACACACACAGACTTACTTTACAGTGCAGTCATGATCTGCTCTTGTGCACAGTCTACTGATCATCACCATAAACACACTTGGCTTTGCTTTTCTATCTCTCTTTCTCTCACTCACACCCAGAGCGCATCAAGCATCAACTCTAACACACTCCACTGCCTTCACTGACCAGAGAGGGTGATTGTGTTTTTGCCATTTATCAGAGAGGGTGATATTACAGGAAGGCTGGCTCCATGTTATCAGAAAAAGGAAAGGAATGGAGAGGGGCAGAGCTTTCTGTCTCCTTCCAGGCAATATATATATATATTTATCTATGGACTGCCCCCACCTCTTGTAGCGAGAGGGAGAGGAAGAGGAGATCAACAAACAGACTCGTATGCTCGCCAGCTCGGTGACCAGACAACGACCTGGCAAAATAAATAATCTGAATATGGTGTGAGGTTGACGACTGTGTGTGCGTTTTTGCTTGCGTGCATTTGTGTGTCTGTGGTGTCTCTGTCCGTGTGAATGTATGTCCGTGCGACCTCACAACCAGTGCCAAGGGACTCCACTATCTCCTTAGCCACCTTCTTTCCTCTTAAGCATTGCTCCACACCCTTCTCAGCCGCTAGCCATCGCAGAGCAAAGCGGGGAAATCCACTTCCGTTTGTCATTGAGAGGCATCTCTTTGTGTTTTGAAGTGTCTTTGGCATGGGAGCCACCATCTTAAATCAACTCTGACATAATTAGATAGATTTATCGAACCCTCACTTCCCCTGGGACTGCCTGCTGTGGCTGTCGGGATATTAAAAGAGGAACGTGGAGAGGCATTCGGGGCTAAAGGGCTAAATTGAGAGGACGGGGGGACAAGGCATGATGGAGATTAGGTTAGAAGGGGGCACTGTACCAGGATTCATCATTTTCCTCTCTTCATGTGTGCACCACAAGGCACCCTATCCCCTAAATAGTGCTCTATGTAGTGCTCCATGTAGGGACACATCCTCCACACATCCGGCGCCGACAGAGATGGCCGCCTCGCTTCGCGTTCTTAGGAAACTATGCACTATTTCGTTTTTTTAATCTATTATTTCTTACACTGTTAACCCAGGAAATCTTAAGTCTTATTACATACAGCCAGGAGGAACTATTGGATATAAGAGCAACGTCAACTTACCAACATTACCAGGAATACGACTTTCCCGAAGTGGAACCTCTGTTTGGTCCACCACCCAGGACAATGGATCGGATCCCAGCAGGTGACCCAAAACAACGGTCCCGCAGAAGGGGCTGACGGGGCAGCGTTCTGGTCAGGCTCCATCGACGTGCACATCGCCCACCGCTCCCGAGTATACTACTTGCCAATGTCCAGTCTCTTGACAACAAGGTAGACGAAATCCAAAGGTTGCCTTCCAGAGAGATATCAGAGATTGCAACATTCTCTGCTTCACGGAAACATGGCTCACTCGGGATACGTTATCAGAGTCGGTACAGCCTCCTGGTATCTTCACGTATCGCGCCGACAGAAACAAACATCTCTCTGGTAAGAATAAGGGTGGGGGTGAATGCCTTATGATTAACGAGTCGTGGTGTGATTATAACAACATACAGGAACTCAAGTCCTTTTGTTCGCCTGACCTAGAATTCCTTACATTCAAATGCCGACCACATTATCTACGAAGAGAATTCTCTTCGATTATATTCACAGTCGTGTATATCACCCCCACCCCAAGCAGGCACCTCAACGGCCCTGAAAGAACTTCAATGGACTCTATGTAAACTGGAAACCACGTATCCCGAGCCTGCATTTATTGTAGCTGGGGATTTTAACAAGGCTAATCTGAAAACAAGGCCCCCTAAATTTTATCAGCATATCGAATGCGCGACCCGGGCTGGCAAAATCCTGGATCATTGTTACTCATCATTGTTAATCGACGCATACAAAGCCCACCCTCGCCCTCCTTTCGGCAAATCTGACCACGATTCCATTTTGTTGCTCCCAGCCTATAGACAGAAACTAAAACAGGAAACACCCATGCTAAGATCTGTTCAATGCTGGTCCGACCAATCTGATTCCACGCTTCAAGATTGCTTCGATCACGTGGACTGGGATATGATCCGATTAGCGTCGAACAACATTGATGTATACACTGATTCGAGCTAAGCGTCATGTACATATTCTTATTCATTCCTTCACACTTGTGTGTATAAGGTAGTTGCTGGGGAATTGTTAGATTACTCGTTAGATATTACTGCATGGTAATATCGCTACACTCGTATTAACATCTGCTAGCCATGTATATGTGACCAATAAATCAATAAAATGATTTGAATAGGATGCCATATGGGACAGAGCCTTCCTCTCTATTGTTTGATGATTCATCGAAACCCATGTGGCACCAGGGCCGGTGAATTCACTCTTAATTAGTTGATTTTTTTACCCCCGGTTTCTCCTCTGCTTTGACATGGGGGGGGGTGTATTTATCTACACAATGAGAGATTGGCACACAGCTTATCTGATGATCGCACTAGTCGCAGGCAGCTGGTGTAATATTGCTGTTTGGTGTAGTATCAGGACACTAAGCCATCGTGGAACTGCACCTAGGGTTTTAGAATACAGTACACGGGCGCAGAGTATAACAGACATCAAACTCTAACTAAGCGGACTGAGCAGAAGGGCGTTTAGAGGGGATCTAGAGGTACAAGAGACGTATTTTGGCTCTAACCTGATCTTTCAGAGGGTGGTGTGTGTGTGTATAGGAGAAACGATAAACAAAAGCCTTTTGATCTATTGGGGATCTGTGATGGGGTGTGGGTAACCATGGTGGAGAAAGAGGATGCACACCCAGAGCAACACACACAACATTAAAAAGATATGACACCGATCCAGTGTTTACCCTTTGTTATGTTTGTTCCTTGTATAATGACAAACCGGAGCATAGGTTTAACTACTTTTAATGAGCATATACTTCAGCTAGAAAACTCCTTGTTTAGTCATGCAAGGCATTCTTCAACCACCTGCCTCCCCCCCGCATATCCTTCTGGGTAACGTAGTCTAAATGTTATTAACACATAATACACCCTTGACCCCAGTGCAGTTTTTTCAGGCCCTGTGTGGGAATGGGTTCAAGTGCCATCCAGTGTGCTTGCATCATCTCTTTCTCCTCCCCCTCTACCCCTCTCTCTCTCTCTATTCCCCGTGTTGCTCTACCACCACTACTCGCCAGAGGAAGATTACAGACCTGACACTAGCTGCTGTGACTTGTTTGTTTTTGTTTTTAAATCCCTGTGTTAAAGTTTGTTAAAAAAGCTTTGCAGAAACACAAACCTCCCCGCCGGTAATCATAATTTACGACACGCAATACCTTTGACTACATTGTGTGCAAATACTTCAGCTGCTAATTAAAATGTCCAGGACTTCAAAATGGTTTGTTTGAGCCCTAATGCGAGAGCATGTACGAGGCCAAGGTCTCTAAAGTGTAGACAATTTGGTCGGATATGCAACAAAATATTGTGATGTGTGACCAGGAGTTTTATTTTGGGAGCACTGTGCGACTATGAAAAAAAGCTCCCAGTTAATAATTGTAATAATGAAGCTACACTGTACCGTTGTTTCCTGAGTGCCCTAGTGAAACAAGAGAGTCCAGACTCGTACGTGTCATGATAGCACCATTACTACAGCGAAAATGACTTGCATCTAGCCCAACTAGCTCAAATGATCTGACCCATATTACCAGCACAATACTTTTTTCTTCCTATGCAGCGGATCACCGGGACCACATTTTACATCCATCAACCATGTCATGGGCCATTCTAAAACTACTCGTGCATCAACGTTGTTAACCATCTGTGTACACTTTGTTTAGACATTACTTCATTGGCTAGCTGGCTAATAACCTGGTTACTTTACCAGTATAACCCAACCATTTGGGGACACAGAAAGAAAGGAAAAGGGATAGCTTCTTCAGGAGATCAATGATCATAGCAATGAATGAATGGTAGTTATCTTGCATGTGGTCATCACAAACCTGATGTTTTTAAAGAGACTGTGTACCATTTTCAATGTGATGCATCTCAGTAGGAAAAGTGTGATTTTACACAATGTAGAAACCTAATATTCCACAAATGACTTTGTAATTTCAGTGACAGGTATTCGTATCAACGTTTTAGCTTTGATATTAAACGGATGTGCTTACAGTGTTACATCTTAGTTTCTAGGGCACCACATGTGCTTACAGTGTTACATCTTAGTTTCTAGGGCACCACATGTGTTTACAGTGTTACATCTTAGTTTCTTGGGCACCACATGTGCTTCAGAAGTAGCTAGAATTCATATAGGCTCAATATAGGCTCTATCTCCGTCAATTGAAAACAAGTTATTTGAAGTGCTCCTAACTTTTTAAAGTTGGGAGCACCAGTGCCAAGGAGAGATGTTAATTTAGAAACCTGACAGGGCCCCAGAAGGTTACAGCAGAAGTCATTACAAGGAGTGCTGCCTGAGAGGCTTGGCTGCAAGCCTGGCCAATTTGCTCCTCTCTAGTTTCTACACCTGGATGTGGCTTGTTTCCCTACTGGGGTGGCCCCGTAGACATATTCTGTGTTTATAGGCTAGGCCTATACCATGTAGCCTAGGTTCCATAGATTTAGAGACCTGTTCAAGAGGTTAGAAAGGGAGACCAATATCCAGAAGGTTGCTGGTTCAAATCCTGGTAGGGACAATGAAAGTGGGAGAGGATCTGACAATCTCAAGGAAGGCTGCTCGTTTAAAATCCTCGGCTCCATCCATCCATTCAGGCAGTCAGTCAGTCAGTCAGTACAGCTGGATGTGGCCTACTGTCCCAACGTGTGAGACAACTATACTGAACAAAAATTTAAACGCAACATGCAACCATTTCAAAGATTTGACTGAGTTGCAGTTCATATAAGGAAATCTGTCAATTGAAATACATTTATTAGGTCCTAATATATGGATTTCACATGACTGGGAATACAGATATGCATCGGTTGGTCATGGATGCCTTTCAAAAAGTGTGGACCAGAAAACCAGTTAGTGTCTGGTGTGACCACCATTTTGCCTCATGCAGCGCGACACAACTTCTTTGCGTAGATTTGATTAGGCTGTTGATTGCAGCCTGTGGAATGTTGTCCCAGTCCTCTTCAATGGCTGTGTGAAGTTGCTAGATTTGGTGGGAACTGGAACATGCTGTTGTACACGTCAATCCAAAGCATCCCAAACATGCTCAATGGGTGACATGTCTGGTGAGTATGCAGTCCATGGTAGAACTGGGACATGGGGCCGTGCATTATCATGCTGAAACATGAGGTGATGGCAGTGGATGAATGGCACAACAATGGGCCTCAGTATCTTATCACAGTATCTCTGTGCATTGAAATTGCCATCGTTAAAATGCAATTGTGTTTGTTGTCCGTAGCTTATGCCTGTCCACACCATAACAACGAGTGGTTTGACATCAGCAAACTGCTCGCCCACACAACGCTATACACGTGGTCTGCGGTTGTGAGGCCGGGTTTGGACGTACTGCCAAATCTCTTAAATGAGGCGGCTTATGGTAGATAAATTAACATTAAATGCACTGGCAACCGCTCAGGTGGACATTCCTGCAGTCAGAATGCCAATTGCACACTCCCTCAATACTTGTGGCATTATGTTTGTGTGACAAAATCGCACATTTTAGAGTGGCCTTTTACTGTCCCCAGGACAAGGTGTGTCTGTGTAATAATCATGCTGTTTAGTCAGTTTCTTGATATGTCATACTTGTCACGTGGATGAGTTATCTTGGAAAAGGAGACATGCTCACTAACAGGGATGTAAACAAATTTGGAACATTTTCAGGTATATTTCATTTCGGCTCATGAAACATGCACCCAACACTTAACATGTTGCGTTTATATTTTTGTTCAGTGTATATTTTCACAATCCTCAGAGCAAAGGGCTGTAAAATCGCCAAAGACCGTTTTGGGGATTTGATGCGGGTCGTTGGGTATAATTCCATTGAACTGTGTGATGGGACCAAAATTGCACACATTCTTCACTCCATTAATCCTTCAGCCAGGATGTTATTCCGTTGGCAAGCGAGAGAGACCGAGAGCTTATGTAGCTTACAGTCGTTCCAATGGCCACCGATGTGATTCGTCACCCTGGCAAGGCCCCCATTCCATCATTACTATTCTGTAAATGGATTCCGCATTAAGGCCGACTGCATTAGTGGTGCCTGTAATATGAGCCCTACAGAAAGTGACAATAATGATGTGTAAACGTTTCACACGCTGAGGCGGCCCACTTCCCTGAAGAGCGATCAAGGCTGATAAGAGACATTGTCGAGCTGCTACAGCAAACTATCAGCAGGCTCCCTGTTAAGCTCAGGCTCGTTACACACTGGAGAAACTCAACAATATTTACTAGGCTGCCCATCTTGTTTCTCTGCCCTTGCCACACACAGTGGACATCAGGGCTTTAGGCTGATTCAGCTATCTGTTGGGTTCTGTCACTACATTAGTTAGTCCCCATCTGACTGATCATCATTTACTGTCGTGTGTGTGTGTGTGTGTGTGTGTGTGTGTGTGTGTGTGTGTGTGTGTGTGTGTGTGTGTGTGTGTGTGTGTGTGTGTGTGTGTGTGTGTGTGTGTGTGTGTGTGTGTGTGTGTGTGTGTGTGTGTGTGTGTGTGTGAGACCAGTCACTCAGGCCAAATCAAATTCTTATTAAGGGGATGGTGATGGTCTACAATGGAGGTCAGAGTAAGGTAGTGTTGGTGTTGGAATTTAAGAGAGCTGTTAATTATCCCTAGAATATCTTTAGAAAGGGAATGTGTTGTGTGGGAATTTAAGAGAGTTGTTAATTATCCCTAGAATATCTTTAGAAAGGGAATGTGCTGTGTTGGAATTTAAGAGAGCTGTTAATTATCCCTAGAATATCTTTAGAAAGGGAATGTGCTGTGTTGGAATTTAAGAGAGATGTTAATTACCCCTAGAATATCTTTAGACAGGGAATGTGTTGTGTGGGAATTTAAGAGAGCTGTTAATTATCCCTAGAATATCTTTAGAAAGGGAATGTGTTGTGTTGGAATTTAAGAGAGCTGTTAATTATCCCTAGAATATCTTTAGAAAGGGAATATGTTGTGTTGGAATTTAAGAGAGCTGTTAATTATCCCTAGAATATATTTAGAAAGGGAATATGTTGTGTTGGAATTTAAGAGAGCTGTTAATTATCCCTAGAATATCTTTAGAAAGGGAATATGTTGTGTTGGAATTTAAGAGAGCTGTTAATTATCCCTAGAATATCTTTAGAAAGGGAATATGTTGTGTTGGAATTTAAGAGAGCTGTTAATTATCCCTAGAATATCTTTAGAAAGGGAATATGTTGTGTGGGAATTTAAGAGAGCTGTTAATACACCCTAGAATATCTTTGGAAAGGGAATGTGTTGTGTGGGAATTTAAGAGAGCTGTTAATTATCCCTAGAATATCTTTAGAAAGGGAATGTGTTGTGTGGGAGTTTAAGAGAGCTGTTAATTATCCCTAGAATATATTTAGAAAGCGAATGTGTTGTGTTGGAATTTAAGAGAGCTGTTAATTATCCCTAGAATATCTTTAGAATGGGAATTTGTTATGTTGGTTTGGCACAAATTCACATCCTGTGCTGTTTTTCTGACCTAATGTGTGCGTATTTCTTCTTTTTAAACCTGGTGTGTGCGTGTCTCTGATCTGTTCCTTTGCTGTTTGTGTGTTGCAGACCTGCGAGAGATAGTGTTTGTGATCCAGAGCCAGAGTAACTCATTCCACGTGAGTCGGGCAGAGAGACAGAGAGCAGACCTGTTACAACAGACTCAGAGCCTCACACAGGTACCACCAGCGCCACCAATGCCTCTTAGAGTCGCACACACACCATACGTTTTACTATCCTGTATTTACATTCAAAATCCTATTTTCCCTGAACCCTAACCTTAACTCCTACCCTAATTGTAACCCTAACCTGGGACATGTCCCCATGAGGGACTATTCCTTGTTTTACTATCATTGTGGGGACATTTGTGGCTTTCCGGTACCCACAATGGCAGTAATTCTCACTCACTCACTCACTCACTCACTCACTCACTCACTCACTCACTCACTCACTCACTCACACACTCACTCACTCACTCACCACTCACCACTCACTCACTCACTCACTCACTCACACTCACTCACTCACACTCACTCACACACTCACTCACTCACACTCACACACACACACACACACACACACACACACACACACACACACACACACACACACACACACACACACACACACACACACACACACACACACACACACACACACACACACACACACACACACACACACACACACACACACACACACACGTTTTTAGAGAAACAACAGCATCCCTTAACTTCAACCATCTTCTCTAAGCAATATGGTTCATGGCCACAAATAGCTGTTATTTACCTTCTTTGCTCCCTGTGGACCATATAGCCGTTACTCTTTTGGAATAATTTGTGTGGAAAACCACCAGTTTAGTGTAACCGTGTCAAGTTGAAATACCACCATTGGTATACCACCATTGAATTGCTTTTTGGTGAAGCTTCCAGCCAAAGTGTTTCAAAATGGTGGTCAAGTGTGTTTGTGAGACAGAGGATGCAAGATCAAATACCAGTGCAGGCTTGTGAGCGAGAAAGCTAGACTTTTAAATAAAGCCATTGAGAGTGGTTACATTTCTCCAGCCCCATCCCTTACCAAAACAGTGGCGGGGTGCCTGCTTTGTTGTTTTTTGAACTGCAGATTGTTCCTTTAACACCGTGTTATAAAACCTAATTAAGGAGTGGAGTTGATAAGTTCTGTACAGAATACCTTAGACAACCAATGAAATAAAGGATATGTCTTTTCACAACAAACATAATCAATGAAAGAGGCACCAGTGCAGCCCATGCTTTTTGCCACATGGTGTCAGCATTGCTTTTTATGTGAAGGAAACGATCATTGTCTCAGTTTGTATCCCCATCTGAGAAGTAGAGAAAACGAGGTACTGGTAGCATAGTGTATTGTCCAGTAGTGCAATGAAATAAAGTAGCTTTCACCTGGTCAGTCTGTCATGGAAAGAGCAGGTGTTCTTAATGTTTCGAACCAATCACGTGTTCTTAATGATCGTTTCGAACCAATCACTCCAATAGATCTGGCAGGCCTCCCTATAGGGGTTATACACTTAGTATACAAAACATTAAGAACGGCAGCGTAGCCTAGTGGTTAGAGCGTTGGACTAGTAACCGGAAGGTTGTGAGTTCAAACCCCCGAGCTGACAAGGTACAAATCTGTCGTTCTGCCCCTGAACAGGCAGTTAACCCACTGTTCCCAGGCCGTCATTGAAAATAAGAATATCTTCTTAACTGACTTGCCTGGTTAAATAAAGGTAAAATAAAAAAATAAAAACACCTGCTCTTTCCATGACATAGACTGACCAGGTGAATCCAGGTGAAAGCTAGGATCCCTTATTGATGTCTCTTGTTAAATACACTTCAATCAGTGTAGATGAATGGAAGGAGACAGGTTAAATAATGATTTTTAAGCCTTGATACAAAAAAACACATGGGTTGTGTACAGTATTTGTGCCATTCAGAGGGTGAATTGGCAACAACAAAAATATCGATGTATGGTGGTAAGTGCAAGGCACAGCAGTTTGTGTCAAGAACTGCAGCGCTGCTGATTTTTCATGCTCAACAGTTTCAAATCAAATCAAATTTATTTATATAGTCCTTCGTACATCAGCTGATATCTCAAAGTGCTGTACAGAAACCCAGCCTAAAACAGCAAGCAATGCAGGTGTAGAAGCACGGTGGCTAGGAAAAACTCCCTAGAAAGGCCAAAACCTAGGAAGAAACCTAGAGAGGAACCAGGCTATGTGGGGTGGCCAGTCCTCTTCTTGCAGTGCCGGGTGGAGAGTATAACAGAACATGGCCAAGATGTTCAAATGTTCATAAATGACCAGCATGGTCAAATAATAATAATCACAGGCAGAACAGTTGAAACTGGAGCAGCAGCACGGCCAGGTGGACTGGGGACAGCAAGGAGTCATCATGTCAGGTAGTCCTGAGGCATGGTCCTAGGGCTCAGGTCCTCCGAGAGAGAGAAAAAAAGAGAGAATTAGAGAGAGCATACTTAAATTCACACAGGACACCGAATAGGACAGGAGAAGTACTCCAGATATAACAAACTGACCCTAGCCCCCTGACACATAAACTACTGCAGCATAAATACTGGAGGCTGAGACAGGAGGGGTCAGGAGACACTGTGGCCCCATCCGAGGACACCCCCAAACAGGGCCAAACAGGAAGGATATAACCCCACCCACTTTTCCAAAGCACAGCCCCCACACCACTTGAGGGATATCTTCAACCACCAACTTACCATCCTGAGACAAGGCCGAGTATAGCCTTCAAAGATCTCCACCATGGCACAACTCAAGGGGGGGCGCCAACCCAGACAGGAAGATCACATCAGTGACTCAACCCACTCAAGTGACGCACCCCTCCTAGGGACGGTATGAAAGAGCCCTAATAAGCCAGTGACTCAGCCCCTGTAATAGGGTTAGAGGCAGAGAATCCCAGTGGAAAGAGGGGAACCAGCCAGGCAGAGACAGCAAGGGCGGTTCGTTGCTCCAGAGCCTTTCCATTCACCTTCACACTCCTGTGTGTATAAAGAATGTTCCACCACCCAAAGGACATCCAGCCAAACTGACACAACTGTGGGAATCATTGGCGTCAACATAGGCCAGCATCCCTGTGGAATGCTTTAGACACCTTGTTGAGTCCGTTACCCCCCGACCAATTGAGGCTGGCTGTTCTGAGGGGGGGGGGGGTACACACAACTCAGTATTAGGAAGGTGTTCTGAATGTTTGGTATACTCAGACTGATTCAGCTGCATATTTTCTATAAAAAGTGGCTGTGTGTAAGACAGTCACCTGCAGGAGCTCGCAGGGTTTGTATGTGCGTGTGTGTGGGTGCGTGCGTGCGTGCGTGCGAGCATGTACGTACGAGTGTGGAGGCTCTGGCTGTTGCAGGGACCAAGCCCCCCCACCCTTTCCACACACACCCCACCCAGTCTACTCCATGAGTAGGGCTTAGCATAATGTGTGTCTGTGATGGCTGTGTCTCTCTGAAGTGGTGTAAAGCGATGGGTTTTTGTCCCTGCAGCCTGCCGGGTGTTTGAACTGACTTGTTTCTTACTACCTGAGGTGAAAGTCAAGTTTAGACTGGTGAATATGCCATTATGTTGTTAGTGTGTATATGGGGCTTGACTGAGCTGCTAGCAAACCCCCGGCTGACTAATGTGGTTAACATACTGGACACAGACTAGGATTAGGGATTTACAGTCCAGTACTATGATGGTGTGATGCTAGGTATTTGTGGGGCATTGCTGTTGAGTAGCCTGAGTAATCTGGAGAGAGGCTGTGTGTCTGTGTGTCTCTGTGTGTCTGTGAGCAGCATGGTCCCCCTTGGTTTCCAGTCTGCTGAGTGGAGTGGATGCAGTCATGAACCCTTGTTTTCCTCTCTGTGTGAGACTACCTCAGGCCACTACTGAATACATCACATGCCCTTCAACTCGGAATCAGAGAAGGTTTGATGGAAACCCAAGTTTCGTGTTTTCACGAAAGTGGCTAGGGCAGTCAAATACTTCAATACTTTGTGGCAATCTTTTGCACACCTGAGTACCTTTAGGCTACACACAGTTTGTTTGTTTTAAAATAACGATTCTATAGGTACTTAGTAGAGCTGGGCGATATAAACAAAAATCCATATTGTGATAAATTGCCTGAAATTGCGATAAAAGGATGACCCTTTAAACTACTACCAGTAGTTTGATGGTTCCAGCTGTCAATTGTCCATTTAACAATCGCCCATATTAGCATTTAATTTCAAACTTCACATTTCTCTAGTATAGGCTACTTATTGTAATGAACAACATCAGCAAAATGCCTGCGATAAGTGATCGCTGTGGTCAGTGTCAAATGTTCGGTTTATCATCCCAGCTCTAGTACTTAGGCTTTGTTTCTGTGCCTCTGCTGTCTCCAACTAAACAAACACAATTTCTTCTAATAAAGATTCTTTGAGGACTGTCCCTTCCATAGGTTCCTTAGGTTGTCTTTCCTCCTGCTGTAAACTAAAGACTCTTTGGTTACTCTGCTCTAAATTGACGAGTTCCTTTCTTAGTTACTCTGCTCGAGATTACTGCTGTAAAGAAAAGACTACCTCTTAGGTTAATGTTTGAAAGTAAATACTATTTTAGTTAATCTGCTGTAAAGAAAATACTTCCTTGGGTTACTACTGTAAACACTTCCTTAGTTACTCTGCTCTGAAGTCAATACTTCTTTAGGTTACTGCTGTAAAGTAAAGATTTCCAGAGGTCCCACTGTTGGGCTTGACTTAAACACTCTTTCTCTTTTCAGACACCCCCTCCGGTCCTGCTCCTCCACAGTCTGACAGACAATGAGGGAGACTGGAGCATCCTTCCTGTGCTGCCTTAGTAAGTGCTTGGACCTGTCAGCTCTCAAAAGAGCAGCCATTGCCCACATTCACAAAGACTTCCATCTTGTAATTCCCATCCATACAGTACAGTATGGATGTAATGATTCACCGATAAAGTTTACGAATCGGTGGTTAAACATTTTTTGGGCCTCAAATGACTTCCTACCTTCCGAAAATACCGCTCATATTTTGTGACAACTGCGTCCTCTCCTTCAGTGTTGAACTTAGAATGTAATTATGTTGATGGTTATTGAGTCATTTTGCATGCCGAACAACAATATCAGTAGCCTATTCAAACTGCGCACTGTGTGCAGCCTCGTGAGCAGACCAACGAGAGAGGTAGGCCTATTTCTGATCGACAAGTCACATTCAGCATTTAAATGTTTGCAAAATGGCCTTCACAATAACAGGATTAGCTACCATACTATGATAGTTACCTATAGCCGCCCGTCAACTTATGCCCTGTTCTGCCTTTTGCTAGCCTGGGTGTCAGTCTGTTTCTGCTCTCTTGCCAACTACTTATTGAATTCTCATGCCAAACAATGACAACAATGATGGAGAAGGCAAGAGCGTAATACCAATCTGGAACCAGGCTAGCCTTTTTCCTACAATGAGGTCAAAACAAGAGGTCATGTCATGAATGTATCCACTGGTTCAATAAGCTGTGCAAAGGTCTGGTGACCCTGACAGTATTTCTGCTTCCTCAGTTTATCCTTGTTGTTTGGGAAGAACTCATCCTGGTTGGTGTTTCTGGAAGAGGAGACTAACGTCAAGGTGACCAAACTGCTCCAGGCCCTCAGGAAGTTTGACAGGAGAAAAGTAAGTGACCCACAGACTTAGGATTGTAATAATAATATTTTTTACACGGAGGGACCGCTCTGTACCAGTCTTTACTTACCGTATTCACAGTACTTCACTTCTCCTTAGCCAACGACAGGGGAAACCCACACCCTAGGCAACAGCAGTGACTAGGGTCTGGGATTAATGATGGACTCTCTTGCTAACTCCGAAAAGGAAATAAACTATTCCGGGTATGGTCCTCTTCAGCAGAATACCGACTCTGAAATACTAACCCTGGTTATGGTAAAATTAAAGTGAGGATTGGACATAATTTTTAATTCCAACCTTAAGCATCGGGTTGGATCCTGTATCTGGGCCCATATAAACCTAGTTTCTAGGCAGATAGGTTGCTTCCGGAAATATACCAATGCTCCAGCTTAACACATCTGCAGAAGTTCCAGCATCAGTTGGGATAGAGTGGTCGGAAATAGGAATCGTGTTACCGATAACGTCGCTGCCGGATCCACTTGTTGCTCTAGCTCAGGGATGGGCAACTCCAGTCCTCGGGGAACCCAGCTAACACACTTGACTCCAATAATCAACTTCAGTTTAGAATGCAATTAATTGAATAAGCTGTGTTTGCTAAGGATGGAGAAAAAGTGTGACACCACTCTGGCATCCCAGGATCGGAGTTGCCCATCTCTGCTCTAGCTAAATGCAATTCCTGCCTGCATTTTAAGCTCTGCCTACCCAAACTCATTATTTGTTGGGAGAGTTGTCTGTCATGAAGAGGAATTTTATGAAATGTTAGATAGAAGCCGACATCATCCCCGAACCTTGTGCCGTTGCCTATCTTGGCCTGTCTAGGCCTGCAGTCCAACCAGCCTGTAAAGCAGGCTGTCTGTCAAACACAGTATGAGCTGTTTTAGCCTCCCATCCTCCAGAGGCCTAATTTAATCTCTCACTCCAACAAAAATAATAATGTTAACGTTTTATCTTTACCGGCAGCACAGATGCATGCAGGGTTTATTAAGGTGTCATCATTTGGGGCGGAAGGTAGCTTAATGGTTAGAGCATAGGGCCAGTAACCGAAAGGTTGCTAGATCGAATCGCCGTCGCTCTGCCCCTGAACAAGGCAGTTAACCCACTGTTTCGAGGCCGTCATTGTAAATAAGAATTTGTTCTTAACTGACTTGCCTGGTTAAATAAATAAGTATTCATATATATATATATATATATATATATAGAGAGAGAGAGAGAGAGAGAGAGAGAGAGAGAGAGAGAGAGAGAGAGAGAGAGAGAGAGAGAGAGAGAGAGAGAGAGAGAGAGAGAGAGAGAGAGAGAGAGAGAGAGAGAGAGAGAGAGAGAGAGAGAGAGAGAGATTTTTTATTTTGAAATACACAATTTTACTTCTAGCTCGTCTCCAGGGCCACTCTCTGAGGTTCAGGATCCAGGTGTTGCAGGTTGATTACCTAGTTGTTTTAAACCACAAGCACAGGATGCCAATAGAAGGTTTTGTCCTCCATAGTGTTATTGAGTTAATATTAATTTTGTTTTAGAAAAGTGGATTCTGAGGATAAAACCAGATAATGACAGTTGAAAGAGGTGTTGCTTCATTTGTTTTTGAAGCAACAGAAATGTGAATGCTTAAACTTTCTGGATTTTGTTACCATCAATCATTTGTATAGGTTTTATCAATGTTTCCAATTTACTTGGCTTTCCTACGGTCAAACATATATTTCTTGTTGTCTTGGGAGTTAAAAAATTATGTTTTTGTTACTTATTTTTATGGATGAAAGATTAGTTTTTTGATAAGCCTGTACAGTTGAAACAGGCTTTAAACCAAAGCACGGGATAGAGAACTCAAAGCCCAATATCATCCAACGGCCATCCTGATTAGTACATCCCGATACCGTCCAATGAACAACATCAAACTAATTACACCTCCCGGTGGTACACCAGACCTTCACCAAAAAATGGTTTTGTTCTTATTAACAGAGAACAGAGGTTCAAGCTATTCTTACTCTGAAAAACAATGCATAATAATTAAGTGAACCTTCCATCTGCTAGCCGAGACAGCCTGGAACCTGTAAGGGATTCCAATTCCAAGTGGGACATAGAATTCATTATTATCTCATCATCCACACACAGCCCTGAGCTCTGCGCACAGCGCTATATCAGGGATGTAGGCTGTCGGAAAGGATGTAGGCTGTCTTATGACTCATTTTAATAAATCACTCTGTATGTGTGACTCCAATTTAGACTCAATTCGATTCAGTATTAACGCAGGGACCATCTTTACTATGCTCAAATAAAGTCCCAGAATAGTTTTGGGTACTTTAATAACAGCTACTACTTTAATAACTGGTAGACTCCCCTCAGAGATATGCTTCCATTTATACGAATAAAATAAGTGTATGCATGCAAGCAGTAGTTTGTTAACAAAGACATGAGTACATTTGCTTGTAATGTCTAATTGGGAATCATGTTTGCTCTTTTTATAAAATGTCTTTCTGCAATGTTTCTAATGTTTATCACTTCAATGAATACAGCCCAGATGTGTGGCGCATTAGCAGCAATGTCACCATGATGCTGATGATGTCACATCCATCCCTCAGGAGTGGTTCCTGGGTAAACCTCTTCATGATGAGGAGTCGACCATCATCCACCACTACGCCTTTGCAGAGAACCCCTCCATCTTTAAATACCCAGACTTCTCTGCTGCCTGGGCCCTTAGCATCCCCCTGCTTGACAGGTCAGGTCCTAATCTATATCTACCTTGTTTAACTCTTGTTGTCTCCATCTGCCTTTAAAGGTGCAATCTGTGATTTGTACATCCATTTTTTTTTTTACTTCTAAATGAATTAAATAACTTCTGTATTTCTTCTTGGAAAATATAACTTATGAATGCCTCGTGAGATTAGTTCAACTGTTTTATCTGATCAGAACCCAAAATATAAGCTGTTTCAGTCCACTGTTTATAAACAATGTGTACTGAACAAAAATTTAAAGTGGTGGTTCCATGTTTCATGAGCTGAAATAAAAAAATCCCAGAAATATTCCATATGCTCAAAAAGCGTATTTCTCTAAAATGTTGTGCACAAATTTGTTTATATCCTTCTTAGCGAGTATTTCTTCTTTGCCGAGATAATTCATCCAACTGACAGATGTGGCTTATCAAGAAGCTGATTAAACAGCATGGTCATTACACAGGTGCACCTTGTGGGGACAATAAAAGGCCACTAAAATGTGCAGTTTGTCACACAACACAGTGCCACAGATGTCAAGTTTTGAGGTGAGGGAGCGAGCAATTGGCATGCTGACTGCAGCAATGTCCACCAGAGCTGTTGCCTGATAATTGGATGTTCATTCCAACGTTGTTTTAGAGAATTTGGCAGTGCGTCCAACAGGCCTCACAACCACAGACCACGTGTAACATCCGGCTTCTTCACCTTTGGGATAAAGTCCACCCAGACCCACCCAGGGCTGCACCCCTACCCAGTCATGTGAAATCCATCGATTAGGGCCTAATGATTTTTATTTCAACTGATTTCCTTATGTGAACTGTAACTCAGTAAAATCTTTGAAATTGTTGCATGTTGCGTTGATATTTTTGGTCAGTATAAGTTGAAAAAAAAAAACTTTATAGCTTTAAAATCTAGTTAGAACTATCAGTTTGATCTGATGGATGCACCCATAGATCTATTTTCCCTATTGGTCTTTAGAAACCTGAATAGTGACCACATCTCAGCAATAATGTGCTCTACTGGACAATGACTTTTTTTATACTGTTTATTTCAGTCTACCAATAATCATTGTTCAATTCTTAGTGGTCTAGGGAAATAAGAATATTTATAACTGCAAATTCTAATAGACAGGGATTTGATCTTGCAGGCTCGCAAGCAAAGTGAGAGATGAACCACTCAAGTCTGACTTCACTATCGATCTGAAGCATGAGGTGAGATTTATATCTGACCGCTTTATCACTGTGAGTTCTGATGGTTCTAATGGAAATGTGTATAAAGAGTAATTCAATCAAATGTAAAATATTGGAATATCGGCTACAGTTTGACGGCATGGAGTAAAGCAGATGTTTTTATCGCTTCACAATTTGTGTCACTAACCACGAATCCCTCCACAGTTTTTATGCACATATAAAACCCATATTTAAAAAATGATGGAAACAGGAAGTCTGGGTACAATTTTAGAAATGCAAACAGATCATTTTTTGTTCGACATGGTGGGATCTTTTTGTGTCTGTAAAATTAATTATGCGAGAAATGGCAGTGGAAATGTCTTAATGCGCAAATATTGATATAACCATCATATTGGGGGAAACGAATTGGAGTCCCACTATGACTCGAGAAAGAATGCAGTTTATTAGGTTACAGATTAAATAAATTATGATGACGTTCAGAGTATGGTGTGAGTGCACAGTGATCTTGATGCTCCTTTCCCAAACATATTGAGGATCTTATTCCGGTGACATGATGATTATTGCTTGACTGCCGTTTGACAACTAAAAATATCCTTGCTCTTATCCATAATAATCTCATCATGTAACTAGCCTACCGGCATTGTATCTGCAAGCTGTTGGTTAGAGCACACGTGCCAAGACCAGAGTGGGCACATTTGTTATTTAACACAAAAGTTTGTGACAAAACTAGAGTTAGAGTTGAAAATGTGATGGAAACTCATATAACTTTAGATTTGTTTTTCGGGACATGAAAACTTAAGCGATCAAAGTATTGTACATTTTCGGTGCACTACGTCATCACACACTGATTTTTGCCCGCAACAAGTCCATTTGATGGAAGCACACCACTGGTGGGAAAATTTGCATATTTTATTTTTGCGGATTCTAGAATATTGTCATGAAAATCTGTTGCAAATTGGATTGAAACCTAGTTGATCTTCAATTTGTATTATCCTTCTCTGCTGTCCCCTGCCTTTTCCTGCTGCTGTTGAATGGAGAGCCAAGCAGATGCTAATCAAGTGAAGTATAATTTAATATAACCAGGTGTCAAAAACTCATTACATCTGACAATAGCCCAATAGAAGCAGCTTCCTCCTCATAAAGCCCCCCGGTGGCTGTCACATTGTTTTCTGAGGACACTCTGTCCCTGTGACTTTGCCTTTCCGTTCTGTTTTTTAGCCCCATCTCAGAGCATCTTCAGTCCATCATTCAGGGGAGAAATAGAATTGCACTCACTGTATCCCTGTCTCTCTGTCTCAGCTGAGTTTTTCTCCCAACTGTCTGGACTCATATTGCCTGTCACATTTCTCTGACTCATGGATTTAGCCTCAGATATGAAAGACAGGGAAAGATAACACTTTACAATAAGGATATATTAACATTAGTTAATGCATTAGTTAACCTGAATAAATAATTCATTCATATATCTACTAAGCAATTATTCATGGTATGTATGTTTACTAAGCCATCAACAATCCATGAATTCATTATTTATCAAGCTTATAGTTCATGTCAGTTAATAGGTTAGACGTCAGTGAGGTATTTGACATTATTGATCATAGTCTGCTGATGGAAAAATGTACAGTTGAAGTCGGAAGTTTACAGAGACCTTAGCCAAATACATTTAAACTCAGTTTTTCACAATTACTGACATTTAATCCAAGTAAAAAGGTCAGTTAGGATCACCACTTTATTTTAAGAATGTGAAATGTCAGTATAATAGTTGAATGAATTATTTATTTCAGCTTTTATTTATTTAATCACATTCCCAGTGGGTCAGAAGTTTACATACACTCAGTTAGTATTTGGTAGCATTGCCTTTAAATTGTTTAACTTGGGTCAAACGTTTTTCCACAAGTTTCCCACAATAAGTTTGGTGAATTTTGGCCCATTCCTCCTGACAGAGCTGGTATAACTGAGTCAGGTTTCTAGGCCTCCTTGCTCGCACACGCTTTCTCAGTTCTGCCCATATATTCTCTATAGGATTGAGGTCAGGGCTTTGTGATGGCCACTCCAATACCTTGACTTAGTTGTCCTTAAGCCATTTTGCCACAACTTTGGAAATTTGCTTGGGGTCATTGTCCTTAATTTAATTTCAAAAGCAGAATGATCAACATCACAGTTTCATCACAAGCGTTTCTAACGTTAGCTAACTTGAAAGATTAGCCTACCAAAACAGTAGGTAGCTAACAGCAGATAATGACTTGGTATAAATGTCTGCATTGAACTTCATTTTGGTAGCCAAATTTTTGCCGTTTGTTGTAAATACTGCTGTCACAGTGTTTTGAAATGTTAGACATGGCATGCTAGCTAATCATTAGCTTGGTGGCTAGCTTCTTTTTTTGTGATTACAGGTTTTATTTGTCATTATGGTGAGCTGCAGTGATTGGCAAATCTTGGTTTGATATTGAAGTGTAGTATGTTGTCCCCTGGAGGTGGAGGTGAAGTAGCTGTGTAATTTCGTAGCCTACATTTTTCTGGATCACAGAGAGGCAAACACGAACTCACTGGGCACGTCGAACCAGCGCTTCTCACTTGCAGCTTTCATCTCAAGACAGTCCTTTCCTACTCCAGTGTTATTGGGCTCGTAAGTGTTGCGGTTAGTGTAATAAAACCTGGACCAATCTGACCACATTCATGTTCCCTCCTTGACTGCATTAAAACCTCCATCCCAGGTCCTAGGTAGCTGGCCAGTGGTATCCTGTATCAGTGCTTGCATGGACTGGTACTTTAAAAAGCTCTGCACGGATGCTCGGTTTCCACTAAGTGCCAAACAGTTTTGCTCCAAATTGGCCCATGACCACTGAATGCTGACAAACTTGAAACAGCGTGATCCATAGGTTTTCATGAAGGATTCTGCCACCACTATGCTTCACCATAGGGATTGTGCCAGGTTTTCTCCAGACGTGACGCTTGACATTCAGGCCAAAGAGTTCAATCTTGGTTTCATCAGCCCCGAGAATCTTGTTTCTCATGGTCTGAGAGTGTAGATTGATGAGGAAAAAATGTACATTCTCTCCATTTTATAATAAGGCTGTAACGTAACAAAATGTGGAAAAGGTAAAGGGGTCTGAATACTTTCCGAATGCACTGTATATCAGACCGTATAGCACTGGTATGACAAAACAGTATTTTTACTACTCTAATTATCTTGGTAACCAGTTAATAATAGCAATAAGGCACCTTGGGGGTTTGTGGTATATGACCAATATACAACGGCTAAGGGCTGTATCCAGCACTCCGCTTTGCGTCGTGCCTAAGAACAACCCTTAGCTGTGGTATATTGGCCACATACCACACCCCCTCGGCCTTATTGTTTTAATCAAGTATTGAGTGAATTTCATTCTCTACCTCTTCGAGGTCACTGTAGTTACAAATTCTCTCCTCTTCCATTTCACCGCAATACCGTTCTGTTTCAATACACGGCAATATCCCTGATCTTACCTGTGCACATAGGGGGCGGCAGGTAGTCTAGTGGTCAGAGCGTTGGATTAGCAACCGGGCGGTTGCAAAATCGAATCCCCGAGCTGACAAGGTAAACATCTGTCGTTCTGCCCCTGAGCAAGGCAGTTAACCCACTGTTCTTAGGCCGTCATTGAAAATAAGAATTTGTTCTTAACTGACTTGCCTAGTTAAATAAAGGTTTAAAAAAACTCCTGCTTTTAAGTAGGGTGTACATAACACACACTATGGACACCCCTTCATATTGGTGCATTTGGCTATTACAGCCACACCCATTGATGACAGGTGTACAAAATTGAGCACATAGCCATGCAATCTCTATAGACAAACATTGTCAGTAGAATGGCCCGTCCTGAAGAGCTCAGTGACTTTCAACCTCCACCATCAGAGGATGCCACCTTTCCAACAAGTCAGTTTTTCAAATTTCTGCCCTGCTAGAGCTGCCCTGGTCAACTGCAAGTGCTGTTATATCTATGAACAACAATGTCTCAGCCGCAAAGTCGTAGGCCATCAAGCTCACAGAACGTCAAGTGCTGAAGCATGTAGTGCGTAAAAATCATCTGTCCTCGGTTGCAACACTCATACCAAGTTCCAAACTGCCTCTGGAAACAATGTCAGCACAATAACTGTTTATCGGGAGCTTCATGAAATGGGTTTCCATGACCAAATGGCCACACACAAGTCTAAGATAATTATACGCAATGTCAAGTGTTGGCTGGAGTGGTGTAAAGCTCACCACCATTGGACTCTGGAGCATTGGAAACGCATTTTCCGGAGTAATACATCTCTATCTGGCAGTCCGACGGATGAATCTGGGTTTGTTGGATGCCAGGAGAACGCTACCTGCCTGAATGCATAGTGCCAACTGTAAAGTTTGGCGGAGGAAGAATGATGGTCAGGGGCTGTTTTTCATGGTTTGGGCTAGGCCCCTTAGTTCCAGTGAAGGAAAATCTTAACATTACAACATACAATGATATTCTAGACTGTCATTCCAACTTTGTGGCAACAGTGTGGGGAAAGCCCTTTCCTGTTTCAGCATGACAAAGCCCCCGTGCACAAAGCGAGGTCCTTACAGAAATGGTTTGTCGAGATCGGTGTGGAAGAACTTGACTGGCTTGCACAACCCCATCAAACACCTTTGGGATGAATTGGATCTTGAACTGCGAGGCCTAATCGCCCAACATCAGTGTCCGACATCAACGCTCTTGTGACTGAAGGAAAACAAGTCCCCTCAGCAATGTTGCAACATCTTGTGGAAAACCTTCCCAGAAGAGTGAAGGCTGTTATAGCAGCAAAGGTTCGACGAGCAGTTGTCCTCATACTTATGGCCATGTAGTGTATCTCTCACACAACAATTTGTTCCTAATCAAACAATGTCAATAATTATTTAGGTACATGAATAATCTCCTCCACCCATTTTATTTTCATATTGCATCGTCAGTTGTTTTTTTTAAAGCATCTATGTCTACCTTAATTTTGTTTTCGTATGTATGTTTACAGTCAGACTGTTGGAAAAGGTCAGACAATTCGGATGCCCAGGCTTTCCCGTATGGAGAGAACCCATTGAAAACTTTTGCTGGCTATTCTGGCAATTGGCATATCCAACAGTCGATTCCAAAGTCTCACCATGCATGCCTTCCATCTCAGCTCACAGGGTTCCCAACACAGGTCCCCACTAATTCCCAGTGTAGGTGCAAACTTGTGGACACACAAAAATCACTTACTGATTTATTTCTGCTATATTTCTATAAAACTTATATTTCTATGGAAGGCCGGGCAACGTTGGATGACCGTTACCTAAATAACTTACAACTCATACCTTATTGACCGTTGAAAAGATTTAGTGGAATTCACAGAGAGGGGAGGGTTGGGGAATTTCTCTCAAACCTCCAAATTAAAATGTTTTTATTACTTGATTATTAATTATGATAAGGATGCCGATATGTCTATTTATGTATATATTTCACTTTATTATTAGAACATTCAAATGTGCAGCAGTAAGGCAACAGTTTATACAATGACATAACGTGATAGTTCAGCAATTTTTGCATACTTAGATATTTGCTTCCTTACCTTAAAAGGACTCGGAATGACTTCTAGTGTCCTGCTAGGTGACCTAAACTGGGACATGCCTCTTAAGGACCCGTCCCTTTAAAAAAAAAAATGTCACCTAAAATTACATACCCAAATCTAACTGCCTGTAGCTCAGGACCTGAAGCAAGGATATGGATATTCTTGATACCATTTGAAAGGAAACACTTTGAAGTTTGTGGAAATGTGAAATAAATGTAGGAGAATATAACACATTAGATCAGGTAAAAGATAATACAAAGAAAACAAAGTTTTGTTCATACAATCATCTTTGAAATGCAAGAGAAAGGCCATAATGTATTACATTTACATTACATTTAAGTCATTTAGCAGACGCTCTTATCCAGAGCGACTTACAAATTGGTGCATTCACCTTATGACATCCAGGGGAACAGTCACTTTACAATAGTGCATCTAAATCTTAAAGGGGGGGTGAGAGGGATTACTTATCCTATCCTAGGTATTCCTTAAAGAGGTGGGGTTTCAGGTGTCTCCGGAAGGTGGTGATTGACTCCGCTGTCCTGGCGTCGTGAGGGAGTTTGTTCCACCATTGGGGGACCAGAGCAGCGAACAGTTTTGACTGGGCTGAGCGGGAGCTGTACTTCCTCAGTGGTAGGGAGGCGAGCAGGCCAGAGGTGGATGAACGCAGTGCCCTTGTTTGGGTGTAGGGCCTGATCAGAGCCTGGAGGTACTGAGGTGCCGTTCCCCTCACAGCTCCGTAGGCAAGCACCATGGTCTTGTAGCGGATGCGAGCTTCAACTGGAAGCCAGTGGAGAGAACGGAGGAGCGGGGTGACGTGAGAGAACTTGGGCAGGTTGAACACCAGACGGGCTGCGGCGTTCTGGATGAGTTGAAGGGGTTTAATGGCACAGGCAGGGAGCCCAGCCAACAGCGAGTTGCAGTAATCCAGACGGGAGATGACAAGTGCCTGGATTAGGACCTGCGCCGCTTCCTGTGTGAGGCAGGGTCGTACTCTGCGGATGTTGTAGAGCATGAACCTACAGGAACGGGCCACCGCCTTGATGTTGGTTGAGAACGACAGGGTGTTGTCCAGGATCACGCCAAGGTTCTTAGCGCTCTGGGAGGAGGACACAATGGAGTTGTCAACCGTGATGGCGAGATCATGGAACGGGCAGTCCTTCCCCGGGAGGAAGAGCAGCTCCGTCTTGCCGAGGTTCAGCTTGAGGTGGTGATCCGTCATCCACACTGATATGTCTGCCAGACATGCAGAGATGCGATTCGCCACCTGGTCATCAGAAGGGGGAAAGGAGAAGATTAATTGTGTGTCGTCTGCATAGCAATGATAGGAGAGACCATGTGAGGTTATGACAGAGCCAAGTGACTTGGTGTATAGCGAGAATAGGAGAGGGCCTAGAACAGAGCCCTGGGGGACACCAGTGGTGAGAGCGCGTGGTGAGGAGACAGATTCTCGCCACGCCACCTGGTAGGAGCGACCTGTCAGGTAGGACGCAATCCAAGCGTGGGCCGCGCCGGAGATGCCCAACTCGGAGAGGGTGGAGAGGAGGATCTGATGGTTCACAGTATCGAAGGCAGCCGATAGATCTAGAAGGATGAGAGCAGAGGAGAGAGAGTTAGCTTTAGCAGTGCGGAGCGCCTCCGTGATACAGAGGAGAGCAGTCTCAGTTGAATGACTAGTCTTGAAACCTGACTGATTTGGATCAAGAAGGTCATTCAGAGAGAGATAGCGGGAGAGCTGGCCAAGGACGGCACGTTCAAGAGTTTTGGAGAGAAAAGAAAGAAGGGATACTGGTCTGTAATTGTTGACATCGGAGGGATTGAGTGTAGGTTTTTTCAGAAGGGGTGCAACTCTCGCTCTCTTGAAGACGGAAGGGACGTAGCCAGCGGTCAGGGATGAGTTGATGAGCGAGGTGAGGTAAGGGAGAAGGTCTGGGCTTGAAGGTATTATTCAAGCCCAGTCGCGATTTTGACCAGAAGATGGCAAGAGTGTATTTTAAAGTTTTAGACTGATCCAATGAACCATTGCATTTGTGTTCAACATTTTGTATCAAGACTGCCCAAATGTGCCTCATTGCTTTATTAATAACTTTTCAAGTTCATAATTGTGCACTCTCCTCAAACAATAGCATGGTATTATTTCACTGTAATAGCTACTGTAAATTGGACAGTGCAGTTAGATTAACAAGAATTTAAGCTTTATTTCCATGTTACTTACAACCTCATGCTAATCACATTAGCCTAGCTTAGCTTAATCGTCCTGATCCTGTAGTGGTTAAAGGGTGAGATCAAGCTGATCATAACTGTTATAGCCCAATTTCTATCTTGCCCTGTATATAAAGTGTTGGAAAAACTTGACAATAATCAACGAGCTTTGTTGATGTCTATAGTATTCTCTCTGGTATGCAGTCTGGTTTCTGCTCAAGTTATGGATGTGTCACTGCAACCTTAATGATGCCACCACTGCTTTTGACTCTAAGCAATGTTGTGCTGCTATTTTCATAGACGGTACACTGTCCTTTTCTCAGCTCATATCGAAAGCTGCAGTCTAAGATTAAATCTAGACATGGTTTCCTCTATCGTAATCACTCCTTTTTCATCCCAGCTGCCAAACTGACCCTGATTAAGATGACCATCTTACCCGTGCTAGATTACAAAGATTTATGCTTATTTATAAAAATCCTCTTCGACCCCCTTCCCCTACCTGAGATGCCTACTGCAACCCTCATCCTCCACAGCACCCATTCTGCCGGTCACATTCTGTTGAAGGTCCCCAAAGCACACACATCCCTGGGTCAATCCTCTTTTTGTTTTGCTGCATCTAGCGACTGGACCGAGCTGCAAAAACCACTCAAACTGGACAGTTTTATCTCCATGTCTACATTCCAAGACTCAATCATGTAACTTGTTCTTAATTGACTTGCCTTGTTAAATAAAGGTTAAATTAAATAGAAAATGACTGCAATCCACGCCTTTTTGTTTGAGTATTTTGTTGAATTAGCTACTGCCAACATTTAGCAACATTATCATTTTAGACCAATTCCCCATGCACAGTCATATCCAAAATGATTGGTACCTTTGAAAACGATAAGCAAAAAAAGACTGTAAAAAAATGTATTACATTTTTGGGGGGGGGTATTTGGACACCTGTTTGTTGAACATCTCATTCCAAAATCATGGTCATTAATATGGAGTTTTTTCCCCTTTACTGCTATAACAGCCTCCATTCCTTCTGGTAAGGCTTTTCACTAGATGTTGGAACATTGCTGCGGGGACTTGCTTTCACAAGCGCATTAGTGAGGTCGGGCACTGATGTTGGGCGATTAGGCCTGACTCTCAGTCAGCGTTCTAATTCTTCCCGATGGTGTTCGATGGGGTTGAGGTCAGGGCTCTGTGCAGGTCAGTCAAGGTCTTCCACACCGATCATGACAAACCATTTCTGTATGGACCTAGCTTTATGCACGTGGCATTGTCATGCTGAAACAGGAAAGGGCCTCCCCCAAACTGTTGCTAGAAAGTTGGAAGCACAGAATCGTCTAAAATGTCATTATACTGGAACTAAGGAGCCCAAACCATTATTCCTCCTCCACCAAACTTTACAATTGGCACAATACATTCAGGCAGGTAGTGTTCTCCTGGCACCCGCCAAACCCAGATTTGTCCGTCGGACTGCCAGATGGCTAGGCGTTATACATCACTACAGACAAAAGGTTTCCCCTGCTCCAGAGTCCAATGGTGGCGAGCTTTACACCAATCCAACCGACACTGGTATTGCGCATGGTGATCTTAAGCTTGTGTGCGGCTTCTCAGCCCTGGAAACCCATTTCATGAAGCTCCCGACGAACCGTTCTTGTGCTGACGTTGCTTCCAGAGGCAGTTTGGAACTCGGTAGTGAGTGTTGCAACGGAGGACAGACACATTTTACTCGTTCTGTTAGCTTCTGTGGCCTACCACTTCCCTGCTGAGCTGTTGTTGCTCCTAGACATTTCCACTTCACAATAACAGCACTTACAGTTGACCTGGGCAGCTCTAACAGGGCAGAAATTTGACAAACAGACTTGTTGGAAAGGTGGCGTCCCATGACGGTGCCACGTTGAAACTCATTGAGCTCTTTAGTACAGCCATTCTACTGTCAATGTTTGTCTATGGAGATTGCATGGCCGTGTGCTCAATTTTATGTACCTTTCAGCAACGGGTGTGGCTGAAATAGCTGAATTCACTAGTTTGAAGGGGTGTCCATATACTATTGTATATACTGTAGTTACCAAAACTACAAAATAGCAAAATGAGATACAATAACTATCTAAGATACTCAAGTGAGAGAGTGGTGTGGAGCCATTCACTCTTTCCTTCCTCCAACAACTCTGCAGAACTGTCTTTGTTTCGGCGACGGTCTTAGTTTTGCTGACGAGACCACCTCTGACACGACCGCCACTTACAGCTGCCGCTGAGAAACCAGGGGGGGCTAAACTAATTGTTAATTGCTTAGTAGAGGTGAAGAGAACGCGTTTCTGTACTAATTGCTGATTGCCTAGGAGAGGAGGAACCAATCCCACTCCAATACAGCCACTGTTGCTCCCTGCGTACAGACAGAAACTAAAACAAGAAGCTTCCGCGCTGAGGTCTGTTCAACGCTGGTCCGACCAATCTGATTCCACACTCCAAGACTGCCTCCATCACGTGGACTGGGATATGTTTCGTATTGCGTCAAATAACAACATTGACGAATATGCTGATTCGGTGTGCGAGTTCATTAGAACGTGCGTTGAAGATGTCGTTCCCATAGCAATGATTAAAACATTCCCAAAACAGAAACCGTGGATTGATGGCAGCATTCGTGTGAAACTGAAAGCGCGAACCACTGCTTTTAATCAGGGCAAGGTGACCGGAAACATGACCGAATACAAACAGTGTAGCTATTCCCTCCGCAAGGCAATCAAACAAGCTAAGCGTCAGTATAGAGACAAAGTAGAATCTCAATTCAACGGCTCAGACACAAGAGGTATGTGGCAGGGTCTACAGTCAATCACGGATTACAAAAAGAAAACCAGCCACATCACGGACCAGGATGTCTTACTCCCAGGCAGACTAAATAACTTTTTTGCCCGCGTTGAGGACAATACAGTGCCACTGACACGGCCCGCAACGAAAAAAATTGCTGACTCTCCTTCACTGCAGCCGACATGAGGAAAACATTTACACGTGTTAACCCTCGCAAGGCTGCAGGCCCAGACGGCATCCCCAGCCGAGCCCTCAGAGCATGCGCAGACCAGCTGGCTGGTGTGTTTACGGACATATTCAATCAATCCCTATTCCAGTCTGCTGTTCCCACATGCTTCAAGAGGGCCACCATTGTTCCTGTTCCCAAGAAAGCTGGTAACTGAGCTAAACGACTACCACCCCGTAGCACTCACTTCCGCCATCATGAAGTGCTTTGAGAGACTAGTCAAGGACCATATCACCTCCACCCTACCTGACACTCTAGACCCACTCCAATTTGCTTACCGCCCAAATAGGTCCACAGACGATGCAATCTCAACCACACTGCACACTGCCCTAACCCATCTGGACAAGAGGAATACCTATGTGAGAATGCTGTTCATCGACTACAGCTCGGCATTTAACACCATAGTACCCTCCAAGCTCGTCATCAAGCTCGAGACCCTGGGTCTCGACCCCGCCCTGTGCAACTGGATACTGGACTTCCTGACGGGCCGCCCCCAGGT
The DNA here is from genome assembly GCF_021184085.1 of Oncorhynchus gorbuscha. NCBI lineage: Eukaryota > Metazoa > Chordata > Actinopteri > Salmoniformes > Salmonidae > Oncorhynchus > Oncorhynchus gorbuscha. The sequence continues at coordinate 53,553,469 of NC_060185.1, forward strand.
GGTGAGGGTAGGCAACAACATCTCCACCGCGCTGATCCTCAACACTGGGGCCCCACAAGGGTGCGTTCTGAGCCCTCTCTTGTACTCCCTGTTCACCCACGACTGTGTGGCCACGCACGCCTCCAACTCAATCATCAAGTTTGAAGACGACACAACAGTGGTAGGCTTGATTACCAACAACGACGAGACAGCCTACAGGGATGAGGTGAGGGCCCTCGGAGTGTGGTGTCAGGAAAATAACCTCACACTCAACGTCAACAAAACTAAGGAGATGATTGTGGGCTTCAGGAAACAGCAGAGGGAACACCCCCCTATCCACATCGATGGAACAGTAGTGGAGAGGGTAGTAAGTTTTAAGTTCCTCGGCGTACACATCACAGACTAACTGAATTGGTCCACCCACACAGACAGCATCGTGAAGAAGGCGCAGCAGCGCCTCTTCAACCTCAGGAGGCTGAAGAAATTCGACTTGTCACCAAAAGCACTCACAAACTTCTACAGATGCACAATCGAGAGCATCGTGGCGGGCTGTATCACCGCCTGGTACGGCAACTGCTCCGCCCACAACCGTAAGGCTCTCCAGAGGGTAGTGAGGTCTGCACAACGCATCACCGGGGGCAAACTACCTGCCCTCCAGGGCACTTACACCACCCGATGTCACAGGAAGGCCATAAAGATCATCAAGGACAACAACCACCCGGGCCACTGCCTGTTCACCCCGCTATCATCCAGAAGGCGAGGTCAGTACAGGTGCATCTAAGCTGGGACCGAGAGACTGAAAAACAGCTTCTATCTCAAGGCCATCAGACTGTTAAACAGCCACCACTAACATTGAGTGGCTGCTGCCAACACACTGACTCAACTCCAGCCACTTTAATAATGGGAATTGATGGGAAATAATGTAAAATATATCACTAGCCACTATAAACAATGCTACCTAATATAATGTTTACATACCCTACATCATTCATCTCATATGTATACGTATATACTGTACTCTATATCATCGACTGCATCTTTATGTAATACATGTATCATTAGCCACTTTAACTATGCCACTTTGTTTACATACTCATCTCATATGTATATACTGTACTCGATACCATCTCCTGTATCTTGCCTATGCCGCTCTGTACCATCACTCATTCATATATCTTTATGTACATATTCTTTATCCCCTTACTCTTGTGTCTATAAGGTAGTATATTTGGAATTGTTAGCTAGATTACTTATTGGTTATTACTGCATTGTCGGAACTAGAAGCACAAGCATTTCGCTACACTCGCATTAACATCTGCTAACCATGTGTATGTGACAAATAAATTTGATTTTTTTTTACCAAAACGAGTTACAAATTGCCATGCCCCTTGATCCTGGTTGATGTGTCAACAACTATCTGCAGTCAGCAGTTCACACATCAACTAGGCTACTGGGAAGACAGGCAGGACTTAAAGTAGATGGCCCTAGCTAGCAAAAAGACAGTAATAGACAATATATCAAGACAAATAATATACTTATCACACCTGGCGATATCAGGAGTTCTCTACATCTAAAAACTACCATGAAGTCTGAAAGACAGACTGAGTGGGTGGGGAGCTAGTAGGCCAAGTGGGTGGGGTGGTCACCTTGACTGACAGGTTCTTTGAAAACGCCTATGTCAAGCAACATGAATGTGGTGTTGCAGTGAGATTATCTCCAGCAAATTTGCTGCTCCACAATGCAAATCAAACAACATTGAAATTGCATGCAACATCCAATCCTATCATCCATCACATCATGGTTTCATAATTATACTTTTTTTAATCTAACTGTTTGGTTATTGTAACAGCATCAATAAAGACAAAATGTTAGCTGTATAATTAAGCTAGCTAGCTAGTTCATCATGGACAATTTCAGTTGAAAATGTACAGATTGAGGTCTGGGTACTTTTCATTAAATATACTGTGTATGTTGACTGCCAGACAATGTTCATATGTTATGACTATCAACGTTGTCAAGAAGTTTGTATGAATCTTATGTTTGATGTGTCTCTTGATGTAATGACATGACAACTGCGTTGGAGTTTTGGGAAGCCCTTCCCTCGCTTTTGTTCTATGCTGGCTGTAAACCTAGCTAACCAGTTACTAGCTAACACCAGACACAGATAAAAGCTAAAACCTATAAGTATGTTTGCCTTAGGGGAAACCTGTAATTATATTTGCTGACAGGCTGCAGAAATGGACACCAGTTGACTAGCTACTTAGCTATTTTAAGGTCGACCGATTTAATAGGAATGGACGATTTAATTGTGGCCAATTTTCAAGTTTTCATAACAATCGGAAATTGGTGCTTTTGGAAACTTTATCAATGTAGAAGAAAATAAATGTTTTCCTACTTTGGTCATCCTACTTTGATCTAGTTTCATCCAAATATCACATTTCATGAAAAACATGATTTGGGCTGTTCAGGACCTCTTTAATCTCATTTTAAATAACTGTATTGTTGCCTTTCATGGCTTCCTGTTTCACCGGGGCATTAAAAAAGAGGTAACATGCATGTAAAATCCAAATAACTCACAGATGATATTGAAATGGTTTTTGACTTTCATAAATCAGGCAATGGGTATGTAAAAACAACTGAAAACGAAATATACCACTTTACCACTATTAGGGCAACAATTAAGAAGTTTAAACCACTGGAACCATGATAAACTTGCTAAACACAGAGAAGATGTTCAGGAGGCAAAGAAAAGTCCCAGGGGCACCAGTTGGAGAATTACAGAACTTAGTCGCATCTTGGGGTCATCAAATCTAATATTAGACGCCACCTCCAAGCCAATAGGGTATTTGGAAGGGTTGCCATAGAAATGCCTTTATTGAGAGCAACCAACAAATGCAAACACCTAGAGTTTGCTAAACATCATTGTGACTTGGATTGGAACCGGGTGCTTATGGTCAAATGAGATGAAAATGGAGCTCTTTCTCCACACACAACAGTGGTGGGTTTGGCCTCGACAGAAGGATGCATATGTGGAAAATAACCTAATATCTACTGTAAGATATAGTGGTTGATCTTTGATGTTATTGGAGCTTTTTTGCTTCCACTGGTCCTGGGGCCCTTCTGAAGTCAATGGTATTATGAACTAGAAGGACATTTTAGCCAAAAACCTGGTTGCCTCTGCCGGGAGGTTGAAACTTGGCATCAAGTGGATCTTCCAGGAAGACAATGACCCCAGGCACACATCAAAATCCACACAGAAATGTTTAATTGACCACAAAATAAACATTTTGCAATGGCCATCAGTCTCCGGACATGAACTCCATTGAAAACCATTCCACTCCATTGACCAGGTGGCGAATCGCATCTCTGCATGTCTGGCAGACATATCAGTGTGGATGACGGATCACCACCTCAAGCTGAACTTCGGCAAGACGGAGCTGCTCTTCCTCCCGGGGAAGGACTGCCCGTTCCATGATCTCGCCATCACGGTTGACAACTCCATTGTGTCCTCCTCCCAGAGCGCTAAGAACCTTGGCGTGATCCTGGACAACAAACTGTCGTTCTCAACTAATATCAAGGCGGTGGCCCGTTCCTGTAGGTTCATGCTCTACAACATCCGCAGAGTACGACCCTGCCTCACACAGGAAGCGGCGCAGGTCCTAATCCAGGCACTTGTCATCTCCCGTCTGGATTACTGCAACTCGCTGTTGGCTGGGCTCCCTGCCTGTGCCATTAAACCCCTACAACTCATCCAGAACGCCGCAGCCCGTCTAGTGTTCAACCTTCCCAAGTTCTCTCACGTCACCCCGCTCCTCCGTTCTCTCCACTGGCTTCCAGTTGAAGCTCACATCCGCTACAAGACCATGGTGCTTGCCTACGGAGCTGTGAGGGGAACGGCACCTCAGTACCTCCAGGCTCTGATCAGGCCCTACACCCAAATAAGGGCACTGCGTTCATCCACCTCTGGCCTGCTCGCCTCCCTACCACTGAGGAAGTACAGTTCCCGCTCAGCTCAGTCAAAACTGTTCGCTGCTCTGGCTCCCCAATGGTGGAACAAACTCCCTCACGACGCCAGGACAGCGGAGTCAATCACCACCTTCCGGAGACACCTGAAACCCCACCTCTTTAAGGAATACCTAGGATAGGATAAAGTAATCCTTCTCACCCCCCCCCTTAAAATATTTAGATGCACTATTGTAAAGTGGTTGTTCCACTGGATGTCATAAGGTGAATGCACCAATTTGTAAGTCGCTCTGGATAAGAGCGTCTGCTAAATGACTTAAATGTAAATGTAAATGTAAATGAAAACCTGTGGTTTGAATTGAGGAGGGCAGTCCATAAGCACAGACTGAAGGATATCAAGGATCTGGAAAGTTTCTGTATAGCGAAATAGTCTATGATCCCTCCCAGTGTGTTATTATAATCTCATAAAAACATTTATAGAAAAAGGCTAAGTGACGTTGTCCTTGCAAGGGGAGGATGTACAAAGTATTGAAAACAAGGGTGCCAATAATTTTGAATTTTTTAAGATTTATTTTATAACTTGTTGAACAATATACTTTTCTCAGAGCAATTTGAGAGCAATTTGAGCAAAATGCTTTGGTTTGGCTGGTGCCTAACTGAACGAGTGTGCTCGCATACTCCTTTAAAAGACTTAAGCTAGAAAAACAAGAAAAAGCAGCGATAGTACTGTTTGTACACGTTGAGACGCCATAGCCACTTCCTCAAAAAACGTAGAATTATTCTAAGATAACTCAAGAAATCTGTCATCATTTTGACGTTTTTGTCGAGTAGATCTTAAGATGTGCTAAGATGTTCGGTGCAGTATTACTCAAGTCAAAAACGCATGAAAACGATTGGTCTCTCGTTGAATGACAACAAACATTTAATTGAAGAATCCCTACTGTTGACAAATTACCGACGAAGGGGCATAGACTTCAACTACTGATTTCGGCTTGCCTCAAGAAAAAATGTGTTTGCATGAGCAGCTGCAAAAAAACAGTAACAGTATCTTCCCATGTTGTTCCAGGTAGCTCTGTATATCTGGGAGAATGGCCAAGGGCCTCGTCTGACGGCAGTCCCAGAGCTGTGTACTGAGCCAGAACACTCTCCCACTGCCCAACACTGTGCTACCACCCTCAGCAGTCCTGCTCCCCTGTGTGTAGGTACCAAGTTGTGCATACTGTACATCACAGGTCCATTATTGACCACAGATCTGGGTTGAATTGTTTTTTGTTTCTTACTTGGTGCACTTGATTGGGGTTTAACCGGCATTGCACCAATGGAATAGTCCCAAAGGGGCAGATACATGCTTTTGGCCCAATTCTACAACACCCCCCTGGTCCCACACAGGAACAATGATTATGTCACTCTTTATGCATGCAAACTATCAGAGTTGGAGAGGAATCTCAGGATTACTTCATTGTCCAAATCCTCTTTTTCCCTCAAGCGTTATTTTAGAGAACCCTCAAATCTTCTTCCAGTACTTTACATTCCTGGATGAGACACTCTTCAGCAGGAAATTCCATGCTGGATTTCTGTTTCACAGCGTCGGGCAGCTGGCGTCCTCAAGAGCCGTGTTGGTATCACACCTTGTACCGCTTTTCGGGATTCATGTGTCCAAAAAAACAACACGGCCTGTTAAATCAAAATAACAAACAAATAAATGAGAATTACAACCCTTGATGACTCCATCTTAACTTCATTGTATCCTATAAGGTTATTCAAGCAATAGTAAAATAGACTACAGACAAGTGTTCCCTCATTCAGGGGCAGCGATCTCTCTCGGTCCTTCTCGTGATCCCAATCACACGTAGGACTATTGATAAATTATAAACTTCTTAGTGTTTACATAGCCCATTTAAGTATTTTTAGTGAAGGTAATCAACCCCATTAACTGAGTGTTTCTTTCCCTGTATCTCAGACATTACTTAAAAATATTTCAAACATTTTGTGTATCAGGTTTACATTGGATTTTTCCTTACATTTCTTAACAAGAGAATGTATGCAACCAAATTTCTGACAATAGATACTTTCATTTGTGTGCCCTTTAAGGTGCATAATTTCTAACCTGTGAAAAAACAATGAAAACCAAAATAACAAGACCCCACACAATAAACCAGTATAAACACCACTAACAAATATTCATTGCAGGTCAAAAACAAACAAAATGGTTAGGCCTTACTTAATTTGGGAGTTCCCTTAACAACTCAATCTGGGTAGCTTCATACTAACTCCCAAGGCACCTGCCTCGGAAAGCATTTTAAACATGATTTTAAAAAACTTGGTAGCAGACATTCCATCAGTCCTGGAAGAAAGAAAATAAACATGTACTTAGTTTGCACATCATCAGTCCAAAAAAATCTTCATCTTAATTGAGTTCACTGCATCTTGGGCAGGAAGTCTTAAGCCATGCCTACACAGAATTATACTTCAGACACATCAGATGATATGGTGTCCCATTAAGCGGAATAGGCACCTTCCAAAGATAACCATCCCAGAGCCCCTTTCTTGTAATCTTATCATTTTTACCTGTTGCATTGACATATGTTCTGTACGGACAGTCCCTGAGACCTAAACTAGTCATCATATGAAACCTGTTGTTTAACAACTCTACTAGGTCCTTCAAAAAGTCAGTGCTGGCTTATCAGCTGACTATTCAGTACTAAAACATTTATTTGAATCTACTTCAAATCTGGACACAGTTCCACGTATTGGAAACAAATTGTTTTAGATGACATTACATTTGTTCTACCCAAACTATAGAATTAAGTAATAATAATTGGAACTTGTCAAAAACGTATCTTATTCAATTCTTCATACTTCTGTCCCACAATTCCCCACTGTGTCCCATAGTCTGTTTGAGTTCAGTTAGCACTTGCTGCTATCTATTGTTCCACAGGAAACGTATCTCTAACCCAAACACCAGATGTCAGCCCCAATGCTCAATCCCTCTGTTCGTAATGTGACCTTATATTGTGCTATCTGAAAACCACTAATATTACCATTCACTTTGTTACTTTCACGAGTCTCCATATCTGTTTCCCTCAACTAGGATTCTCTTCTTCCCAATCGGAAGACTTAATATCTACTGCTAATATACTTGGGATCACTCTCAAACAATGTTCTGCTTTTCCCCATATTGCAAGGTTTAAAATCAAAACAAAACAAACATGATAACTTTCTCCATATTAGAAGGCATTGTTTATAATTTTGTCTACCCTAACTATGTCACTCTATATTTATTTCAAATTTCTGTTGGATATTCACTTTCTGCTTCACACTTATTAAATGTCTATTATTTTAAGATGAACATCTAATGCCCTGACTTTATGAAATACATCTGCCAATTCAGAAGGGAAGAGATACACTTTGGAGGGAGCTTCCTTTTTCAGCTCTCGAGACAAGAATCTCTTTCTGGGATCAACTTTCACTATAACTGGGCTGGCACTGTCTATCAGTCCCCTATTGATGGCGTGCTCTGTCCATACTAAGTCTCTACCTAGCAAGTTAAACTCGATTAATGATTATACATTCATACATTGTTACTTTATCAAATCTAGTAACCCATTATGCTACTAATTTCTCTGTGACTGTGCAAGTTGTATGTTATTATTTCTATTATTACTTCATGAAAACTCTAATAACCCATGATACCCTTCATACAGTTGAAGTCGGAAGTTTACACACACCTTAGCCAACTACATTTAAACTCAGTTTTTCACAATTCCTGACATTTAATTCCAGTAAACATTCCCTGTCTTAGGTCAGTTAGGATCACCACTTTTATTTTAAGAATGTGAAATGTCAGAATAGTAGTAGAGAGAATGATTTATTTCAGCTTCTATTTCTTTCATCACATTCCTAGTGGGTCAGAAGTTTACATGCACTCAATTAGAATTTGGTAGCATTGCCTTTAAATTGTTTCACCTTTGGTCTAACGTTTCTGGTAGCCTTCAACAAGCTTCCCACAATAAATTGGGTAAATGTTGTCCCATTCCTCCTGACAGAGCTGATGTTCCTGAGTCAGGTTTGTAAGGCCTCCTTGCTCGCACATGCTTTTTAATTTCTGCCGACAAATTTTCTATAGGATTGAGGTCAGTGCTTTGTGATGGCCACTCCAATACCTTGACTTTGTTGTCCTTAAGCCATTCTGCCACAACTTTGGAAGTATGCTTGGGGTCATTGTCCATTTGGAAGACCCATTTGCAACAAGCTTTAACTTCCTGACTGATGTCTTGAGATGTTGCTTCAATATATCCACATAATATATTTTATATTTTTGTTTCATCAGACCAGAGGACATTTCTCCATTTCTCCAAAAAGTACGATCTTTGTCCCCATGTGCAGTTGCAAACCGTAGTTTGGCTTTTTTGTGGTGGTTTTGGTGCAGTGGCTTCTTCCTTGCTGAGCGGCCTTTCAGGCTATGTCGATATAGGACTCGTTTTACTGTGGATTTAGGTACTTTTGTACCTGTTTCCTCCAGCATCTTCACAAGGTCTTTTGCTGTTGTTCTGGGATTGATCACCAATGTACGTTCATCTCTAGTAGACAGAACGCATCTCCTTCCTGAGCGGTATGACAACTGCATGGTACCGTGGTGTTTATACTTGCATACTATTGTTTGTACAGATGAACGTACCTTCAGGCGTTTGAAAATTGTTCCCAAGGATGAACCAGACTTGTGGTCTACAATTTATTTTCTGAGGTCTAAGCTGATTTCTTTAGATTTTCCCATTATGTCAAGCCAAGAGGCACTAAGTTTGAAGGTAGACCTTGAAATACATCCATAGGTAGACCTCCAATTAACTCAAATGATGCCAATTAGGCTATTAGAAGCTTCCAATGCCATGACATTATTTTCTGGAATTTTCCAAGCTGTTTAAAGGCACAGTTAACTTTGTGTATGTAACTTCTGACCCACTGAAATTGTGATACATTGAATTATAAGTGAAATAATCTGTCTGTAAACAATCGTTGGTACAATTAATTGTGTTATTCACAAAGTAGATGTCCTAACCGACTTGCCAAAACTATAGTTTGTTAATTTAATTAGGACTAGGCCCTTTAAAAAAAAGTTTCCTGCCTGAATGACGTGCCCAAAGTAAACTGCCTGTCGCTCAGGCCCTGATGCCAGGATATGCATATAATTGGTACCTTTGGAAAGAAAGTAGTGGACTTAGGTATTTACATCCACACCCCCCATGTGCATCTTCAACAATTCCTAAATACCTACCATATTAATAACACTTGTGCTATTATCAGTGGTTCAGACCACGTAGACATTTCTATCATTACGTCCTATGCATCTTCAATGATTTTCTTTCTGCTTCTTCCTATACATATAAAAACACCCTGTGCTCAATGACACTCGTGCTAGTAGTCCCAGACCACGATGGGCGATGGTGGACTGAATCCCTAGATAACCGTAGTTAGTGTTATAGATCGAAAAACTTACATAGAACTGATTGTGGTATTCTTTCACACAGCTCTCATTCACTCAGTACTTAATAGCTCAATTTCATTCCTCTAATTATCCAAATTTCAAGCCACTTATTATCCAAATTTCAATCAATCAGCTTATCCAAATTTCAATTGGCTTAACATGTCCTTTCCATTCTCACACAACTTTCACATCATCATTTACATCATTTACAACAACTTTCACATCATCATTTACTCCCAAACACACTCGGTAATCTCCCTTATTACCCATTTGCACCAAATATATCTTTCACAAACAATTAGAAGTGGCCGCAGACCACTTACACACTTCTTCTATAAATGCCTACAGACAGCTGTCAGCGGGGCTTTCCATGGTACCGTTGCTCTAATCTTCTCATAAGACTAGTGAATAGCCTTTCTCTCTATAAGACTCTGGGTACCTTATTATGCGTTATTCTCTTAATTTTAATGGTTTTATTAATATAATTTTTGACACAAATTAATTTATATTGACTTCATAAATTCAAAGATATTCCCTCAATTGTTTGCAGATGATGTGTCTCCTCCTGGGCAGCTCACAGTAAGTGTCTGGTCTGGGCGGGTCTCGTCCTCTTTTGGTCAGATGGGAATTTCCCTCGAGCTTCATAAAATAGGCCTCACAGATCCCCACTGGAAAGCTCTGCATACAGAATCAATCATCCTGTTCTTTGACGCCAAATTTTTGTGGAAATTCTACACAGGGACGTTCAAAGTCAATCTTCAATGAATCATTGTTTATTAACAGTGTGGCGTACAGCAGGTCAGCCACCAGGGGGAGACTCGTCGAGGCCTGTTGACAGACGGAGTATACATCACTAGGCGATGGCTCCATCTGCTGGACATGCCAGGTCTTGACGGGCTCTCCGCCGAGGACTAATTGGGGCTGATTGGGGAGTTGGTGAGTAATCCAGGGCTGATTGCTCACCAGCTGTACAAGCCCCATAAAGCTGCCAGAAGGGCAGCACACAAGGGAGGCCTGGGGGGAAGTAAGGTGACTTCCGTGTAGTTGGAGATGGTGCCTGAGCTAAGACGGGGGAGTTTGAGTTTGTATGCCCGACAGGATACAGCAAGACCCAGAGCCCAGAAGACGGTATCCCGGGGAGGGTCTCATGGGGGAGACCTATCCATTTCTTTTGATTTGTTAATTAATAAACACCCTTGAAACCGAACTAATCATACTCTGTCCGTGTCCGATCTATGTAAATGTCTTGACCCAACCCCATGGTCTGCCACAACAGGTAACTGGAGAGATCCCAACAAACTTGATGCAACATAGTGCGTATCTGTCAGGAGCTCTTCCGGGGCAGTCCCGTTAGATTTCTTATATACTGCAGACACATTATACGTTATTCATAATTAATTCATCATTAACGTTTGCTTCAATCATGTGACCAACCAATACTGGTTCATGCATGTGACAGACCAATACCTGACGAGGCTTCTTCTCTTGAAAGAGAGATATCTTTCATTCTCAAAACAATGGTCTGGGCGTACTGCCAAATTGCAGACACTGATAGTGAGGATTCATTCACTCAGTCTCTAGCATGACCTAATTGGTTATTAGAAAAGCACGAACATACAATTTTCATCACATACTCTTTCTCCTCTCTCATTCCCCTTAGGGAGAGAGATCCAGGGCTATTTTGGCTCTCTCCATTTAGTCTTTCTTCTACCCTTCCTCCCTCATTTTAATTTAATTTAAATTACACATTTTTATTTAATTACATTTTAATTACATTTTTGAAATTTAGCAGATGCTCTTATCCAGAGAGACTTACAAGTGCATACATTTCCATAATTTTTTCATAATCCCTCCTACCCTTTCTCCCCCTCTCATTTCTGCCTATCCTGGCTTGTTCCTTTTCTCTCTTCTATCTTTCCTCCCTCCCCATCTCATCTCTGACTATGCTGGCTGTCTCCTTTTAGTCTCCCTCCTACCCTTTCTCCACGTCATCTTCCTGCTAACCTGGTTGTTGCCAGAGCTCTAATATGCCGAGAAGATAGTGATAACACGTTGGGTGTGTCCCAAATTCCACCCTGTTCCCTACTGGCCCTGGTCAAAAGTAGTGCACTTACATAGGAAATAGTGTGCCATTTGAGATGCAGACATAAAGCAGAAGGCCTTGAGCCGCACAGAGAGGCCTCGTCAGCCTGAGAGCCACAGACAGACAGGCAGGAGACCTGAGCACTTAAATAAAGATGGCCAATTCACATTTCACTCTCAACTAAAAACCTAATAATACCGCATGTGTTATCTTGAGGAGATATTGAAATATTCACGAGGACAATTCAACACGGGGCAGGGAATTTGAAAAATTCACCTTCTCAATAGTGCTTCAACAATGATAACAGCTCCCCTCTTAGTATGTATGTTCTTCCTGACCACGTGACCTGACCAGGAAAAACTCCCTAAAATATGTCAATTTTTTCATGTTTTTTGTACAGGGGGAGCCTGTAAAGAAGGAAGACATCTTTGTTGCGGTGAAAACTTGTAAGAAGTTTCACACTGAGAGGGGTGAGTCAGATCTTTGAAGCTCATCTGAAGCTCTGGGGTGGTTCAACTGGTCCATAATGTTCGTAAAATATTCATGTGAACATTTTCTCTATTCTTCTAAAAGAGTGTATTTTTAGCCTTTTGAGATGTGTGCCTGGTAAAGTGCTAACTCTGTCAGGTCTGGTTTAACTCTCAGCACAAACTTGCTTTGACTTGGCTGTTTGAATTTCGGAAGCATCATGAAAATTATACATCAGTTCCAGCTGACATGTCGGTCACAGCTAATTGTTCTGATTATAATAATGAAATAATAATGTTTATTTCAAAAAGTTCTGTAAAAGACAAGTTATATGTTTTTAACATTCATGATTAGTAATGCTGCACGTTTTCTGTGTACAGAAGCCTGATTCTTCTTACTATGGTGGTGTGGACGTGTTGAGCTGTATTGTTTTACCTGTCGTCCTGTTGTCCTGCCCCAGTCCCAGTGGTGAAGAAGACGTGGGAGAGAGAGGCATTTCTGTTGGAGTATTACAGTGACCACACTGACCCTTCCATACCTACCATTGATCTAGGAGTCCCCAACACAGAGAGAGGTGAGTTAGTCCAGGGCCTGTATCCATAAAATGTCTCAGAGTTGGAGTGCTAATCTAGGATCCTGATTTAGATATGAATAAATATTAAGATTACATGGACAGGGAGGACCTGATCCTAGATCAGCACACTTAATCTGAAACGCAATGTGAATACAGGCCCTGCTTCCATCCACATATCCACTCTAGTCAGGACCTGTTGCAATTGAGACAATTTGATGCAATTTCAAAAGCACAGTTGAAAAGTTCAGAGTTGATTTTGTTCAACGATAAAGATCGCTAAATAATGTGTATGAAGCGAAGATCTAAGATGATTCACCTCTTATTTCGAGATGACATTATGTCGCATGCTAGCAGATGTGTAGATTCAGCTATATTCCCAAGTGAATTGAATAGATAAGGACTGAGTTATTTCCTGATTTGATTCAGTCTGACTAACTCTGGCAGATGGCGAGTCTGATGCTACAGGCATGTTATACCGTTCAACCAATTGCACTACACATTATATTTTGTTGTTATTATTTAATCAAGCATAATTTGGCTTCCTGTCCGATCCTGCTCTCATAACATTTGGGATGCAACAAAGGGCTGTGGGAACATTTTGTGCCTCTGTTTTGCCACTGCTTTTTCATGAGGTTGTTAATTGGGTGTCTTGTCTGTTGACTGAGATGCGCAATCTGCGCATTTACTTCAATGTCAGCTCTCATCTCTTCCACGGTTCTCAATGTCAAACGACGAAGTCCGGATTGTTTGTTTTTTCATGATTGTGACCCGGGTCATTTTAATTCAGGACTCTTGTGACAGACTGCATCCATTGAAGTGTAAGAGATAGTAACAATGTCAGCATGACTTCAGGTAGACCTGTAAATAATGTCGAATATGCCCACAGTAGCAGGAATTTGAATATGGTGGCTCGATTAGATGTTGTGTGATTTGATAGATAGTCTTATCAGGTGGAAATGCCCAACTTTTATGATGGTTTTAGAATGAATATGGAAACCTCTGATTCAACCAGTACCACTGCTCTGCGAGTAAATTACCTTTATTGACTTGAGTTTTATAGAAGAGCTCTGTAGTAAGCTCTGAATAGGCTTATTAACTATCAACTTTGCTCTCTTCTGATTTTATCTTAATTATGACAACTTCACCTATCAATTCTACAGTGGGAAAGGGGCAGAGGAAGGGAATGGTGTGTAATGGAATGCTTGTGCTGTAATATGCAGTAAATCAGTGTATCTGGAACAGACGAAGCCAACACTCTGTCTTTCACGCACAATCCCACAGAGCCGAGGCTGTGCAATCGCTCTAATTATCATTATTCAATGGCACGCTAAATTAAACATTTTATAAACCTTGGTTGGCCTTGGCGTAGCGCTGCATGGAAAGCTCATTCACCACTCTGTCATCGTTCCAAGTGGCACCCTATTCCCTGCATAGTGCACTACTTTTGACCGGACACTCATTTATGAGTTTCTCTTATTTTAACTGCAAAGGTCATGTCATCACCCGATCAGCTACAGTGAGTCCTCCTACCATTACATCCTACCATTACATTTGTTAATATCCTTTGCTAGTTAGCCCAGTTATAAAGAATTGTATAGTCAGCAATAGAGGAGGGATTGCTTCCTACAAGAGCACAAAACGTGTACATTTCTAAACATCTTTGAACGCTAGTCGGGGAAATATATATTTTTGGTCTGAAGAGGCAGTGTTGTATTTTGAGACTGCCTTGAATAAGCTAAGTAGAGGGTAGCATAATTTCTCAGATTGTCTGTAAAAATGGAATGGGAATAATAATGGGATTTATTTTGTAAAGTGTTTTTGGTTTGTTTTAAGGTCAAAGGTAGGCAAACATTGAACACCACACATTGTTCTTCTGTAGGCAGAATGATAGAACAGCTATTTCCATGTTAAAATGTTACGGGATGCATTTTCTCCATTGTTTTTGATGGTAGGCCACTCTGGTAGGCCTACATTCTGATCAAATAGCCACAGTAGTCTACTTGGCCACTGTTACAACTGGAACTTTAAGTGGATACAGCCTCAGTGTTCACAGTCATTTCTTCCTAATGAGGGCTTTGTGTTGGACCCTATTTCTTCCTAGTTAAGAAATAAGAGGTAGCCCTACTGAACCTGTTTGACAGACAGAATTATAGTCTACTATCCATAGATTTTCTCAGCCAATTCCTTCAGTCACCATGCCCTCCTAAAAAAACAAGTTGCTTTTTCTCTGTGCATACCTAGTAGTGGGGTAGGCTAAATAAATACAACAGAATAGGGATAAAGGAAGCGAAATATGCTGTGTAGATAATGCCCAGTGCTCATGGTTGAGCCGTAGCAAAATTAGAGCTGGGCCAACACTCCCACTCCTTTTTTTCAATTCTCTCAGCACTCCAGCCAAATTACACATGCGTGGCTCCTCACTTAAACTCAAGTCACATGCTCTGGTGTTGTATTCAAAAATATTATTCTCGTCTCCACTCATGTAAAATGACATGACATGTGTTTATCAAAGGCTATTTTTTCTCGGATCCCCAAATACGATGATAGATTCAAGCAATGCTTTTATTACACTGAACAAAAATGTTAAAGATTTTACTGCATTACAGTTCAATAAAGGAAATCAGTCAATTGAAATCAATTTATTAGGGCCTAATCTATGGATTTCACATGATCGGGAATACAGATACAGGTATCAGATACCTAAATAAAAAGGTAAGGGTGTGGATCAGAAAATCAGTCAGTATCTGCTGTGACCACCATTTGCCTCATGCTGCACAACATATCTCCTTCACATACAGTTTATCAGGGTGTTGATTGTGGCCTGTGGAATGTTGTCCCACTCCTCTTCACTGTGCAAAGATGATAGATATTGGCGGGAACTGGAACTTGCTGTTGTACATTTCAATCCAGAGCATCTGGAACATGCTCAATTGGTTACATGTCTGGTGAGTATGGTATCAGCAAACCGCTCGCCCTCACGACGCCATACACACTGTCACACAAATCAGGCCTTCATGTTCGAATTGCTGCTGCAAAAAAAACGACTAAAGGACACCAATAGGAAGAAGAGACTTGCTTGAGATAAGATACACGAGCAATGGACATTAGACCGGTGGAAATCTGTCCTTTGGTCTGATGAGTCCAAAGTTGAGATTTTTGGTTCCAACCGCAGTGTCTTTGAGAGACGCATAGTAACGGATGATCTCCACATGTGTGCTTCCCACCATGACATGGAGGAGGAGGTGTGATGGGGTGCTTTGCTGGTGACACTGTCTGTGATTTATTTAGAATTCAAGGCACACTTAACCAGCATGGCAACCACAGCATTCTGAAGTGATACGCCATCCTATCTAGTTTGCACTTAGTGACCCAAAACAAACCTTCAGGCTGTGTAAGTGCTATTTAACCAATCATCATTCCATATGTGTTATTTCATAGTGTTGATGTCTTCACTATTATTCTACAGTGTAGAAAAATTTAGAAAAAAGTAAAAATAATAAAGTAAAACCCTTGAATGAGTAGGTGTGTCCAAACTTTTGACTTGTACTGTATCTACAGTAATGAAATTGCATTCTATTGGTGCATCCTACTTATTAGTCAACCAAAGACAGATCGGCTCTTGTTGTCAAATTGACTGGGCCTGAGCCACACGCAAACCGAATCAGTTAGCTTACAGAGAAGCTCAAATTGACTGGGGCTGAGCGGCACGATAACCGAATGTTAGCTTACGGAGACGCTCAAGTTGACTGGACCTAAGACTAACACTAACCGATTGTGGCACAATCCATTAGCGTGCAATACTCAGGAAGTGTAAAGTGGATGTTGTTCCCACTGTGACAATTAAAACCTATCTGAACCAAAAGACGTGGATAGATGGCAGCATTTCGCGCAAAACTGAAAATGTGAATCACCACATGATGGTAAAGCATTCTTCCTGAAGCTTCTTGAGAAAATGCCAAGAGTGTGCAAAGCTGTCATTAAGACTAAGGGTGGCTACTTTGAAGAATCTGAAATATAAAAGGTATTGTTTAACACCTTTTTGGTTACTACGTGATTCCATATGTGTTATGTTATAGTTTTGAGGTCTTCACTATTATTCTACAATGTAGAAAATATTAAAAATAAAGAAAAACCCTTGAATGAGTACCTGTGTTCAAACTTTTGGCTGGTACTGTATATTTATACTCTTTTTTTGTGTATATTATTGTGTACTGTTATATATTTCTGCACCGTTTGAGTTAGGAACACAAGCATTTTGCTACACCCGCAATAGCATCTGCTAAATATGTGTATCCAACCAATAACATTTGATTTGATTTATACAAATTGCTCAGCACCAGTCAATTTGACTGGAGATTTGCTGGCCACAAAAATATTACATTTATGTCCTTTAAAATTAACTTTAAAACTTAAACGTTTCACTACGCCGTCAAGATGGGTGGGGGCACTAAAATGTTTTGCCAGAGAAGTGGTTTGAAAGCCCTGATACATCCGACGAACGTCAGAGCCGTTGTAGTACGATTCAATCTTAGTCCTGTGATGATGCTTTGCCTGTCTGATGGTTCTTCGGAGGACAAATCGTGATTTGTTATCAGCGTCTGGATTATTATCCCGCTCCTTGAAAGCGGCAGCTCTAGCCTTTAGCTCGGTGCGGATGTTGCCTGTAATCCATGGCTTCTGGTTGGGATATGTACGTACGGTCACTGTGGGGACGATGTCATCAATGCACTTATTGATGAAGCCGGTGACTGAGGTGGTATACTCCTCAATTCTTTATGTAATTAGGCAAGTCAGTTAAGAACAAATTCTTATTTTCAATGACGGGCTAGGAACAGTGGGTTAACTGCCTTGTTCAGGGGCAGAACATAGCTTTTTTATCTTGTCAGCTCAGGGATTCGATCTTGAAACCTTTCGATCCACCTTTTCAGAAATAAGTCTCTCACCATTGCCGCTTGTTATAGACCCCCTTCAGCCCCCAGCTGTGGCCTGGACACCATATCTGAATTGATATCTTCAGAGTTCTGTAACGATTTTCTTCTTCCTCTGACGAGGAGTATGAAATATCGGACCAATGCGCAGCGTGGTAAGTGTCCATAATATATTTATTAAACTGAACACAGAATACAAAAGAACAAACCGAAACAGTTCTCTACGGTAAAACACAGACACAGAAAACAACTCCCCACAACCCATAATGGGAAAACAGGCTGCCTAAGTATGGTTCTCAATCAGAGACAACGAATGACAGCTGCCTCTGATTGGGAACCATACCAGGCCAAAACCAGAAATACAACACCTAGAATACAAAACATAGAATGCCCACCCCTACTCACGCCCTGACCAAACTAAAACAGAGACATAAAAAAGGAACTAAGGTCAGGACGTGACAAGTTCGTACTGTTAGGTGACCTAAACTGGGCTATGCTAAACACCCAGGCCGTCCTACAATCTAAGCTAGATGACCTCAATTATCAAGGAACCTACCAGGTAGAACCCTAACTCTGTAACCATGGGCACCCTCTTAGATATCATCCTGACCAACTTGCCCTCTAAATACACCTCTACTGTCTTCAACCAGGATCTCAGCGATCATTGCCTCATTGCCTGCGTGCATAATGGGTCCACGGTCAAACGACCACCCCTCACCACTGTCAAACGCTCCCTAAAACACTTCAGCGAGCAGGCCTTTCTTATCGACCTGGCCCGGGTTTCCTGGAAGGATATGGACCTCATCCCGTCAGTAGAGGATGCCTGGTTGTCTTTAAAAGTGCTTTCCTCACCACCTTAAATAAGCATGCCAAAAAATGTAGAACTAAGAACAGATATTGCCCACTCCAGACTTCACTGCCCTTGACCAGCACAAAAACATCCAGTGGCGTTCTGCATTAGCATCGAATAGCCCCCGCAATATACAACTTTTCAGGGAAGTCAGGAACTAATATACTCAGTCAGTTAGGAAAGCTAAAGCTAGCTTTTTCAAACAGAAATTTGCATCCTGTAGCACTAATTCCAAAAAGTTCTATGACACTGTAAAGTCCATGGAGAATACTAGCACCTCCTCCCAGCTGCCCACTGCACTGAGGATAGGAAACACTGTCACCACCTATAACGAACGATAATCGATCATTTCAATAAGCATTTTTCTATGGCTGGCATGCTTTCCACCTGGCTGCCCTGCCCTGCCCTGGCCAACATCTCAGCACCCCCCGCAGCAACTCGCCCAAGCCTCCTCCTGCTTCTCCTTCACCCAAATCCAGACTGCTGATGTTTTGAAAGAGCTGCAAAATCTGGATCCCTACAAATCAGCTGGGCTGGACCATCTGGACCCTCTCTTTCTAAAATGATCAGCCCAAATTGTTGAAACCCCCATTACTAGCCTATTCAACCTCTCTTTCTTATCATCTGAGATAGCGAAAGATTGGAAAGCTGTCGCAGTCATCCCCCTCTTCAAAGGGAGAGACACTCTAGACCCAAACTGTTATAGACCTATATCCATACTGCCCTGCCTTTCTAAAATGTTCAAAAGCCAAGTTAACAAACAGATCACCAACCATTTCGAATCCCACTCATTACGAGTGGAATTATGCCTTTTGATTGTAAATTGACTTTACTGGATTAAAGACTCTGTTTTCGCCAAGTCGCTTTTGGGTCCTCATTCACCTGCATAACAGAAGGATCCGACCAAGGAATGGACCCAGCGACTACAGACGCTCGTAACACTGCCGTCGAGATCCAAGGAGCCATGCTCGGCAGACACGAGCAGGAATTGTCTGCTGCTCGCCATGCCGTGGAGAACCTGGCCGCTCAGGTTTCCGACCTCTCTGGACAGTTCCAGAGTCTTCGTCTCGTGCCACCTGTTACTTCCTGGCCTGCCGAGCCTCCAGAACCTAGGGTTAATAACCCACCTTGCTACTCCGGGCAGCCCACTGAGTGCCGCTCCTTTCTCACCCAGTGTGATATTGTGTTCTCTCTCCAACCCAACACATACTCTAGCGAGAGAGCTCGGGTTGCTTACGTCATTTCACTCCTTACTGGCTGGGCTCGAGAGTGGGGCACAGCTATCTGGGAGGCAAGGGCTGATTGTTCTAATAATTACCAGAACTTTAAAGAGGAGATGATTCGGGTTTTTGACCGTTCAGTTTTTGGTAGGGAGGCTTCTAGGGCCCTGGCTTCCCTATGCCAAGGTGATCGATCCATAACGGATTACTCTATAGAGTTTCGCACTCTTGCTGCCTCTAGTGACTGGAACGAGCCGGCGCTGCTCGCTCGTTTTCTGGAGGGACTCCACGCAGTGGTCAAAGATGAGATTCTCTCTCGGGAGGTTCCTTCCAGTGTGGACTCTTTGATTGCTCTCGCCATCCGCATAGAACGACGGGTAGATCTTCGTCACCAAGCTCGTGGAAGAGAGCTCGCGTCAACGGTGTTTCCCTGCTCCGCATCGCAACCATCTCCCTCCTCTGGCTCAGAGACTGAGCCCATGCAGCTGGGAGGTATTCGCATCTCGACCAAGGAGAGGGAACGGAGGATCACCAACCGCCTGTGCCTCTATTGCGGATTTGATGGACATTTTGTCAATTCATGTCCAGTAAAGGCCAGAGCTCATCAGTAAGCGGAGGGCTACTGGTGAGCGCTACTACTCAGGTCTCTTCATCTAGATCCTGTACTACTATGTCGGTCCATCTACGCTGGACCGGTTCGGGTGCTACATGCAGTGCCTTGATTGACTCTGGGGCTGAGGGTTGTTTCATGGACGAAGCATGGGCTCGGAAACATGACATTCCTTTCAGACAGTTAGACAAGCCTACGCCCATGTTTGCCTTAGATGGTAGTCATCTTCCCAGTATCAGATTTGAGACACTACCTTTAACTCTCACAGTATCTGGTAACCACAGTGAGACTATTTCTTTTTTGATTTTTCGTTCACCTTTTACACCTGTTGTTTTGGGTCATCCCTGGCTAGTATGTCATAATCCTTCTATTAATTGGTCTAGTAATTCTATCCTATCCTGGAACGTTTCTTGTCATGTGAAGTGTTTAATGTCTGCCATCCCTCCCATTTCTTCTGTCCCCACTTCTCAGGAGGAACCTGGCGATTTGACAGGAGTGCCGGAGGAATATCATGATCTGCGCACGGTCTTCAGTCGGTCCCGAGCCAACTCCCTTCCTCCTCACCGGTCGTATGATTGTAGTATTGATCTCCTTCCGGGGACCACTCCTCCTCGGGGTAGACTATACTCTCTGTCGGCTCCCGAACGTAAGGCTCTCGAGGATTATTTATCTGTGTCTCTTGACGCCGGTACCATAGTGCCTTCTTCCTCTCCGGCCGGGGCGGGGTTCTTTTTTGTTAAGAAGAAGGACGGTACTCTGCGCCCCTGCGTGGATTATCGAGGGCTGAATGACATAACGGTTAAGAATCGTTATCCGCTTCCCCTTATGTCATTAGCCTTCGAGATTCTGCAGGGAGCCAGGTGCTTTACTAAGTTGGACCTTCGTAACGCTTACCATCTCGTGCGCATCAGAGAGGGGGACGAGTGGAAAATGGCGTTTAACACTCCGTTAGGGCATTTTGAGTACCGGGTTCTGCCGTTTGGTCTCGCCAATGCGCCAGCTGTTTTTCAGGCATTAGTTAATGATGTTCTGAGAGACATGCTGAACATCTTTGTTTTTGTCTATCTTGACGATATCCTGATTTTTTCACCGTCACTCGAGATTCATGTTCAGCACGTTCGACGTGTTCTACAGCGCCTTTTAGAGAATTGTCTCTACGTGAAGGCTGAGAAGTGCTCTTTTCATGTCTCCTCCGTTACTTTTCTCGGTTCCGTTATTTCCGCTGAAGGCATTCAGATGGATTCCGCTAAGGTCCAAGCTGTCAGTGATTGGCCCGTTCCAAGGTCACGTGTCGAGTTGCAGCGCTTTTTAGGTTTCGCTAATTTCTATCGGCGTTTCATTCGTAATTTCGGTCAAGTTGCTGCCCCTCTCACAGCTCTTACTTCTGTCAAGACGTGTTTTAAGTGGTCCGGTTCCGCCCAGGGAGCTTTTGATCTTCTAAAAGAACGTTTTACGTCCGCTCCTATCCTCGTTACTCCTGACGTCACTAGACAATTCATTGTCGAGGTTGACGCTTCAGAGGTAGGCGTGGGAGCCATTCTATCCCAGCGCTTCCAGTCTGACGATAAGGTTCATCCTTGCGCTTATTTTTCTCATCGCCTGTCGCCATCTGAGCGCAACTATGATGTGGGTAACCGCGAACTGCTCGCCATCCGCTTAGCCCTAGGCGAATGGCGACAGTGGTTGGAGGGGGCGACCGTTCCTTTTGTCGTTTGGACAGACCATAAGAACCTTGAGTACATCCGTTCTGCCAAACGACTTAATGCCCGTCAAGCTCGTTGGGCGTTGTTTTTCGCTCGTTTCGAGTTTGTGATTTCTTACCGTCCGGGTAGCAAAAACACCAAGCCTGATGCCTTATCCCGTCTGTTTAGTTCTTCTGTGGCTTCTACTGATCCCGAGGGGATTCTTCCTTATGGGCGTGTTGTCGGGTTGACAGTCTGGGGAATTGAAAGACAGGTTAAGCAAGCACTCACGCACACTGCGTCGCCGCGCGCTTGTCCTAGTAACCTCCTTTTCGTTCCTGTTTCCACTCGTCTGGCTGTTCTTCAGTGGGCTCACTCTGCCAAGTTAGCTGGTCATCCCGGTGTTCGAGGCACTCTTGCGTCTATTCGCCAGCGCTTTTGGTGGCCGACTCAGGAGCGTGACACGCGCCGTTTCGTGGCTGCTTGTTCGGACTGCGCGCAGACTAAGTCGGGTAACTCTCCTCCTGCCGGTCGTCTCAGACCGCTCCCCATTCCTTCTCGACCATGGTCTCACATCGCCCTAGACTTCATTACCGGTCTGCCTTTGTCTGCGGGGAAGACTGTGATTCTTACGGTTGTCGATAGGTTCTCTAAGGCGGCACATTTCATTCCCCTCGCTAAACTTCCTTCCGCTAAGGAGACGGCACAAATCATTATCGAGAATGTGTTCAGAATTCATGGCCTCCCGTTAGACGCCGTTTCAGACAGAGGCCCGCAATTCACGTCACAGTTTTGGAGGGAGTTCTGTTGTTTGATTGGTGCGTCCGTCAGTCTCTCTTCCGGGTTTCATCCCCAGTCTAACGGTCAAGCAGAGAGGGCCAATCAGACGATTGGTCGCATACTACGCAGCCTTTCTTTCAGAAACCCTGCGTCTTGGGCAGAACAGCTCCCCTGGGCAGAATACGCTCACAACTCGCTTCCTTCGTCTGCTACCGGGTTATCTCCGTTTCAGAGTAGTCTGGGTTACCAGCCTCCTCTTTTCTCATCCCAGCTTGCCGAGTCCAGCGTTCCCTCCGCTCAAGCGTTTGTCCAACGTTGTGAGCGCACCTGGAGGAGGGTGAGGTCTGCACTTTGCCGTTACAGGGCACAGACTGTGAGAGCCGCCAATAAACGCAGGATTAAGAGTCCTAGGTATTGTTGCGGCCAGAGAGTGTGGCTTTCCACTCGCAACCTTCCTCTTACGACAGCTTCTCGTAAGTTGACTCCGCGGTTCATTGGTCCGTTCCGTGTCTCCCAGGTCGTCAATCCTGTCGCTGTGCGACTGCTTCTTCCGCGACATCTTCGTCGCGTCCATCCTGTCTTCCATGTCTCCTGTGTCAAGCCCTTTCTTCGCACCCCCGTTCGTCTTCCCTCCCCCTCCCGTCCTTGTCGAGAGCGCACCCATTTACAAGGTACGTAGGATCATGGACATGCGTTCTCGGGGACGGGGTCACCAATACTTAGTGGATTGGGAGGGTTACGGTCCTGAGGAGAGGAGTTGGGTTCCGTCTCGGGACGTGCTGGACCGTTCGCTTATTGATGATTTCCTCCGTTGCCGCCAGGGTTCCTCCTCGAGTGCGCCAGGAGGCGCTCGGTGAGTGGGGGTACTGTCATGTTTTGTCATTGATTATCATGTCTTGTCCCTGTGCTTCCCCTTCTATTCGTTTCCCTCTGCTGGTCTTATTAGGTTCTTTCCCTCTTTCTATCCCTCTCTCTCCCCCTCCCTCTCTCACTCTCTCGCTCTCTCTTCTCTCTATCGTTCCGTTCCTGCTCCCAGCTGTTCCTATTCCCCTAATCAATCATTTAGTCTTCCCACACCTGTTCCCGATCCTTTTCCCTGATTAGAGTCCCTATTTCTCTCCTTGTTTTCCGTTCCTGCCCTGTCGGATCCTTGTCTATTGTTCACCGTGCTGTGTCTGTGTATCGCCCTGTCGTGTCGTGTTTCCCTCAGATGCTGCGTGGTGAGCAGGTGTCTGAGTCTGCTACGTTCAAGTGCCTTCCCGAGGCAACCTGCAGTTCTTGATCGAGTCTCCAGTCTGTTCTCGTCATTACGAGTGGAATTATGCCTTTTGATTGTAAATTGACTTTACTGGATTAAAGACTCTGTTTTCGCCAAGTCGCTTTTGGGTCCTCATTCACCTGCATAACATGTACAAGTACAGTGAATCTGTAAATAGCACACCCAATTACCTCATCCCCATATTGTTACTTATCCTCTTGCTCTTTTGCATCCCAGTATCTCTACTTGCACATCATCATCATCTACACAACTATCACTCCAGTATTAATGCTAAATTGTAATTATTTCGCCCCTATGGCCTTACCTCCCTACTCTTCTACATTTGCACACATAGATGTTTCTATTGTGTTATTGACTGTATATTTGTTTATGTGTAACTCTGTTGTTGTTTTTGTCGCACTGCTTTGCTTTATCTTGGCCAGGTTGCAGTTGTAAATGAGAACTTCTTCTCAACTGGCCTATCTGGTTAAATAGGTGAAATAAAAAATAAAAACATTTAAAAAGCTATATCCCACAGTCAACCCTAATCCTAACTTTTAGTTCTAGTTCAAGAGTGAGGATTCTAGAGCTCAAATTAAGATCTGGACCTTTAATGTCCTGTCAAATGATTGGCAACCTTACATCCTAGAGTTACAGAAATGGTACTCTGTGTGTTTTGTTCTGCAGGTCATTGTGGGAAGACGTTTGCCATCTTGGAGAGGTATGTCAGCGATGCAGTGCCAAAGACGAGATGGCTTCTGGTGGTGGATGATGACACACTCATCAGGTAAAGCTCTCAGTACACACACACACACACACACACACACACACACACATGCACACAGCCAGACTCACACAGCCAGACAGACAGACAAAAAGCCACAATGGCTGACGGTGTGTCTGAGTGATAGTACCTCCTCAGTCCAACATGTGTGTGTGTACACTTATGCCAAAACCCCAGATGCAGTGAAAAAGCTGTCAAAATGTCAGCAAACGTATTATATTTTATTTAGTGTGGAAGTTACTGGATGTAGAGAGCAGCGGTGTCAGAATTGGGAGGTTTTGATGAGGAATATTATACCAGTGTACAGGTGTGTGTAAGTTGTTTGTGTGTGCACACCTGTGTGAAGAGAGAATATGTGTGTGTGTGTGTGTGTGTGTGTGTGTGCGTGCACACGTGTGTTTGTTTGCATTCGGTGTGTGTTTGTTTGTACATGCATGTCTACCCTCCCCAGCCTGCCCAGACTGCAGATGCTGCTGAGCTGTTATGACCCCTCTGAACCGGTGTGTCTAGGGGAGAGGTACGGCTACGGGCTGGGCCAGGGAGGCTACAGCTACATCACCGGAGGAGGGGGGTGAGTCACAACATCTGCATCCAAAATGGCACCCTATTCCCTTCAGCGTACACTACTTTTGATGGCCCTGGTCAAAAGGAGTGTATTATGTAAGGGATAAGGGTGCCTTTTGGGACTAAGCTAACATCTGACACAGACATTTTGGATTCAGAAATTGATGTTAATTGAGACAGAGGCCATACTTTTAGAGCAGTGGTTCCTAACTCTGGTCCTCAAATACCTCCAACGAGAGGTCTTCAGATCCGAAATTCCGAGTCCCGAGCGAGCGGGTCTTGTTCCTAAATTGTCACTTTTTTTCTCGGATCACGTGCGCCTGCTGCTGAGGAGAGAGAGAAAGGGCGAGTGAGAGGGGCCTCGGCCTATAGGCTACTCTTGATAGTGCAGATGGAGGCCTTTTTCATTGACGTAAAACTAAAGTTAGAGGAGAAAGAGTATAGTGAAAACTAGTCAACAAGTGGATTGTCCTCTGTGGGTACAAGTTGTAATATTGTAGTGAACAAAGGTGACAAGAACATTGGTGCGGCCAAATGGACTATGTGCAACTCGCTATTCAGGTTTGATACAATTTTGTATTTATCATTATTATTATTGTGTATCATTATTATTATTGTAGGCATATTTAAAAATCTAAACCAGTTCTTTAAATATGTTGTGTTTAGATTCCTTTTGTTGAGACATTTTCATTGGATAAGTTGTTCGAACTGTCTTTTTTATTTTGTGCTCCGTGTTTGTGCTTTAGTTTAAGATAGGTTACAAGTAGGCCTGTTGTAAAATAAATATTATTTGTCTATAGAGCTCGCCAGCTTGTAGTCCTAAAAACCGGAAATGAGTTACCTCTGGTTTGTTCCACCATTCCTAAGGGGAAAATTAATGGGAAAGGAATTGGAAAAATTACAACATATAAGATCTCTTAAGCCTGTGTTTTTCCACAGACTTTAATTTTCTGCATTTCCAAAACTTCCAATCATTTTCCCATAAGCTGTGTCCAACGAACCATGGCGGAGTTAGTGCCTACAAGAAGACGCCATTACTATTGCTCTCTATCGCTGCCATTTGTCAGGTAGGACGACAGTAGGCACCTGCCTTTGTTGGTTATTGCTGCAATATAAGCCTCTTAAAAACTTTTGTGAAGTTTTAAACCTTCAAAAAAAATGTCCTTCTATTGAACCATTTTATTTGGTCAAGTTAAGTTCCAACTGTAATGTTGTGTTTGCCACAATATAATATAATTACTGGTAGGGCTACTAATGTTTATCTACTCGCACTCAAACCATGAAAAGGAAAAAACTAAGAGGGCGTCAGCCGGATTATTAGGTTTTTACGCCCAGCCGCCTCGTCAGGCTGCCAACTGGATGCCTCTGCCGGTTCGTCGGGATTTTACTCACAGCCGGCTTGTCCAGCACCCGTGCCTCGGCCGGCCCTTCAGGCTCGCCCAGGTGGGACGCAGGGTGGCACCCCTAGAGGGGAGGTACTGTCACGCCTTCTCCCGCTTCTCCCAGGCTCCCCAGCATTACGTACTACTGCAACAATCATTACACACACCTGCCTTTCCCCCGTCATGTGCATCAACGATTATTGGACTCTGTGTCATTACCTGGACATTGTGTCATTACCTCCGCTATCTGTTCCCAAGCTCTGTTCCCAGCTTCAGGATAAATGTTTGTTTATCTTTACATACCCGGCTCTGACGCTGTCTCTGTCCTGTTTGATGTCTGTTCCTTATTAAATGTTCAACTCCCCGTACCTGCTTCTCATCTCCAGCGTCGGTTCTTACAATAACTAAAGAAATCTGCAACTCATTTTGACATTTTTGGTGTCCTTTAATGGTGGTTTCTTTGCAGCAATTCAACCATGAAGGCATGATTCACGCCGTCTCCTCTGAACGAACAGTTGATGTTGAGATGTGTCTGTTACTTGAACTCTGAGGTGCAATCTGAGGTGCAGTTAATTGCAGATTTCTGAGGCTGGTAACGCTAATGAACTGGTCCTCTACAGCAGAGGTAATTCTGGGTCATTCCTGTGGTGGTCCTCATGAAAGCCAGTTTCTTCATCAGCGCTTGATGGTTGTTGTGACTGCACTTGAAGAAACATTCAAAGTTCTTGACTGACCTTCATGTAATCCTGTCTAACACATTTAAAAATATATATACAGTGGGGCAAAAAAGTATTTAGTCAGCCACCCATTGTGCAAGTTCTCCCACTTAAAAAGATGAGAGAGGCCTGTAATTGTCATCATAGGTACACTTCAACTATGACAGACAAAATGAGAAAAAAAATCCAGAAAATCACATTGTAGGATTTTTAATGAATTTATTTGCAAATTATGGTGGAAAATAAGTATTTGGTCAATAACAAAAGTTTATCTCAATACTTTGTTATATAGCCTTTATTGGCAATGACAGAGGTCAAATGTTTTCTGTAAGTCTTCACAAGGTTTTCACACACTGTTGCTGGTATTTTGGCCCATTTCTCCATGCAGATCTCCTCTAGAGCAGTGATGTTTTGGGGCTGTTGCTGGCCAACACGGACTTTCAACTACCTCCAAAGATTTTCTATGGGGTTGAGATCTGGAGACTAAAATGAACTTGTTGCCAGCAGCACAGTTACAGTCACCAACACTCTGCATAACATTCTGCTAGGGTGAGTAAAATGGTCAGAGTGTGGTGTTCTCTCATTTGTGTCTGGAATGCTCGGATCAACCCTACTCATCAGCCAGAGTGTCCAGTGTGCACTCTGAACGCTCTGAGAGCGAAACACTCTGAATTTACGAATGGACAATCTGTCAGCACAGTTGCAGTCACCAACACTGTGGACAACATAAAAACAGCCTAACCAGCTCTGCTAGGGCGAGTAATGTTCAGTGAGCTGTTCTCTCATTTGTGTCTGGAAGTAGCTAGCAAGTTAGCCAGTTAACTTGGGTGCTTGACTGCTGTTGTTAGTACAGAACGCTTGGACCAACCCTTTGAAGAGATGGGTCGGGCTAAAGCTTAAGATGGTGTGAATGATGCTGAATCGGTGTAGACAAAGAAGAGTTCTCCAGTTGGTACCAAAATATTCAAAGGCCATTTTCTCAAAAGTGAGATTACAAGTTTATCAACTTTCAAAGCAGAACTACTTTTCCATTGTTCCTCAAATGCAGTGTATGATATACCATTTTATAGCTCTCCGTCTCTACTTTTATCCAATGTAAAATACACAATTTCAACATTTTCTACATAAGACTGGATCAAGTCGGTCGGTCACATATGGACTTGGTCTTTTACCAAATAGGGCTATCTTCTGTATAATCACCCCTACCTTGTCAAAACACAACTGATTGGCTCAAATGCATTAAGATGGAAAGAAACTCCACAAATGAACTTTTAACGAGGAACACCTGTTAATTGAAATGCATTCCAGGTGACTTCCTCATGAAGCTGGTTGAGAGAATACCAAGAGTGTGCAAAACTGTCATCAAGGCAAAGGGTGGCTACTTTGAAAAATCGAAAATATATTGTAACGACCCTGGGTTTATAAGCGCGGAAATCGTCTCTGCCGCTTGAGCATGCTTTTGCGGCACAGTGGATAAATCAAATCAAATGTATTTGTCACATACACATGGTTAGCAGATGTTAATGCGAGTGTAGTGAAATGCTTGTGCTTCTAGTTCCGACAATGCAGTAATAACCAACGAGTAATCTAACCGAACCATTCCAAAACTACTACCTTATACACACAAGTGTAAAGGGATAAAGAATATGTACATAAAGATATATGAATGAGTGATGGTACAGAGCAGCATACAGTAGATGGTATCGAGTACAGTATATACATATGAGATGAGTATGTAGACAAAGTAAACAAAGTGGCATAGTTAAAGTGGCTAGTGATACTTGTATTACATAAGGATGCAGTCGGTGATGTAGAGTACAGTATATATGTATGCATATGAGATTAATAATGTAGGGTAAGTAACATTATAAAAGGTAGCATTGTTTAAAGTGGCTAGTGATATATTTTACATCAATTTCCATAAATTCCCATTATTAAAGTGGCTGGAGTTGGGTCAGTGTCAATGTCAGTGTGTTGGCAGCAGCCACTCAATGTTAGTGGTGGCTGTTTAACAGTCTGATGACCTTGAGATAGAAGCTGTTTTTCAGCTTCGGACCTCGGGCTAGAAGATCGAGGGTTCGAGACCTGCTTCCTACCCGTTTCATTACAATATTTTGATTTGTTTAACACTTTTTTGGGGTTATTACATGATTCCATATGTGTTATTTCATGGTTTTGATGTCTTACAATTATTATTAATGTAGAAAATATTACAAATAAAGGAAAAACTCTGCAATGAGTAGGTGTGTCCAAACTTTTAACTGGTACTGTATGCATGAAATGTTTCGAATGGGAAGCATGCGGACGCCTTAAGACCGATGTCGCTTTTACCTTTTTTCAGACGATTTTGTAGTACATTAATGATTTCACTTGTCTGAATCAAATATTCCAATTTCTTATCAAGAGGGGAAAAGAAAATATTCCTGAACTTTAGGCTACACATTTGATATTTGAAACAAAATCGTGATTGTGTTGTATTTCGAACAAACAATATTGTATTCTAATATTGTGAGGATAGTGGAGATTATATACGTATTTAAGTTATTCGTCGAACAACGTGATAAGACTCAATAGTGAACCTTTATAATTTAGTACAGGGCTTCTGTACAAAATAGTTTTTCGGCCAGTAGACCTACCGTGGCATATTGTAGACTATTTTATTGAAGAAACAATGTCTGAATATGAAAGAAATGTAGTAAGGAGAGTCATTTTGTGTTATTTGGAAGTCGTTATCCAAAGATACAGATGCAAAGTGTTTTGTTTTATAATTATATTTACAGTTTCTATCACAGTCATTGCTGCAATCAATATCACTTTAATTGACAATGTGGTAGGCTAATTATTTAAAAGATGTTTTTTAATAACTTTCTTTTTCAGTTAGTGACATGGGTTACATTTCCAGTTTAATCATGTTATTTCAGTTGTAATATGTCACATACTTCCATTTATCTTTTTCATATTTCGATTTCATTGTTCTTAGTAGGATGTTTTTTCATTGGGGCGGAAGTAGTGAAGGTAGACAATGACCATTTCCCGTGCCATTTCTGCTGTCTAGTATTCAGCAGGTTTGACACAATAACAGCGTCAGATCAGCTGGTCTAGTAGTTTTATTGTGCAGTTTTTTTTTGTTGCAAACATAGTTATTTTAGCTCGGAGCTACGTGTAATCTCCCGTTTAGTAGCGTGTCAATAAATCCAGCGGCAACCTGCAGGTAATCTGCAGGTTCCGCGTCTTTGTTGCAATCAGGCCATTCGTTCATAAATATTTGTGGGATCAATTCAACATAAACCTTTAAAGACCTTCTCCAGTCTCCTTTTCAACTCCTTTATCACCTAGTTCTTAACAAAAAGGCACATCCACGTGTCCTCTGACAAGGCATAAATGGGGGTGTTTTTTTTCTTCCTCTTTTGTTCTCTAATGCTCCTATTTTGTTCCTCAAGCAAGGGGGGAGGCCTATGACACCAGACATTTAATGGCCTACTCCATGGATTTTACACTTGTGTCTAAAAAAACACAATTTTGCTGAAAACATATTTGTTTACCTGTGTGTGCATTACTATATTCATACATGTGGTATTGTTTTTCAACCAAAAACAAATAGCTGGAATGCGTTGTCAATCCTCCTTGTTTTCCCTTAATTGTGTTGTTCAGAGTAGTGATGTTGATGTGTGTGTTAATAATGATAATAATAATAATAATGTATTGGATTCTCCACCCAGGTGCTCAATCATTTTCTGTGCCAGAATGATCAACACACACAAGCTAATGTGTGTTGGGGTGTGTGTGTGTTGTCAGGATGGTGTTCAGTAGGGCCGCGGTGGTGAGGCTCCTGGCCAGTGACTGCAAGTGTTACCGTGATGACGCCCCTGATGACATGGTGCTGGGGATGTGTCTCAACGCTCTGGGGCTTCCTGTCACACATAGCTCCCTCTTCCACCAGGTAAAACACTGGCCTTACCCATTATTACCCTTATGCCAGGAACCCACAGTTTGGAATTGTATTGGCACGATTCATGTCACATACTATTTTCATGATTGTTCATTCATCATCGTATATGAAAGATGGGAGCTCTAGAGTTGCTCAGTGTGGCAGGGTCAACAATAGCCGATTTACTGCACTTGTGATTTCCTGACAACACCAAGTCTTCCCGAACAAAAATCTAGCATGTCAGAATTGTCTGTGCTGTGTGAACCCTGCTACAAAGGAGATTCCACGCCAATAGGAATGCTGTATGCTGGCATGCACTGTAGAAAAGATGAAGCAATTGGGATATCTTTCTACACAGTATGTTATCTAACATTTTCTACACCCTAAATGACAATTTCTAAGTATCAGATTTGATTAACCATATTGTAGGCCTACGAGAACACCGATTATTGCAGATTTGACAAATAAGCACTTTCTGCTATCTTCTATTTTGAAAAGACATTCAAATCAAAAGAAATGTAACTTAATTTATGCAAGTGGTAAGTGAGAACACCCTTCAGATAGCAAATCCTAAAGATGTATCAGCTGTTATGTCGTACAGTGGAGCACATCCACTGCACGACATGGCAAAGAAGTTTGGATGGTCAAAACTGCACTGTGGGAGAGAGCCGTTACATTATAAATGTTTATCCATTACCCTTACCTAATACCAACTACAGTTGCGCACAAGTACTACATAGAGCCATGACTACATGGAACTCTATTCCACATCAGGTAACTGATGCAAGCAGTAACATTTTAAAAACAGATAGAAATATACCTTATGGAACGGTGGGGACTGTGAAGCAACACAAACATAGGCACATGCATACTCACACAAGATATGTGGAAGTGGTGGAGTAGGGGCCTGAGGGCACACAGTGTGTTGTGAATGTATTGAATTTTTTTTTAAATGTTTGCTGGACCCCAGGGAGAGTAGCTGCTGCCTTGCCCATTACCCTTATCTAATAAGTTATCTTAGACCTAATATTCTTTACCCCAAATTTAAAAACAAATCACAGTACGTCAATTTCACAGTTCAACAAAGGTTGTTGTGGCAAGGCTCAGGTAACAAAGACACTAGTCTTTGATATCCAATAGCCAATATCCCTCCTTAGATTCCTCCTCACTTTTTCCTCATCCCCTGGGGGGACTGGTTGTCTCTGTACCAGTGTATTTAATAACCCTGTTTAAGAGTAGCAATTACAGCAGTCTCCAGTGCAGTCTCCTGTGGCTGACAGAAATGGAAGGTGTTGAAAGGAATTGTTCACTCAAATTACAAAATGGCATATTGGTTTTCTTGCCCTGTAAGTGGTCTGTGGACAAGGTAAGGGAGGCCGGTATAATAATTGTTATGTCCCTCCAGGCTCGACCTGAAGACTACTCCAGAGACTTCCTAGCCCACCAGGTGCCCATCTCCTTCCACAAACACTGGAACATCGACCCCGTCTCCGTCTTCAACAGGTGGCTAAAGGACGAGTTGAGGTCAACAAGCCCACGCGGACTAAACAAGAGCACCAAGGAAGAGTTATAGTCACTCAGACACGATCAGTCTTGTGTGTGTGTGTGGAGTCATGGACAAACAAATTGTCTGCATGTTTCCTCCGTCAGTGTAAACGTTTTCTATATTGTGAATCTTGCGTAGATATCATTTGGAGGGTTCATGCAAGTCTCTGTCCATGACTGTGTGTTTGGGAACTTATTCATGACGGTCTAGCGCGCAGTATTGTATTGAATCCCGGCCACAGTTTCAATAGATTTGCATGTTGAGTGTATTTATAATATGATATAATCCATTTCTTGCCAAATTGAACAATGAAAGTCTTTTTTTCTTAAGGACATATTTCAACATTAATGCTACATGCTGTACAATGTGTACTATTTTTATAAAAACGTGTTTGCGGTGTCTTAATGGAGTTTTATTTCTGCCATTTGGTTTCAGGGTTAATTCATTACTATTAATTCTGACTGTAAATATCACACACAAATACTGTTTATTGGATTTTAAATAGAATCTTAGAGAAATGTCTCCAGATGTTTTGTTGATGATAACGTTGAAAGCAAAGGGCCTTGCGGGGTTGGGGGGGAACATATATCCATCATGACACACTAGCTTTCCACATTACTTCATGAATGATCAGTTTTAACTTGTAACTTTATTTATGGAAAGCTTATCAGTACAGGCCCAACATGGGGACAGGGATATGGTTAAATTAATATTTGTGTCTGCAGGTTTTTGTTTTTTTCCTTATCAATTAAGCCCTAGACAACCAGGTGTGGGGACCATACTAATTAGTGAACTTAATTTATCAATCAAGTACAATGGAGGGGAAAACCAGCAGACAATCAGCCCACCATGGAATGAGTTTGACACTTGCTTTATATGGTGTAAAGTCAAGATTGAGTCATTCACCAAGAAAGGAGTGTCCTTTTATTATGGGTCCCCATTAGCTGCCTAGGCAGCAGCTACTCTTCCTGCAGGTCCGGCAAAATTAAGGCAGTTATACATTTTTTAAAAACACTACAATACATTCATAACAGATTTCACAACACACTAAGTGTGTGCCCTCAGGCCCATACTCCATGACCACATATCTACAACACAAAATCCGTGTGTCAAAACATTTACACAGATCAGACACAGAGTAGGATTAGCTCAGTTTCAAAGGTGTTTATTAAAATAATAGCCCAAACGAAAAGTATAGGTCTTCCCCAAGAGACCCTCTCTGGGATACCGTCAACTGGGCTCCGGGTCTTGCTGTATCATGTGGGAATCAGAACTGAACTCACTCTTGTTACTTCTGCAACCGTCCCCAGCTATACAGGAGTCCTTTCCTCCCCCAGTCTCTCCCTTGTGTGCTGCCCTTCTGGCAGCTTTATGGGACTTGTACAGCTGGTGAGCAATCAGCCCTTGATTACTCACCAACTCCCAATCAACCCCAATTAGTCCTGACCGGAGAGCCAGTCGAGACCTGGCACGTCCAGCAGATGGAGCCATCGCCTCGTGATGTATACTCCCGTCTGTCACCAGGCCTCGACGAGTCTCCCCCTGGTGGCTGACCTGCTGTATGCAACAGTTATATGTGTGTATGCATGCGTCTGTGTTTGTGTTGCTTCACGGTTCTCAGCTATACTTTTAGTGGCTGTTTATTTACCACAACAAACAGATGCAGGCACTAAGTCCACACCCAGTCAGCTGTATAAGGAAATAAAAAAACAGGAAACCACTCACCCAGAGGCGGCGCTCCTAGTGGCCGGAGACTTTAATGCAGTGAAACTTAAAATCAGTTCTACCAAATCTCTATCAAATCTACATCACCTTTACTCCACAAACAGAGACACGTACAAAGTTCTCCCTCGCCCTCCATTTGGTAAATCCGACCACAACTCTATCCACCTGATTCCTATTTGGAAGGAAAAATGAAAGCAGGAAGCACCAGTGACTCGGTCTATAAAAAAATTGGTCAGATGAAGCAGATGCTAAACTACAGAACTGTTTTGCATGTTCCGGGTTTCTTCCGATGACATAGAGGAAAACACCACATCAGTCACTGGCTTTATCAATAAGTGCATCGAGGATGTCGTCCCCACAGTGACTGTATGTACATTCCCCAACCAGAAGCCATGGATCACAGGCAGCATTCGCACTGAGATAAAGGGTAGAGCTGCCACTTTCAAGGTGCGGGACTCTAACCCGAAAGCTTACAAGAAATCCCGCTATGCCCTGCGACGAACCATCAAACAGACAAAGCGTCAATACAGGGCTAAGATTGAATCCTACTACACCGTCTCCGACGCTCGTCGGATGTGGCAGGGCTTGCGAACTATTACAGACTACAAGGGGGAGCACAGCTGCGAGCTGCCCAGTGACACAAGCCTAGCAGACGAGCTAAATCACTTCTATGCTCGCTTCGAGGCAAGCAACACCGAGGCATGCATGAGAGCATCAGCTGTTCCGGACGACAGTGTGATCACTCTCCTTCGCCGACGTGAGTAAAACCTTTAAACAGGTCAACATACACAAGGCTGCGGGGCCAGACGGATTACCAGGACATGTGCTCCAGGCATCAGCTGACCAACTGGCAGGTGTCTTTACTGACATTTTCTGTAATACCGACATGTTTCAAGCAGACCACCATAGTCCCTGTGCCCAAGAACACAAAGGCAACCTGCCTAAATGACTTCAGACCCGTAGCATTCACGTCCGTAGCCATGAAGTGCTTTAAAAGGCTGGTCATGGCTCACATCAACAACATTATCCCAGAAACCCTAGACCCACTCCAATTTGCATACCGCCCCAACAGATCCACAGATGATGCAATCTCTATTGCACTCCACACTGCCCTTTCCCACCTGGACAAAAGGAACACCTATGTGAGAATGCTATTCATTGACTACAGCTCAGCGTTCAACACCATAGTTCC
This sequence comes from Oncorhynchus gorbuscha, assembly GCF_021184085.1. Lineage (NCBI taxonomy): Eukaryota > Metazoa > Chordata > Actinopteri > Salmoniformes > Salmonidae > Oncorhynchus > Oncorhynchus gorbuscha. The sequence continues at coordinate 53,589,183 of NC_060185.1, forward strand.
CTCAAAGCTCATTGCTAAGCTAAGGATCCTGGGACTAAACACCTCCCTCTGCAATTGTATCCTGGACTTCCTGACGGACCGCCCTCAGGTGGGGAGGGTAGGTAGCAACACATCTGCCACGCTGATTCTCAACACTGGATCTCCCCAGGGGTGCGTGCTCAGTCCCCTCCTGTTCTCCCTGTTCACCCACGACTGCATGGCCAGGCATGACTCCAACACCATCATTAAGTTTGCAGACGACACAACAGTGGTCGGCCTGATCACCGACAACGACGAGACAACCTATAGGGAGGACAGAGACCTGGCCGGGTGGTGGCAGAATAACAACCTATCCTTCAACGTAACCAAGACAAAGGAGATGATTGTGGACTACAGGAAAAGGAGCACCGAGCATACCCCCATTCTCATCAATGGGGCTGAAGTGGAGCAGGTTGAGAGCTTCAAGTTCCTTGGTGTCCACATCAACAACAAACTAGAATGGTCCAAACACACCAAGACAGTCGTGAAGAGGGCACGACAAAGCCTATTCCCCTCAGGAGACTGTAAAGATTTGGCATAGGTCTTGAGACCCTCAAAAGGTTCTACAGCTGCAACATTAAGAGCATGGTTGCATCACTGCCTGGTACGGCAATTGCTCGGCCTCTGACCGCAAGGCACTACAGAGGGTAGTGCGTACGGCCCAGTACATCACTGGGGATAAGCTGCCTGCCATCCAGGACCTCTACACCAGGCGTTGTTAAAAAAGGCCCTAAAAATTGTCAAAGACCCCAGCCACCCCAGTCATAGACTGTTCTCTCTACTACCGCATGGAAAGCGGTACCAGAGTGCCAAGTCTAGGACAAAAAGGCTTCTCAACAGTTTTTACACCCAAGCCATAAGACTCCTGAACCGGTAATCAAATCATATGGCTACCCAAACTATTTGCATTGTGTGCACCCCCCAACCCCTCTTTTACGCTGCTGCTACTCTCTGTTTATCATATATGCATAGTCAATTTAACTATATATTCATGTACATACTTCCTCAATTGGCCCGACCAACCAGTGCTCCCGCACATTGGCCAACCGGGCTATTTGCATTGTGTCCCACCACCCGCCAACCCCTCTTTTTATGCTACTGCTTCTCTCTGTTCATCATATATGCATAGTCACTTTAACCATACCTACATGTACATTGTACCTCAATAAGCCTGACTAACAGGTGTCTGTTTATAGCCTTGCTACTGTTATTTTCAAATGTCTTTTTACTGTTGTTTTATTTCTTTACTTACCTACACACACACATACCTTTTTTCAGACTATTGGTAAGCATTTCACTGTAAGGTTTACATCTGTTGTATTCGGCCAACTTGACAAATAAACTTTGATTTGATTTGATTATGTTGGATGCTTCCATTAAAGAACACCCTTTGCATTCTGTTAGACAGGTAACTCATCTCCACAATATAGCAGGGTGTATAAAGCCATAAACTCGAAAGACTTTTACTGTTATTCTTTATTTCATATATCTTGGTTTCATAGTGTAGTTTCTTTAGTTTAGTCACATGATTTCTCAGTTTGCAGTACACTTACCAATCGGTTGTGCAGCCAGGCTTATTTGCCATTCCTTTTGCCTCATCCTTATCAACCATAACATTTTTCAATTCCTTATCAGTCCACAGGGATTTACCAGTTTTTACAGGCATTTTCTTAATGGGTGCACGCTTATTAGTAACTGGAATAAGCAATTCCATAAATGTGTCAAGTGCAGCATCTGGTTGCTACTCATTACACACCATGGACCAACAAATATTCTTTACATCAACAATATAGGAATCGCTGCAAAACGTATTGTTTGAGCTCTTATACACTATATTAGGCCCAGCCTTTGGAACTTTGGTTTTCCTAGATACGGCTACTATATTGTGATCACTACATCCGATGGATCTGGATACTGCTTTCAAGCCGATTTCTGCAGCATTAGTAAAGATGTGATCGATACATGTTGATGATTTAATTCCTGTGCTGTTTGTAACTACCCTGGTACTGATAACCTAAACCAGGTTGCAGGCACTGGTTACAGTTTGAAGCTTTTTCTTGAGTGGGCAGCTTGATGAATGCGTGTCAATATTTAAATTAATTGAATTCAATTAGCTTTATTGGCATGAAGTAACAATGTACATATTGCCAAAGCTTACTTTGGAGATTTACAATATTAACATAATACAAATAATAATAGTCAATATTGTCAATGGGACAACAGAAAAAACAATAATCAAGGCTCAAAATAACCATACGTTGATCAATAACAATAAGCATAGAGGACATGTGCAGGTTGGTTGGTCTGTCAGACACTGTCCCTCATCTTTTGGAAGCCAACAATGTAGTGCGCTGCCAACCCACAGTTCTCTGCGTCCTCCCCCAACAGGACGGGTAACCTATTCTCATCAGAGTGGTCTTTCAAACCTTGAATAAGGGTTTTACATTTGGGGAAATTAAACTCTAATTGTTTAATATTTTTTACATTTTGTCAGGAAATGCAGATCTGTCTAGGGTTCTGCTGTGGTTGCGCAGCCTTTCCTTTACAGGGGGCCAGGTTTTCCTGTGTTTACCCTTCTCAATGGCAAGGCTGCGCACACTGAGCCTGTACTTTGTCAAAGTTTTTCTAAGGTTTTGATCAGTAACCATGATTAAATAGTTAGCTACGGTGTTGAGTCGATTAAGGGCCAGATAGCACTCCATTTCGCTTTGTGCTAGTGTTTGTCATGAGTCGACCGAGGGTGGCTCCCCTTCCCGGTCGGGTGGTGCGGTCGTTGTTGCCTGCCTATTAGCTGCCACTGATTGTCTTTCCTCCCCCTCCTTGTATGTTTATTGTTAGCACCTGTTAGTTAGTAATTAGTGGGCTTTATTAGACAGCCGGCCCGCCTGTTTCTTTGTGCGGGATTAATCATTGTGACCTTCGTGTAGGTAGTAGAGGAACGTGTTTGTTCCTGGTCGTGTATTTTCTGCTATACTGTTTTTGTTCCACGTGTTTGGGGCATTTGATTTTGAGCACCCAGTGTTGCGTGAGTACATTAAAAGACACAGTATTGCACTCTCTGTTTCCTGCGTCTGACTCCACAACCATGACAACCGGAGCGTTAGTGTTTCCCAATAAGCAATGTAGTTTTGTTTATTTTGATTGGCTGTGCTGGTGCTGGGGCTTCAGTGTGTTAGTAGAACAGGTTTGTGAACTCCCAGGAACGTGTTAGTAGAACAGGTTTGTGAACTCCCAGGAACGTGTTAGTAGAACAGGTTTGTGAACTCCCAGGAGCGTGTTAGTAGAACAGGTTTGTGAACTCCCAGGAGCGTGTTAGTAGAACAGGTTTGTGAACTCCCAGGAACAGGTTTGTGAACTCCCAGGAGCGTGTTAGTAGAACAGGTTTGTGAACTCCCAGGAGCGTGTTAGTAGAACAGGTTTGTGAACTCCCAGGAGCGTGTTAGTAGAACAGGTTTGTGAACTCCCAGGAGCGTGTTAGTAGAACAGGTTTGTGAACTCCCAGGAGCGTGTTAGTAGAACAGGTTTGTGAACTCCCAGGAACGTGTTAGTAGAACAGGTTTGTGAACTCCCAGGGACGTGTTAGTAGAACAGGTTTGTGAACTCCCAGGAACAGGTTTGTTAGTAGAACAGGTTTGTGAACTCCCAGGAACGTGTTAGTAGAACAGGTTTGTGAACTCCCAGGAACGTGTTAGTAGAACAGGTTTGTGAACTCCCAGGAACGTGTTAGTAGAACAGGTTTGTGAACTCCCAGGAACGTGTTAGTAGAACAGGTTTGTGAACTCCCAGGAACGTGTTAGTAGAACAGGTTTGTGAACTCCCAGGAACGTGTTAGTAGAACAGGTTTGTGAACTCCCAGGAACGTGTTAGTAGAACAGGTTTGTGAACTCCCAGGAGCGTGTTAGTAGAACAGGTTTGTGAACTCCCAGGAGCGTGTTAGTAGAACAGGTTTGTGAACTCCCAGGAGCGTGTTAGTAGAACAGGTTTGTGAACTCCCAGGAGCGTGTTAGTAGAACAGGTTTGTGAACTCCCAGGAGCGTGTTAGTAGAACAGGTTTGTGAACTCCCAGGAGCGTGTTAGTAGAACAGGTTTGTGAACTCCCAGGAGCGTGTTAGTAGAACAGGTTTGTGAACTCCCAGGAACAGCTGGATGAGGGGCCTTTTTTTTATTTTTTATTTTTTTTACTCAGCTCTTGGCATTGCAGGGCTTGGTAAGGATACAGTATAAGAGGGTCACTGTATTTTAGATGTTTCCAAAACTTAGTTGCTTTTTTAAAAGTTTTTATTATTAGTGGATATTGGCCTAATTCTGCTCTGCATGCATTGTTTGTAGTTTTCCTCTGGACATGGAGAATCTTACAGAACTCTGCTTGCAGGGTTTCAATGGGGTGTTTGTCCCATTGGGTGAAATCTTGTTTTACAAGTAGACCCACACCTCACTACCATGAACTGCAATTGATTCAATGACACATTCAATTAGTTTTTAGCCAAATCTTAATAGGTATTTCAATTTGAATTTGTTTTTTAATGGCGTAGAATGCCCTGCATGCTTTCTCTCTCAGTTCATTCACTACCTTATTAAGATGTCCAGTTGAGCTTATTTTGAAACCTAAGTAGTTGTAGTATGTGCAGTACTCTATATATTTTGTACAAATTGAGAACTTTTTGTCTAATTCCCAGAGATCTGGATCTTCTCTAGAAAAGTAATTATTTTTGTATTTTTGGGGTTTACTGCCAGGGCCCAGATCTGGCAGTACTGCTCTAGCAGGTGGGTGCTGTGGGTGACAGCAGGCACAGTGTCACGTTCTGACCTTTATTTCCTTTGTTTTGTCTTTATTTAGTATGGTCAGGGCGTGAGTTGGGTGGGCAGTCAGTTTCTTTTTCTATGTTTTGGGGTATTTCTATGTTTTGGCCTAGTATGGTTCTCAATCAGAGGCAGGTGTCATTAGTTGTCTCTGATTGAGAATCATACTTACACGTAGCCTGGGTTTCACTATGTGTTGGTGGGTGATTGTTCCTGTCTCTGTCTTTGCACCAGATAGGACTGTTTAGGTTTTCCATGTTTATTTTGTAGTGTTCATGTGTACATTTATGTATTAAAAGAACCATGGACACTTACCACGCCGCATATTGGTCCTCTGATCCTTTTTGCCTCTCCTCTTCGGAAGAAGAGGAAATCCCTGACACACAGGTCATCTGTGAAGAGCAGGCACCAGGGGCTGAGGATTTTTCTAAAATAGTGGCCAACTTGTTAATGTAAATATTGAAGAGTGCAGGACTCATATTGTAACCATGGCGAAGGTCCCGCCCCGGTTTTAAAATTCTGTTAATTTCAATAACTTAGTTATTAACTTAGTGTAGTAGTTAACTTGGTGTAGGACAGTATTTTCACGTCCGGCTGAAATGCATGCCCAAATTCAACTGCCTGCTACTCATCAGAATATGTGATATGTATGCTATTAGTAGATTTGGATGGGAAACACTCTGAAGTTTCTAAAATTGTTTGAATCATGTCTGTGTATAACAGAACTTATTTAGCAGGCAAAACCAGAGGACAAACCATTCAGATATTTTTTTGAGGTCACTCTTTTCATTGGGTTTTCATTGGGAATCCAGATTTCTAAAGGACCTTCTTGCAGTTCCTATCGCTTCCACTGGATGTCAATAGTCTTTAGAAATTGGTTGAGGTTTTTGCTTTGTGTAATGAAGTATGGCCATCTTGAAATAGGGTAACTTGAAGTGTACTGTTGGATAGAGGTGCGTGACCAGAAAGCATGCTACAGTTTGTTTTCCTCCTGTATTGAACGCAGATCATCCCGTCTACAATTGTATTGATTATTTACGTAAAAAAATACCCAAAGTTCTATTACAAAAGTAGTTTGAAATGTTTTTGCAAAGTTTACAGGTAACATTTTAGATATTTTGTAGTCATGTTGCGCAAGCTTGCCTTAGCTTTTCTAACTGCCTGTGTATATTTGTTCCTAACTTCTCTGAAAAGTTGCATAATCACGGGGGCTATTTGATGCTAATGCAGAACGCCACAGGATGTTTTTGTGCTGGTCAAGGGCAGACAGGTCTAGCGTGAACCAAGGACTATATCTATTCCTAGTTCTACATTTTTTGAGGGGCATGCTTATTTAAGATAGTGAGGAAGGCACTTTTAAAGAATAGCCAGGCATCATCTACTGACGGGATGATGTCAATGTCATTCCAGGATACCCCGGCCAGGTCGATTAGAAAGGCCTGCTCACAGTGTTTCAGGTAGCGTTTGACAGTGATGAGGGATGGTCGTTTGGTCGCAGACGCATTACGAAGGCAGGCAATGAGGCAGTGATCGCTGAGATCTTGATTGAAAACAGCAGAGGTGTATTTGGAGGGCGAATTAGTTAGGATGACATCTATGAGGTTGCCTGTTTACTCATTTGGTGTTGTACCTGGTAGGTTCATTGATTTGTGTGAGATTGAGGGCATCAAGCTTAGTTTGTAGGATGGCAGAGGTGTTAAGCATGTCCCAGTTTCGGTCACCTAGTACTACGAGCTCAGAAGATAGATGGGGGGCAATCAATTCACATATGGTATCGAGGGCACAGCTGGGGGCAGAGGGAGATCTATAGCAAGCGGCAACAGTGAGACTTGTTTTTGGAAAGGTGAATTTTTAGAAATAGAAGCTCATTGTTTGGGTACAGACGTAGATAGCCTGAAGAGTTCTGTATTACTATCTCTGCAGTAGATTGCAACACCGCCCCCTTTGGCAGGTCTATCTTGGCGGAAAACGTTATAGTTAGCAATGGAGATTTCAGGGTTTTTGGTGATTTTCCTAAGCCAGGATTCAGACACGGCTAAGACATCTGGGTTGGCAGAGTGTGAAGCAGTAAGCAGTGAGTAAAACAAACTTAGGGAGTAGGCTTCTGATGTTAACATGCATGAAACCAAGGCTTTTACGTTTACAGAAGTCAACAAATGAGAGCACCTGGGGAGTGAGAGTGGAGTTAGGCACTGCAGGACCTGGATTAACTTCCACATCACCAGAGGAACACAGGAGACGTAGGATAAGGGTACGTCTAAAGATTATACGAACTGGCCGTCTAGCACGTTCAGAACAGAGTAAAAGGGGCAGGTTTCTGGGCACGATAGCATAGATTCAAGGCATAGTGTACAGACAAAGGTAAGGTAGGATGTGAGTACATTGAAGGTAAACCTAGGCATTGAGTAATGAAGAGAGATATAGTCTCTAGAGATGTTTAAACCAGGTGATGTCATCGCATATGTAGGAGGTGGAACAACATGGTTGGTTAAGGCATATTGAGCAGGGCTAGAGGCTCTACAGTGAAATAAGACAGTAATCACTAACCAGGACAGTAATGGACAAGGAATATTGATATTAGGGAGAGGCATGCGCAGCCAAGTGAATCGTATGGGTCCAGTGAGTGGTTGGGCTGGCTGGGGGACACTGCAATTCAAACAGTTAGCAGGCTAACAAGCTAACAGTTAGTAGGCCGGGGCTAAACATGCTAGCAGCTAGTAGACCGGGGCAAGCTAGCAGTTAGCAGGTTGGGTTAGCAAGCAAGCAGTTAGCATGGGCTAGCAGTTACAGACCGGGCAGATAAGTTAGTAGTTAGCAGGCCAGGGCCGGCAGTTAGTAGACCGGGGCAAGCTAGCAGTTAGCAGGCTGGGTTATCAAGCAGTTAGCAGGGGCTAGCAGTTAGCAGACCGGGTTAGCAAGCAAGAAGTTAGCAAGGGCTAGCAGTTAGCAGACTGGATAGGCAAGCTAGCAGTTAGCAGACCGGGTTAGCAAGCAACCATTAGCATAATGGGCCTTCAGCGGGTGTCTCTCCTGAGGGGCCTGTTGGAGTCCTTGGGCAGATTATGTTGGTATTCTGGTCATAGGGGATCTGCGGGGTTCCATGCCCCGTACCAGCTGTAAGAAGGGGTCCGGATATTGTAGCCCAGGAGTATACTTCGGTGGTAGCACAGGAGCCCTGGCCGGGCTAGCTTCAAGCTAATTGGTGCTTGCTCTGGGATGGAAACGCTAGCCAGGATTAGTCATCCGGGATTGCGGTTAGCTAGTTGTGAAGATCCAGATGAAAATGTTCAGTTTGCAGTAGGAATCCGGGGATAAAGATAACAGGTCCGTTATGCTCTGGTTAGAGTGACGTTGTTCGAACTGACAAGAGTTTTCCGAGCTAAAGGTTAGCTGATGACCGCTGGCAATGGTTTGCTGACTGATAGCTGGTAGTTAGCTGGCTAGCTTCAGTTGAGGGATTACGGATCCGAAGTAAATATCCGAAGCAGATCCACGCCAAATTGATTGAGGCGGGTTGCAGGAGAGTATTTAGATGTTGAGGTTTAGCAAAATATTTTAAAGGATATGCGCCGAAAAAGATGTAAACGATATATACAAGGGACACGACAGGACAAAGACGTGTGACTGCTACGCCATCTTGGAAAGATATCTACCACCTATATTATTTGTCGCTGTCTATTTAACACCACAACCCGATGCTGGCACTAAGGCTGCACTGAACGAGCTGTATAAGGACATAAGCAAGCAAGAAAATGCTCATCCAGAAGCAAGTTAACTTAGTTCCATTTTACCTAAATTCTGCCAGTATGTCACATGCAACCAGAGGGAAAAGAACTCTGAACCACCTTAACTCCACTCACAGAGATGCATCCAAAGCTCTCCCTTGCCCTCCATTTGGCAAATCTGACCATAATTCTATCCTCCTGAATCCTGCTTACAAGCAAAAACTAAAGCAGAAGTATCCGTCACAGCCTGATCTATTTCACCTGTCTTTGTGCTTGTCTACCCCTCCAGGTGTCAGCCACTACGAATACCTGGTCATTTCCGTTTTCTCCCACTCAGCCCAAGAACACGTTCTCCAATTCCGACAGGTCCTCCAGCGCCTCCTGGAGAAACAGCTTTTTGTGAAAGTGGAGAAATGCGAATTCCAACGTTACACCATCCCCTTCCTTGGTTAAATCCTTGCTGTAGGGAATGCACAAATGGACCCTGGAAAGGTGAGAGCGATGGTGGACTGACCCCAGCCTACGTCTAGAGTGCAGATGCAACGTTTCCTGCGATTTGCCAACTTCTATCGTTGCTTTATCCGGGGTTACAGCACCCTAGCTTCCACGTGGTCTGCACTCACCTCTCCCAAGGTTCCGTTCACCTGGTCCCCAGCTGGTCCCTGGACCTCAAGCACAACTTCACCACAGCTCCCATATTGGTTCATCCTGACCCGTCCCGTCAGTTCGTGGTGGAGGCCGATGCTTTGGATGTCGGAGTGGGGGCTGTCCTGTCCCAGCACTCTGCCCTGGACCTCAAGCTACATCCCTGCGCCGCCTTCTCCCATCACGCCATGGAGAGGAACTACAATGTGGGGAATCGTGAGCTTCTCGCGGTAAAGATGGCATTGGAGGAGTGGAGACACTGGTTGGAAGGGGGACGAACCACAAAAACCTGGAATGTAATGCACAGCGTTCCTAGCCGAACCCTGTGGGGCTGTAACACGTTTACGAACCTCTGCCTGTCCTGACCCCGAGCCTGCCTGCTGTTCTGTACCTTATTGACTCTGCCCTGGATTACGGACCTCTGCCTGCCTTTGATCTGTCTTTTGCCTGCCCCTGTTTGGGTCAATAAACATCTTTAAATGTAGCTGTCTGCATCTGGGTCTTAGTACCAGTGACTCGTTGAATACGGAAGTGGTCAGTTGATGTGGAGGCTATGTTACAGGACTGTTTTGCTAGCACAGACTGGAATATCTTCTGGGATTCATCCAATGGAATACCACCTCAGTCACTGGCTTCATCAATAAGTGCGTCGTTGACGTCGTCCCCACATAACCCAACCAGAAGCCATGGATTACAGGCAACATCCGCACCAAGCTAAAGGCTAGAACTGACGCTTTCAAGGAATGCACCACTAATCTGGACGTTTTAAGAAATCCTGCTATGCCCTCAGACGAACCATCAGGCAAAGCGTCAGTACAGGACTAACATTGAATCGTACTACACTGGCTCTGATGCTCGTCAGATGTGGGAGGGTGTGCAAAATATTACGGACTACTAAGGGAAACACAGCCGTGAGCTGCCCAGTGACGCAAGCCTACCAGATGTGCTAAATGCCTTTTATGCTCACTTCCAAGGAAAGCAACACTGGAGCATGCATGAGAGCACCAGCTATTCTGGATGACTGTGTGATCACGCTCTGTAGCCGTTGTGAGCAAGACCTTTAAACAGGTCAACATTCACAAGGCTGTGGGGTCAGACTGTCAAGTGTCTTAACTGAAATGTTCAACCTCTCCCTAGCCGAGTCTGTAACACCTACATGTTTCAAGCAGACCACCATAGTCCCTGTGCCCAAGAAAGTGAAGGTAACCTGTCTAAATGGCTACCGTCCCGTAGCAATCACGTCAGTAGCCATGAAATGATTATAAAGGCTAGTCATGACTCACATCAACACCATCTTCCCGGAAAACCTAGAACCTCTCCAATTCGCATACCACCCCAACAGATCCACAGATGATGCAATCTCAATCTCACTCAGTACTGCCCTTTCCCACCTGGACAAAAGGAACACCTATGTGTGGGGCGGCAGGGTAGCCTAGTGGTTAGAGCGTGCCGGAAGGTTGCGAGTTCAAACCCCCGAGCTGACAAGGTCCAAATCTGTCATTCTGCCCCTGAACAGGCAGTTAACCCACTGTTCCTAGGCCGTCAATGAAAATAAGAATTTGTTCTTAACTGACTTGCCTGGTTAAATAAAGGTTAAAAAAATGTGAGAATGCTGTTTATTAACTACAGCTCAGCTTTCAACACCATAGTGCCCACAAAGCTCATCACGAAGCTAAGGACCCTGGGACTAAACACCTCTTTCTGCAACTGGATCCTGGACTTCCTGATGGGCCTCCCCAGGTGGTAAGAGTAGGCAACAACACACCTGTCATGCTGATCCTCAACATCAGGGGTGCATGCTTAGTCCCCTCCTGTGCTCCATGTTCACCCACAACTGTGGGGCCAAGCATGACTCCAACACTCATTAACAGTTTTGATAAAACAGCCTATGGGGAGGAGGTCAGAGACCTGGTAGTGTGGTGCCAGGACAATAACCTCTCCCTCAATGTGAACAAGTCAAAGGAGCTGATCGTGGACTACAATAAAAGGCCTAAGGCCAAACAGGCCCCCATTAACATCTACGGGGCTGTAGTGGAGCGGGTCAAGAGTTTCGTTCCTTAGTTGTCCAAACACACCAATACAGTCGTGAAAAGGGCACAGCAACATACTGTATTTTCCCCCTCAGGAGACAGGGGTCCGCAGATCTTCAAAAACTTCTACCGCTGCACCATTGAGAGCATCCTGGATCACCGCCTGGTATGGCAACTGCTCGGGATCTGACCATAAGGCGCTACAGAGTGTAGTGTGTACAGCCCAGTACGTCACTGGAGCCAAGCTTCCTGCCATCCAGGACCTATTTTATTTTTGTTTTTTTATTTAACCTTTATTTATCCAGGAAAAGCCCATTGATTTCCATAGTCTCTTTTTCAAGGGAGACCTGGCCAAGGAGCAACAATCAATACATTACATAATTAAAACATACAACAATACAATACAGCAACATGATCCAGTCTAAAAAAAGCATCTACACTCAACTGTAAACAGTCTCCCATCAATATTTTTAATTCATTCAGTGGCTCTAACATATCTAGATGAAACATGCATTGTAGATTATTCCATGCGTCTGGTGCATAAGAAGAGAAGGCATTCTTGCCTAATAGTGTGAACTGGGGACTTTAAGTAGCAACCACCTAGCAGACCGGGTATGGTAACTGCTGGTGGTGAAGGAGACCAGACTACAGAGGTAAAGAGGGAGTTTACCCAGAAGGGCTTTGTAGATGAACACATACAAATGTATCTTTGTGCACATATAAAGTGAGGTCCAACCTACCATTTGGTACTATGCTCAATGGTGGGGGAGTGACTTGGCGTTTGTAATAAAGGGTCTGAATATTTATGTAAATTTGATATTTCAGTTTAATATTTTTTCATGTCTAAAAACCTGTTTTTGCTCTGTTATTATGGGATATTGTGTATAGATTGATGGGGAAAAACAAGTGAATAATTTTTATAGTAAGGCTGGAAAGTACTTATTTTTTACAAGAAGGGGTATGGGGTATGAAGGGGTATGAATACTTTTCAAAATGCATTTTATGTGACACGCTCTAACATAATCAGTCGCAAGTTGCTATGGCTAATTTGCATAGAAACTGTTTTTATCAACATTTTAATTTATCTGTTTTAGGGGTTTCATTCTGATTTTTTTTTAAACAATGTCTTAGCTTTCATAATTTGCATAATTTATTGCCAAAATAAGGACTAGATAAGTGTATGACTGTAAGTCGCTTTGGATAAAAGCAGCTGCTAAATAGCATATATTAATAACAGCATTATTCGCAGATAAATTAGCGTCTTAAAGGTACAATCTGCAGTATTTACAGCTGTTCATGGACATTTCAATATACAGTATCCTTGATATATGAATAATACATAATTATGAATTATTCTTGAAGAGGTCTTGGTGCAGGCAGGCCATCCCCCATTGCAAAACAGAAAACACAGGATGTGTTAGCCTACAGGAGTTAATGGTCTGGAGTAGAAGGTAGGTACAGTCATAAAATTATATTGCAAAGCATGGCCAATTTCGCCTGAATTTTTCCATACTTTTTCCAAGTTTCAGTTTACAAATCTAACTCTAAGTTAAAGCACATCAGCAGTCATATTGTCACAAAGTATTTTCTGGAAAAAGCAAGTGATCATGCTTTTAAATATTTGGACTGCTGTTCTCTGATTTCAGGTACTCCTGCCATTGTGCCCTTGAGCAAGGCACTTGACCCCTTAAAAACGGCACTCTATACAGGAGACTGCTCTATTCTATTCTATAATATTCTATTATCCAGAATCAAACTTCTGCTGTTCATTATGCATCATCACTTCTCTGGATGAGTCTGTGGTTGCTAGGGGTGGAACCTGTCTCTGTGCTTTAATATAGTGCAGGGAGCAGTGTTGATAGAGAAGGCATCTGAGAGGGAGAGAGCGAGCGAGCAAGTGCAGTTTTAGGGACCACTGACTGAGACAAGAACTTCGACAGCATGTTTGGCAAGGAGATGGACTAAGAACAGAACCAATGAGCACCTGAAACAGTTACAGGTATTTAACATTCTTTCATAAGCGCATTTCTTTATGTATGACATTATCCTTTAGACAATTGTTTTTGTAAGGATATTTTGAGGGGTAAAAAAATACTAAAATCACTAATTCTGCAAAAAAGTGTTAAATTTAGGAAATCTGTATTTAAGTATTCCCACAAATAAAAAATAGACATCCCACGGGCACAGATGTCAGTTAAATGCCTATTCCACATAGGTTTAATGTAATTTCATTGAAATGATCCGGAAACAACGTTGAATCGAGCAGTGTGTACCCAGTGGGATGTGACTGTGTCTCAATGTAATTAAGGTATGAAATGGTTCTTATTTTTAAATTCAATCTCTTTTTGGGCTTACTTGCCCCCGACCATTCTCTCCGACAAAAATCTAGTTACCTACCCCTGCTTAATACAGTCAGTCATATGATACCGCATGGAAATAGTCACAACATAAATTATTCAAGCTCCTGCAGAACACAAGATTACATGATAAGTACTAAGTTTATTGTACTTTATCGATATGATAACCAACAGAAAAAACCTTTTGAGTAGAAGTTTGTCTAATGGGGATGAGATGATATTGGTTATGTTGAAATGCTTGCATTATTCATTTGTCATTGCGCATAAAACGTTATTTTAACCCATTTCAAGCAAATGCTTGAAGTGGGCGATGTTGGCAATGACTTTCAAACAGCAAACGCGTGGGTGTATGGTTTTCTTTCAATGTGCTCCAACAATGTTGTTTTCGGTGGAGTGTTGGTTTATTTTAGTTAGGATATTCTTTGCCATCATTGTAGGGCTGGTTGACATAGTCTGCAGTACAGTATATGCCGTCAATAAGGATGCTATTACTTGCTATTCCTCTTCAAAACACGTCAACCTATTTTGATTATTTATTTAAGAATCTATTTGCATGTGGCAACAATTTGTTTTTTGCTTTTACAAGTTACAAAGCACTTGGTTGTAGGCCTAGTCTGTAAAATATTTGATATCAAATAAGCAATAAGGCTGGGGTTGTGGTATGGCCAATATGCCACAGTTGAAGCACTCTTCACACTCTAGGCAAACAGAGATGGTCCGTGTAGGCCGCTACACACTTTACGCAAACTACTCAAACGCAGCATCATTTTTATATGTAGTTCTACATACTTTTGTTCGGCATATTTTTTGGAACGGACCTTAGAAGACCCTCTGTTTGCATAGGGTGTGTAAGGATTTTAAGGATCCAACCCGTTTTTCCACTTTTCACCTAAAATTACATACCCAAGTCTAAATGCCTGTAGCTCAGGACCTGAAGCAAGGATATGCATATTCTTGATGCCATTTGAAAGGAAACACTTTGAAGTTTGTAGAAATGTGAAATGAATGTAGGAGAATATAACACGTTAGATCTGGTAAAATATAATGCAAAAAACCTGTGCTTTTTTTGTATTGTACCATCTTTGAAATGCAATAGAAAGGCCTTAATGTATTATTCCAGCCCAGGCGCAATTTAGATTTAGGCCACTAGATGGCAGCAGTGCATGTGCAAAGTTTTTAGACTGATCTGTTCAAAATGTTGTATCAAAATTTTCAAGTTCATGTGTGCACTCAAACGATAGCATGGTATTCTTTCACTGTAATTGCTACTGTAAATTGGACAGTGCAGTTCGTTTAACAAGAATTTAAGCTTTCTGCCCATATCAGATATTTCATGTTACTTACAACCTCATGCTAATCACATTAGCCTATGTTAGTTTAACCGTCCTGTGTGGGGGACACTGATCCTGTAGAGGTTTTAACCTAAGAGCTGTTATGCACGATGCAATGCGGAATGCCTGGATACAGCCCTTAGACATGGTATATTTGCCATATACCACAAACCCCTGAGGTACCTTATTGCTATTATAAACAGGTTATCAACATACTTAGAACAGTAAACAAGTAGTTTTGCTTCATACCCTTGGTATATTTTCTGATTTACCACAGCTTTCAGCCAATCAGCATCCAGGAGCCAAACGACGCGGTTTATAATAGGCTATATTTTCTGCATTGACTACAATGTAGGCTATATCTTTCACATACACACACACACAAAAACAACCACACACACACACACACACACTAACAATGGTTTCATGAACTAACAGCCCATTCATTATTATTATTTTGAAAAGACAAAGGCTGGAAAAAACTGGTTGAATCAACATTGTTTCCAGATCATTTGAACAAAAAAAGATATATGTGATGTTAAATCAACGTGGAAAACTGATAGGATTTGCAAAAAGTCATCAACGTATTTTTTTTCACCCAACTTTGAACCTAAATCCAATGACAGCTTATTTATTTATTATTATTTCATGTTCAATTCACATTTGTTGACAACTCAACCTAATGTAAATCAAAATTCGACGTTGAACTAACGTCTGTGCCCAGGAGGTAATGCTTTCCATCCAACAGAAAGACTTTCAAATTCTCACGTTTTACTTCATTTATTTAAGAACAGTCATGGTGTAACCTATTTTGATGTCGTGAAATATGAACACACACATTTTTAAATGTATTTTTATGATAAGATGTTTGCATAATTCATATCCTGATCCATTTAGGAAACTTCAGTAGGTGGTTGAAATGGTCTTTTAGACCATGAGAATATACAACACCGTAGCCCATGCCCCCTACAGCCTTGTGTAGATCTTAAAATATTGCGTATGTTTAAGATATAAAGTAGGAGACACTCCTTTCCATTTGGCAGGCTGTATGGAATATTAGCCATATTGCTTACACATACTGTATTCAGTTCTCCTAAATCTACAGAAGTGTCTAGGGGGTAGGGGCTAGGGAGTGTTTATGGACAGGGCCATTGACTACCTTGCCAAAATACCCTCAAGCCCTTCCCTGTAAAAAAACGGGTGAAATAAATAGTGTGCTATATTGTTCAGAGACTCTGATTAAAACCTATTCAATCCATAATGACCTTTGGTGTCACTTGATATGGCTGTCGCCCACTGGTGTCCGTGGGTCGACTGTCCAATTTAAGCCAACAGGTGATTTCCCTTTCCTTTTCAAAATGGAAGACAGTAGCTGTGTTCGAATACCCATACTAACATACTGTATACTACATTCTTAATAAGTATTACTTCTTCCAGACGCAAATGAGCAAATGAGAGAACACCTCACTCTGAACATTTTACTTACCCTAGCAGAGCTGCTTAGGCAGTTTTCACGTTATCCAGAGTGTTGGTGACTGCTGGTAACAATTTATTTATGCTTTTTTGCCAACATTTACTTCACTGGCCACATTCAACGGGTGTTGAGCGTTAGTAAATTCATCAGTTTATTCTGTGCACTTGCTCAGTCAGACGAGAGTGTTCTGAAATTGGAGTAGATAGTCAGAGTGAATTTATGAACACACCCTAACCACTATACTACTTAGCTAAGCTATGAATGACGTGAATAATCATGTCAATAAACATTGGGTAGTTAGTTAGATAGCAGAAAATAAATATACTGGCAAGTTTGATGTATTAGTAACCAACTAACGTAGGTAGCTAACATACCCGGTACAAACTCCTGTAGTGATATGCTATGCGGTTCGTAAGAAGTGTAGCTAACAAATTCGGGCGGCAGGGTAGCCTTGTAGCCAACATAATGGGGCGGCAAGGTAGCCTAGTAGTTAGTGTTGCCCCTGAACAGGCACTGCCCCTGAACAGGCCAGGCACTGCCCCTGAACAGGCCAGGCACTGCCCCTGAACAGGCCAGGCACTGCCCCTGAACAGGCCAGGCACTGCCCCTGAACAGGCCAGGCACTGCCCCTGAACAGGCCAGGCACTGCCCCTGAACAGGCCAGGCACTGCCCCTGAACAGGCCAGGCACTGCCCCTGAACAGGCCAGGCACTGCCCCTGAACAGGCCAGGCACTGCCCCTGAACAGGCACTGCCCCTGAACAGGCACTGCCCCTGAACAGGCACTGCCCCTGAACAGGCACTGTTCCTAGGCTGTCGTTGAAACTAAGAATTTGTTCTTATTGACTTGCCTAGTTAAATAAAAATTAAATAAATCATCTGTAACGTAACTTGTTTGAAAAGTAATTACTTTTCTCAACATGTTATTAACATTTGTCCTAATTAGTTAAAGCAACAAATTTGTAACTGCTCTTGTCGGACTTCAGCTGCATATTTTCTGCCATTTTCTTGAAATCTGATGCCACCGATTTTCTGAAAAATTGCATTATGGGCCCTTAAAATACGGAAATATTGTCCATTGCTTGTATACTTCGTCTTTTTTATAAATGTAGTACGACATCCAGGAACTTTTGGCATACTAACCATATCTACACTATGGCTAATAAGCATACGTTATACTCAATTTACATCAGAAATAGTACGGTTAGTGCGGTTAGTATGAGTATTCGAACACAGCTAGTGAGTGCTTGGTAACCTCTAACTGGATAGGCTGCTCGGTGGCGAGGGCTGAGATTATGTTTTTTCATCTCAATTGCCTAAAGTGGCTTCCTCTCCTCAATAATTTCAATTATATTCCTCTGTACGTATCCTTTGATGGGCTCATCTCAATAGTCTAAAGTTGCTTCCTCCTCTCCTTGTCTCCTTTCCTACTGACAGCTTTGCACACTCTTGGCATTCTCTCAACCAGCTTCATGAGGTAGTCACCTGGAATGCATTTCAATTAACAGGTGTAATTTGTGGAATTTCTTTCTTTCTTAATGCGTTTGAGCCAATCAGTTGTGTTATGACAAGGTAAGGGTGGTATACAGAAGATAGCCCTGTTTGGTAAAAGACCAAGTCCATATTTTGGCAAGAACAGCTCAAATAAGCACAGATAAATGACAGCCCATCATTACTTTAAGATATGAATGTCAGTCAAGAACTTTGAAGTTTCTAGAAGTGCAGTCACAAAAACCATCAAGTGCTATGATGAAACTGGCTCTCATGAGGACCGCCACAGGAATGGAAGACCCAGAGTTACCTCTGCTGCAGAGGATATGTTTATTAGAGTTACCAGCCTCAGAGACTGCAGCCCAAATAAATACTTCACAGAGTTCAAGTAACAGACACATCTCAACAAAAGAAGACTGCGTGAATCAGGCCTTCATGGTTGAATTGCTGAAAAGAAACCAGTACTAAAGGACAACAATAATAAGAAGAGACTTGCTTGGGCAGAGAAACACGAGCAATGGACATTAGACCATTGGAAATCTGTCCTTTGGGCCCTTTGAGTCCAAATTTGAGATTTTTCTTTCCAACCGCCTTCTCTTTGTGAGATGCAGAGTAGGTGAATGGATGATCTCCGCATGTGTGGTTCCCACTGTGAAGCATGGAGGAGGAGGTGGGACGGTAGCTTGGCTACTATAGAATTCTGCAGCGATACGCCATCACATCTGGTTTCGGCTTAGTGTGACTATCATTTGTTTTTCAACAGGACAATGACCCAAAACACACCTCCAGGCTGTGTAAGGGCTATTTGACCAAGGAGATTGATGGAGTGCTGCATTACATGACCTGGCCTCCACAATCACACGACCTCAACCCAATTGAGATGGTTTTGTATGAGTCGGATCGCAGAGTGAAGGAAAAGCAGCCAACAAGTGCTCAGCATATGTGGGAACTCCTTCAAGACTGTTGAAAAAGCATTCCTCATGAAGCTGGTTGAGAAAATGCCAAGAGTGTGCATAGCAGTCAACAAGGCAAAGGGCAGCTACTTTGAAAAAACTTTAATATATTTTGATTTGTTTAACACTTTTTTTGTTACGACAGTTGAAGTCGGAAGTTTAAATACTGTACACTTAGGTTAGTCATTAAAACTCGTTTTTCAACCACTCCACAAATTTCATTTCAACAAACTATAGTTTTGGCAAGTCGTAAGGACATCTATTTGGTGCATGACACAAGTAATTTTTCCAAAAATAGTTTAGAGACAGATTATTCCACTTATAATTCACTGTATCACAATTCCAGTGGGTCAGACGTTTACATACACTAAGTTGGCTGCACCTTTAAACAGCTTTAAAAATTCAACAAAAAGATGTCATGGCTTTAGAAGCTTCTGCTGGGCTGGTCAATTGGATGTGTACCTGTGGATGTATTTCAAGGCCTACCTTCAAACTCAGTGCCTCTTTGTTTGACATCATGGGAAAATCAAAAGAAATCAGCCAAGATCTCAGAAAAAATTGTAGACCACAAGTCTGGTTCATCCTTGGGAGCAATTTCCAAATGCCTGAAGGTACCACGTTCGTCTGTACGAACAATAGTACGCAAGTAGAAACACCATGGGACCACGCAGCCGTCATACTGCTTAGGAAGGAGACGCGTTCTGTCTCCTAGAGATGCACGTACTTTGGTGCGAAAAGTGCAAATCCCAGAACAACAGCAAAGGACGTTGTGAAGATGCTGGAGGAAACCGGTACAAAAATATCTATATCCACAGTAAAACAAGTCCTATATCGACATAACCTTAAATGCCGCTCAGCAAGGAAGAAGCCACAGCTCTAAAACCGCCATAAAAAAAGCCAGACTACGGTTTGCAACTGCACATGGGGACAAAGATTGTACTTTTTGGAGAAATGTCATCTGGTCTGATGAAACCAAAATAGAACTGTTTGGCCATAATGACCATCGCTATGTTTGGAGGAACAAGGGGGAGGCTTGCAAGCCAAAGAACACCATCCCAACCGTGAAGCACGAGGGTGGCAGCATCATGTTGTGTGGGTGCTTTGCTGCATGAGGGACTGGTACACTTCACAAAATAGATGGCATCACGAGGAAAGGAAAATTATGTGGATATATTGAAGCAACATCACAAGACATCAGTTAGAGCTTGGTTGCAAATGGGTGTTCCAAATAAACAATGACCCCAAGCATACTTCCTAAGTTGTGGCAAAATGGCTTAAGAACAACAAAGCCACAGTATTGGAGTGGCCATCACAAAGCCCTGACCTCAATTCTATAGAAAATATGTGGGCAGAACTGAAAAAGTGTGTGCGAGCAAAGAGGCCTTCAAACCTGACTCAGTTACACCAGCTTTGTCAGAAGGAATGGGCCAAAATACAGTGGTGATCCTAACTGACCTAAAGACAGGGAATTTTTACTTGGATTAAATGTCAGGAATTGTGACAAACTGAGTTTAAATGTATTTTGCGAAGGTGAATGTGAGCTTCCGACTTCAACTATACATGATTCCATTTGATGTCTTCACTATTTTTCTACAATAGTACACAGCATTGTGCCAGATCTTCAGTTTCTTGTCAATTTCTCGCATGGAATACCCTTAATTTCTCAGAACAAGTCACGATTTTCAGAAGATAGTACTTTGTTTCTGGCCATTTTGAACCTGTAAGAACCCACAAATGCTGATGCTCCAGATACTCAACTTGTCTAAAGAAGGTCAGTTTTATTGCTTCTTTAATTAGCACAACAGTTTTCATCTGTGCTAAAAGGGTTTACTAATGATCAATTAGCCTTTTAAAATGATAAACTAGGATTAGCTAACACAATGTGGAACACAAGAGTGATGGTTGCTGATAATGAGCCTCTGTACGACTATCTAGATATTCCATTAAAATCCACAATTTCCAGCTACAATAGTCATTTACAACATTAACAATGTCTACACTGTATTTCTGATTGACTTGATGTTATTTTAATGGACAAAAAAATGTGATTTTCTTTCAAAACAAGGACATTTCCATGTGACCCCAAACTTTTGATCGGAAGTGTACATACATGCATACACATATAAATACATACATACACACATAAATACATACATATAAACATACATACATACATGCATATAAATGCATACATATATATACACCTTTTTTAAAATGTATTTTCCTTAATTACTTTCTAACTCTACCACCCATCCCTTAAACTAGTGACTGGTACTATAGATAAAGATCGTGTGTTTTCACAAGGAAAGGAGATTAGGAGAGGAAGCCACCCTCACCATTGAGATGCAGCCATAGTGTCTAGCGTGCGAAGCCCCTGGCTGATAATAGATAGGTAGCATCGGGACAGGTGGACAGGTGTGTTGTGAGGGCCTCTATGCAGTAAGTGAATGGTACTATTGTCTGATAACCCTGCTGAGAGAGAACATTGCCAGGGAGTAGGGAACTATCTGTTTAATAATTACGTGCTTCATCTTAGGTAAGGCCTGTTTCAGTGATCAGCTGTGCCCAGTATTTGTTTAATAAGTTATTGGTTTTCCTTGTAGCCTAGTAGCAAGGCTATCATGTTAGGAATGTAAATGCTACTGTGAAGTATTTATCTTTGTCAGTCATACTGTCAGTCAGTCAGTAAGTTAATTAGTGAGTTTGTCTGTCCGTTCATTTACATTTACATTACATTTAAGTCATTTAGCAGACGCTCTTATCCAGAGCGACTCACAAATTGGTGCATTCACCTTATGACATCCAGTAGAACAGTCACTTTACAATAGTGCATCTAAATCTTAAAGGGGGGGGGGGGTGAGAAGGATTACTTATCCTATCCTAGGTATTCCTTAAAGAGGTGGGGTTTCAGGTGTCTCCGGGAAGGTGGTGATTGACTCCGCTGTCCTGGCGTCGTGAGGAACTGTACTTCCTCAGTGGTAGGGAGGCGGGAAGGCCAGAGGTGGATGAACGCAGTGCCCTTGTTTGGGTGTAGGGCCTGATCAGAGCCTGGAGGTACTGAGGTGCCGTTCCCCTCACAGCTCCGTAGGCAAGCACCATGGTCTTGTAGCGGATGCGAGCTTCAACTGTTTGTTAGTTCATTCATTCAGTCGTTCGTTCATGATACTAGTGCTGTTGGTGTGTGCTTTGGAGAGCAGGTGGGCCGGTGGGAGGAGGGAATGTATGTTTCTAGAGCCCCAGGTGAAGTGTCCCCCATCCTAACCTTAAGCATTGGTGTGGAATTGCTAAACTGACTCGAGATCAGCGTCTAGGCGCAACTTCGACCTACTCCATTTCTAGATCGGTTCATAAGGTCATGGTTTACCATTGAGGGCAGGTAAAATGAGAGTCTTGATGAGACGTTGCCTATTAGCTTGTCATCGCGGAATGTCTGTCTTTCAAGCATGCATCACATTCCCAAAGTCCTCCTTTGAAGAACCACTGTGAGAGACTCAGGAGCAACAGATTAACCAAGACATTCTACATCCAGTAGGAGTCCAGTCATGGTCCTGTGTGACTCAGTTGGTAAGACTGTGTAGGACTTGTTGTGGGGATTTCCCACAGGGATCACAAATACATACTCAAAATATACACACTCAAAATCTACGCACTCACTATGTCACTTTGCAATACATTAACGTGTCTTCTAAATGGTGTATATTAGACATGTTAGTCTCAATAACTTTACCCAATTGTATCTAATGACAAACTCGATATTTCAAACAGGATTACAGTAGGACAGTTAGTGTATCATTTTGTCTACAGCTTTGAGCTGACTGGATGTTTTGTGTTTGTCGCACCATTCTCTGTAAAGTTAGTTGACCTTATATGAGCTTGTACTAACATTAGCTCGATATCAATTATTCACCAGGCTAGCTGCTTGTGCTACTGCTGCTCCCCATGGAAACAGCTTGAACAGGGCTTTATGTGTCTGAAAGAGTTGGTTTCGCTGACCATACTGAAGTGTGCTCTGTTTTGCCAACCTGTCAGAGAGAAATTGTTGTGTTGTCTGTCAGGCATTATATATTACACTTAATTTGTACACTAGAGAGCACTACAATTTGGGTCATGGGTCACTGGTGACACAGTATATACAGTGTATTCGGAAAGTATTCAGACCCCTTGACTTTTTCCACATTTTGTTGTTACAGCCGATTAAATCGTTTTTTCCCACTCCATTTTCCCACAATACCCCATAATGACACAGCAAAAACAGGTTTTTAAAACAGTTTGCAAATATATTAAAAATAAAAAACTGAAATATCTAATTTACATAAGTATTCAGGCCCTTTAAGTAATTTGTTGAAGAACCTTTGGCATCAATTACAGCCTTGAGTCTTCTTGGGTATGACGCTACAAGCTTGGCACACCTGTATTTGGGGTGTTTCTCACATTCTTCTCTGCAGATCCTCTCAAGCTCTGTCAGGTTGGATGGGGAGTGTCGCTGCACAGCTATTTCCAGGTCTCTCCAGAGATGTTCGATTTTGTTCAGTCCGGGCTCTGACTGGGCCATTCAAGGACATTCCGAGACTTGTCCCGAAGCCACTCCTGTGTTGTTTTGGGGACCAGATAATCTTGTTTCTCATGGTCAGAGAGTCCTTTAGGTGCCTTTTGGCCAACTCCAAGCAGGCTTTCATGTGCCTTTTACTGAGAAGTGGCTTCCGTCTGGCCACTCTACGATAAAGGCCTGATTGGTGGAGTGCCACAGAGATGTACCACACGTGTACCACTCTGTACCACATGTGGACTCCAATCAAGTTGTAGAAACATCTCTAGGATGATCAATGGAAACAGGATGCACCTGAGCTCAATTTCAAGTCTCGTAGTAAAAGGGTCTGAATACTTATGTAAATAAGGTAATTCAGTTTTACATTTTTATATATTTGCAACATTTTCTAAAAAACATTTTTTTCTTTGTCATTATGGGGGTATTTTTTGTAGATTAAAGAGGTTAACGTTTTTTTTAATGCAATTTTAGAATAAGGCTGTAACGTAACAATATGTGGAAAAGGGAAAGGGTCTGAATACTTTCTGAATGCACTGCACACTCTGTGATCAGTTCTAGTATCTCAGAAACGGCTGGCCTCCTGGGCTTTTCACGCATGACAGTGTCTTTCTTGGGTTTTCCCGAAAATGATGTGGAAAAAAAACAACAACATCCAGTCAACGTCATACTTGTGGGCGAAAACAGCTCATTGATTAGAGGGCTTGAAGTAGCATGGCAAGAATCGTGCAAGCTAACAGGCGGAACACAGACAGGCACATAACGGTGCAGTACAACAGTGGTGTGCAGAATGACATCTCTGAAAGCACAACTCCTCGATCCTTGTCACGGATTGGCTATTGCAGCAGATGACCACACCGGGTTCCACACCTATCAGCTAAAAACAAGAAGTGGCTCCAGTGGGCACGCAATCAGCACTGGACCAGTGAGGAGTGGAAAAACATTTCCTGGTCCAAGGAATCCCAGTTTCTGTTGCGTCATGCTGTTGCGTCATGCTGAGTTAAGGATTTATGTAAGCTGCACGAGTCCTCCAGGAAGTGGGATGCACAGGGTTGGATAGAGAGCATACTGTTCTTGCCTAGCCCAGCTTCTAGACATGGATGGTACAGTATACCTTGTGAGTTATTTGCCAACCCGTGCCTGTTCAACGATGATGTTCCCATGACAGAGGTAATATCCATGGACGGTTCTGATGAGAAGGTTGTAGTGCCCGGGAAAGAATTTCATCCAAGACAAGATCGTGTTACCATTTATATAATGAATATGAATTCGGGGGACTAAAATGATTAAATATTAAACATACAAAAAAATGTTGAGTCAGAATCAAAAATAGTCCTTTTTACAGTATCTCTATTGATGCTGTGCAAACAGAAATGTGGCCATGATGACAATACAGGGTTCATTGGAGCTTTTGTCCTATCCACTTGTTTGACAGTTGAGGGCGCTCTACCGCCATAGCATAATGCATACTCTACATTTACATATGACTTGATTGTCGAGGTTGTGCTGGTTTTAGGCGTAAGTCAGCATAACCAGTCAACAGAACTTACTTCAGTAATCACTCTGTTCAAAACCAATTAATGTACCAACACTAATGCATTCCAGGTGACTACCTCATGAAGCTGGAAGAGAGAATGACAAGAGTGTGCAAAGCTGTCATCAAGGCAAAGGGTGGCTATTTGAAGAATCTCAAATGTAAAATATATATTGATTTGTTTTACACTTTTTTGGTTTCTACATGATTCCATATGTTTTATTTAATAGTTCTGATGTCTTCACTATTATTCTACATTGTTGAAAATAGTAAAAATTAAGAAAAACCCTTGAAATAAGTACTGTAGGTGTACTAAAACTTTTCACTGGTAGTGTAACTCACAGCAATGTGTTGTGAGTGATAAATCAAAACCTACCTTCAGGATGCAGTTCAGGTGGACATCATGCTACATTACATATTTCTGTTGTTTTCTTAATAATATCTAAATGATAGTCTCAACCATTTGGATGGTTGTTTTCCAGAATGCCTGAAGCAAACTGGAAATGTAGGTGCCTTCAAAAACAATTTTGTTACACATACAGTTAGCAACAGGGGGGAGACGGGCAAGTGGGAGTACAGTAGGAAGGGTAAACATGGGGATTGAACCACAGTCTACGGTGGGGAATACAGTCATGGCCAAAAGTTTTGAGAATGACAAGTATTAATTTCCACAAAGTTTGCTGCTTCAGTGTCTTTAGATATTTTTGTCAGATGTTACTATGGAATACTAAGTATAATTACAAGTATTTCACAAGTGTCAAAGGCTTTTATTGACAATTACATGAAGTTGATGCAAAGAGTCAATATTTGCAGTGTATTTCATGGCCTCTACAATCCACCCTGGCATGCTGTCAATTAAATTCTGGGCCACATCCTGACTGATGGCAGCCCATTCTTGCATAATCAATGCTTGGAGTTTGTCAGAATTTGTGGGGTTTTGTTTGTCCACCCGCCTCTTGAGGATTGACCACACGTTCTCAATGGGATTAAGGTCTTGGGAGTTTCCTGACCATGGACCCATAATATCTATGTTTTGCTCCACTTAGTTATCACTTTTGCCTTACGGCAAGGTGCTCCATCATGCTGGAAAAGGCATTGTTTGTCACCAAACTGTTCCTGGACGGTTGGGAGGATACTCTCGGTGGATGTGTTGGTACCATTCTTTATTCATGGCTGTGTTCTTAGGCAAAATTGTGAGTGAGCCCACTCTCTTGGCTGAGAAGCAACCACACACATGAATGGTCTCAGGATGCTTTACTGTTGGCATGACACAGGACTGATGGTAGCGCTCACCTTGTCTTCATACATGCTTTTTTTCTGGATGCCCCAAACAATCGGAAAGGGGCTTCATCAGAGAAAATGACTTTACCCCTCCTTTTGAAGCTTACAGTCTGTTAATCGAACTCAATCAGCATGACAGAGTGATCTCCAGCCTTGTCCTCGTCAACACACACCTGTGTTAACAAGAGAATCAATGACATGTGAGCTGGTCCTTTTGTGGCAGGGCTGAAATGCAGTGGAAATGTTTTTTGGGATTCAGTTCATTTGCATGCAATTCATCTGATCACTTTTAATAACATTCTGGAGTATGTGCAAATTGCCATCATACAAACTGAGGCAGCAGACTTTGTGAAAATTCATATTTGTGTCATTCTCAAAACATTTTGCCACGACTGTTGTATATGACTAGGTGTATTACCGCTGGAGCATTACCCCTTGACCACAGGCTCTACTCAAATAATTTTCAATTTTGACTTACCTGGGTCCCGAGTTGGTTCCTTGAAGGAGCATATATCAAATCAACCCACATTTTATTGGTCTCATACACGTGTTTAGGAGATGTTAATGCGGGTGTAGCGAAATGCTTGTGCTTCTAGTTTTAACAGTGCAGCAATATCTAACAAGTAATATCTAACAAGTTCACAACATATGCCCAATACACACACAAATCTAAGTAAAGAATTGAATTAAGAACATATAAATATATGGACGAGCAATGTCAGTGCAGCAGAGACTAAGATACAGTAGAATAGTATAGAATACAGTATATACATATGAGATGAGTAATGCAAGATATGTAAACATTATTAAAGTGGCATTATTAAAGTGACTAGTGTTCCATTCAGTAATGAAGAAATCCAACCAGCGGAACTCCTGTCGCGGTGCTGTGCTCCTTATATCAATATGTAAATATAAGCGAAAATAATTTCAAGTCTGTGAATATAGGCAGCAGCCTCTCTGTACTGGTGATGGCTATTTAACAGTCTTATGGCCTTGAGATAGAAGCTTTTTCAGGCTCTGTGTGCCAGCTTTGATGCACCTGTACTGACCTTGCCTTCTGGATGATAACGGGGTGAACAGGCAGAGGCCCGGGTGGTTGTTGTCCTTGATCTTTTTGGCCTTACTGTAAAATCGGGTGCTGTAAGTGTCCTGGAGGGCCAGGTAGTTTTCCCCGGTGATGCGTTGTGTGGTGCTCACCACCCTCTGGGGAGCCCTGCGGTTGTGGGCGGTGCAGCTGCCGTACCAGGAGGTGATACAGCCTGACAGGATGCTCTCAATTGTGCATCTGTAAAAGTTTGTGATGGTGGGTACAACATCTCCTATACACTTCCTGATCAACTCAGTTACCGTTTCAGTGAATTCTTCAATATTATTCTCGCAAGCTACCCGGAACATTTGTTTACATTTTTCTAATACAGGCCAATTGACAAGTGTTTCACTAGTTGAGGCCTCTCTCGATCGCTGTTCTCGTCATTTTATCTCAACATGTTCACCCAATACATTTTAAGAAAGTTTAAGTTCATTTACTGCATTCTATACCATTTAAAAACTCAAAAATACCATTTCGAGAGCTGCAAAAACAATCAAAAATGACAGCAGCCATTATCACATTGGTTGCTGTAGCTTCATTCACCTAGGTATTTGTAGTATTTGTAGTATTCTAGGTCCATTCTAGGTCCAGAGTAGTGATGCTAGTCGGGCGGGAGGGTGCGGGCAGCAATCAGTTGAAGAGCATGTACTTAGTTTTACTTGCATTTAAAAGCAGTTGGAGGCCACAGAAAGAATGTTGTATGGCGTTGAAACTCTTTTGGAGGTTTGTTAGCACAGTGTCCAAAGAAGGGCCAGATGTATACAGCATGGTGTCGTCTGCGCAGAGGTTGATCAGAGAATCGCTAGCAGCAAGAGCTACGTCATTGATATATACAGAGAAAAGAGTCGGCCTGAGAATTGAACCCTGTGGCACCCCCATAGACTGCCAGATGTCTTGACAACAGGCCCTCCGATTTGACACACTGAACTCTATCTGAGAAGCAGTTGGTTAACCAGGAGAGGCAGTCATTTGAGAAGCCAAGGCTAATGAGTGTGCCGATAAGAATGCGGTCATTGACAGAGTTGAAAGCCTTGGCCAGGTCGATGAAGACGGCTGCACAGTACTGTCTTTTATCAATGGCGGTTATTATCTCGTTTAGAACCTTGAGCGTGCCTGAGGTGCACCCAGGACCAGCTTGGAAACCAGATTGCATAGCGGAGAAGGTACAGTGGGATTTGAAAATGTCAGGGATCTGCTTATTGGCTTTCAAAGATTTTAGAAAAGAAGGGCAGGATGGACAGGGTAGGGGGCAATTCGGTTTTCAAATCAGTTGATTCAGGAAGTGAATGGAAATTAAATGTAGAAAACCATTCAATTCATACATTTAATTTCCAATTCACTTCCTGAATTGAAAACTGAACTGACCCCAACGGCAGTGAATCTCTCTCAGATAACAGTAGTTTGGGGCGACAGCCCAATGGCACCTTATTCATAGGGAATAGGGTACCGTTTGGGATGAAGTTTGGATTTCAGAAGGAGTGTCCTAACAGGTCTTTACTGTAAACATGTCAGTGTTGTGGTTATCACACTGCCTGGCCCCAGGAGGTAACTAACTGTGTGCCATTCCTAAAGCTTCCTGCTTATTTGAAAACACAAACATTGACATGGGGTAGAATAAACAAGATTAGGGGACAATATTTCTTTGAGATCCAGTGCTTGTATCAGTCTTGAAATGTTTAAAATGCCAGAGAAAGATACCGAAATGTAATAACCTCAACAGGACTATTTGTGGAAAGTTAGTGGACAGTAGAAAAACAGAGAAACTTGCAAACAGATAGAGATCAGTGGGAGTTCTGCTGGTGTGTGTGTGTGTGTGTGTGTGCGTGCGTGCGTGCGTGCGGGTTTCTTAGTGATTGGTTTGACTCATAACCCGTGTTCTCCAGGGTGCGCTTATATCCTCGTTGTGAGCTGGTTGAATAAGAGAAAACAATGCCTAAAAAAATCCATAAATGTATAATTCTAAGTCATATCTATAGGCCACATTGAGTTTTTTTATCTGCCATTAGTGCGTAAGCCTAAGCTTTCGGGCCTAACTATATGTGCGCCGCTGGCACATTGGACGCTAATTCTGTTTCTCAACAATGCTGCAAAAGAAATGAAGACTAAGTAGGCCATTATAGCCTCAAAATGTAATTGTTCAATAAATTAAATGGCAAAGTAGCCTAATTGCACAGTGCATTTTCACAAAAGCATGCGCAATGTGGGATTTATTATTTGATGTATTTTTCACAAAAGCATGTGCAAGGTGTACATTTTGGCTATTGTTTGACATTTTTTTGTTTCAGTGAAACATTAGTCTACTGTTCAATAGGCCTACATTTTACAGTAGGGTAGCACTCCAGGAACAAAGTTGGGCAGCCATGCATTCAGCTGTCCTCTAAATATAGAACTATGCAAAAAGGCATTACAGGTATTGGATATGGGAAAGTATACTTCAAATGTTTGAACTCAACACACCTCTTAGCTAGTTGGGCTAACAGAAAAGTGTGAACAGGTGTCTTAAGTTGCATCCCAAATAGCTCCCTATACCCTTTATAGTGCACTAGTTTTGATCAGTGTCCACATTAGTTTCAAATGTGGTTCTCTCATATAACTATTAAATAGGGCATTATTGGCAAATGTGAACAAACGTATTATGAGCTATGCTCCGCATCCCAAATGGCATCCTCTTCCCTATACATTATAATGCATCACTTTTGACCTGAACCCATAGGGCGTACTGAGCTTTATTAGTTGTTGTTTTTCTTTGCTCTATTCTGTCATTGACTCTAATCATAGAGCCTGGATCTTAGAGGACTTTTTTTTAAAGTAGGTCAGAGGCCTAATGAGGTAACCTGTCAGCTACAGGAGTGGCATTAGGCAACGGTGGTGGAGAATGTATAGTAGGCCTTATGTCTGATGACTTATTTTACAGGTTTGTTCTAAACACACGTTTTTCTTAATGAAGGTTACCTGTTTTTCTGACAGCTTGATGGAAGTCAAGGTGGAGAAGGGGAAGTGTGATGAGGGGGTGGTGTTTCGTTCTGCTCGGATCTATGTTTTATTTCGGTTCACTACGATTATACTGTCTGGTAGAAAACCATTGAAGTAATTGTTTTTCAGCCTGTGTATATCGGCTACTTCCTGGGTTAGAGCTGTTGGAATTATATTGACATAGTTTATATTTGTATAATTACAGTATATCTAACGTGTTATTTTGAAGAAAAGAGCATAATGAGCCTGTTCAGATATACTCAGTTCAGGTGCTTTTATGAATTGTCTCTCTGTATCCTGTTTGATTTAGTTAATTTCTGTTTGTTTAGTTTCGAGAGTAACATCCACATGTATTTAGGAAACTAATCAGGAGCTACTCCCCTTTTCATTCAATAAACTAATTGTAAATCAGTTTAGCTGCCCAGGAACAGGGGAGAATGGTCCAGTTGTTCGCTGGCTAAATGTGGTAACTCTTTCAAACAGAAAACGCCTTCAAGTGCATACACAGTATGTTTGTATTACTGATGTAGCCCAGCCAGCTTAGGAAAATCGTGTACATGTACAGTAGGTGTGTCCAGTTTACGTGTCTATTGAAAAAGATTGATTGAATACAGCCTGCCCAGAGAGAACCATTTTTTAATTCATGTCAATTCTGCAATATATTTGTTTTACTGGTTGTGTTTAATATTTAATGTTTTAACCGTAAAAATGTTTACAGTTTTGAAAGTAAAAGTGCAGTAACTGCATTGTATGGTGTTATTTTTTATGCAGTACTAGCCGAATCACTGCAAAATAACTGCAGTGTATTGCATTTAAACTGCAGTTATACTGCACCTTACAGCAGTTATTGCAATCTTTTTTGTGTGAGGGAAATTGACTTAAAACTCGAAAGACATTGTTGTAAATGCTGGGCTGACATGTGACCCTGACGCAAAACTGAACTGGATGTGGCCACAAGACTGTGTTAGCCCACTGAGCTAAAGCCTAGGTGTTTGCATAAACGTCACACAACCTCCGTTGCACAGGATCAGGGTGACGGAGGAAGCAGCGAGAGGAGGAGGTGACTTTCAGGTTGATATGGATTGCATTGTCCTGACAACCATGGCGTTATTCATAAAGCGTCTCAGAGTCGGAATGCAGATCGAGGATCAGTTTTTTCTCGGAAATCATAATGAATAAGATCACATGGACAGGGAAAACCTGATCCTATATCAGCACTCCTACAATGAGATGCTTTATGAATACGGGTCCAGAAATCAACATGAGGAATAGTAAGCTCGAACGCATTAAACACCACTTCTGTCATTCTCTCTGGTTCCGAACACTGCTCACAGCTAGTTATAACATTTTTGAAATGGGGAGGTACCTGAAATAATTCAAAAAGAAATGTTAACTTTCAGAGTGGCTGATCAATTTGAGGACCAGTGTTTGTGCGTGTGTGTTGTCTTGGGAGAAAGTGCAGACTGCCTCATGCCTGGACTGTGTTAAACGTATGGAGGAATGTTTGTTTGGTAACACCTACTGCACATAAAAGGTTCTGTTGAAGTTGGCAGAGCTCCGCTTGCTTGGCCCTGTTACCTCTCCTTTCACTCCCAAGCTTTGGCTCTGCCCCTCTCGCTCGCTCGCTCTCTCTCTCTCTCTCTGTCTCTCTCTTATCTCGGCTGAAAAGAGGAGGGGCCAACCATGAAGTAATCAGACACCTGCCCAATTCATGCATGTTAGTGTAACTCGCTAAACTGCTCTGACAAGTGCAGGGGTTAACACACACTAGCAGGACTGGAGGCTGGCTGGATGCTCCACTACATCTCTTTACAGCAACACACAGTCATTCTCCCCAGACGGAGCGCTAGATAACAAATGGTGGGCTGGGAAGGAGGAAAAGGAAGGAAGAGAAATTAAACAAAAAGCAGAAATACACTGCCCTCAATGTTGCTAGGACAGAGGTCTTGAACTCTGCGCGGTGGGCTCCTTGCCTTTCAACCAGCATGTCTCTAAAGGAGTGGGACGATTGGGAGAGTGCTGAAACGGACTGCTCGAAGGGACAGGATGAGGTGGTCATGATTCGCATGGCCAGTCTACATGTGGACCTGTTTCCTGCCAAGGACTTCCAAGGGAAGTTTAAAAAGATGCATCCCAAGAAAAGGCCCACTATTCTGAACTTGGAAAGTAGGTGCTGTTTTGGATGTTTAACATGCTGGGAAACATCTTGGTGCTGAAGGCTAGGGGTTTATCTGCCAATGTAGTTGTCGGAGGATATGTCTTGGAACCTGGTTTTAGTGTGGGACCTGTGTAGACTTGATGCCAGAAAACTAATTGCAGCTACTCATATCACCACTCTATGAAATACCTCACTCTCCACTTATATTTGTCACGGTTACCTCGAATCTTAGGACTGTTTACTACAAGATTGATAGAGAAACTTGTGTGCTATGTAGACTACGTCATATTAGTAATTTCAAGTTTTAATGTCACATGCACAAATACAGTGAAATGCCTTTCTTGCAAGCTGTAAACCCAACCATGCAGTAATCATTATTAATGTAGTACTACAAATAACAACAGGTAAAACAAAAACAGGAAATAAAAATGTAAATAAGAAATAAGAAGAACACGAGAGAGTAAGTAAGTGTTATTCAGAGTCAGTACCAATACCATATTTACAATGTGCAGGGATAGTGGAGTGCTGGAGGTAGATGTGTATAGGGGTAAGGTGACTCGGCATCAGAATATAAGATAAACAGAGCAGCGTATATGAAGATTATATGTGAGTATTTGTGGGTGAGCAAATGTGGAGGTCAACTCCCTCTTGTAGGCATCAATTGGGTTTATCTTGGTCTACAATCATGAGTTTCTAAATGGTTAATTACATTGTTTCTTATTCAGGAGAGGCGTTTAAAAATATATATATATATGTAGAAAACCCCTAAATCATGAAATCACAAACAATAACACTTTCGCATGTTATCTGTGTGTGTGAGCAAATGAAGTGTGTGTGCATGTGTGTGCGTGTGCTTGTGTGTGTGTGCGTGCGTGTGTGTGTGCGTGTGTGTTAGAGTGTCAGTGAGTGCGCACAGAGACTGAGCAAAAATTAAATTCAAGTGTCAAATCAGATAGTCCGTGTAGCCATTTTGTTAGCAGTCTTATGGCTTGGGGATAGAAGGTGTTCAGGAGCCTGTTGGTGTCAAACTTGATTTTTAATTTAAAATATATATATTTTCAAATACTTTTGTATATTTAGTGTAGAAATGCTTGGACTTTTTTAATTTCGGTGAATCTCTTATACAATGGGTTATGTACAGCAACCCCTGGTGTAAAATAGTAAATAATGGTTACTTCTTTGAATGTATTGAGCAGCCTTGAGGTGTAAAAACAAGGCTGTCTGTTGTCTCCGTATCTATTTGTTGTGGCCATGGCTTTGCTAGCTATTAAAATCAGATCCAACAAGAACATCAAGGGGTTCCAGGGGTTAAAAACAAAAGTGTCAATGTCTGCTGATGACTCAAGTTTCTTCTTAAGTTCCCAATCTGGACCACTGCATGGTCTCAATGAAGATATATCACTTTTCTAGCTTCTGGACTAAAACCCAATTATGGTAAATTTCCCATATTATGTATTGGATCGTTAAAATACCCCATACCTTGTAGTTTACCAACAAAATGGGGTGATGGTGAAGTAGACATACCTGGGATTCATATCTTTGAAGATATAAATGAATTTACCACAACACATTTCAATAGAAAGTTTGCAAAAACAAACGAGATTCTGCAATGGAGAGGTAAACACTTGTCTGTTTATGGAAAAATCGAATTGATTAACTCTTTGGTCCTATCACAGTTTACAGTATATACATATGGCATTGCCTTCTCCAGATGATTCCCTTTTATGGAACACTAAGCCAGATAAAAAATGAAATGTGCTTATTTACACAATGAATATGAGTTTGGGGGGCTGAAATTATTAAAGCATTAAACCTTTCAGTAAGTTATACTTAAACTGGTTCTCCAGTAGATCACTAAGAAAGGCTTATCCTTTGTTCAAAAATTGCCATTTTGACTTTAAACAGATTCCAACTTTTCATTTCCGGTTAATTACAGATCAAAGTATCGCCCTTTCCCAAACAATCCATACAAAACTGGTTACAATTTACATTTTATCCTCCAGAAAAACTGAACAAATATTACAATATATATTATGGCTAAACTCAAATATACTGATTGATAAAAAAATGTCAAATGTATGATATTATGAATAGGAATGGTGTAGTTATGTCACATACTGTCCTGTATGCAGCTATCAAACAATATATGTGAATGTTTGTTCAATCTAAAGTTACAACCAACAGCATTACCACAAAAATAGAAGAGGGAGAAGTTAGGGAACTTGTTTGTCTGCCATATATTAAAGAAAAAAAAAGCTAAACATATTTGGCAAAAATAGAAAAATGTGTTTCATTTGAGGATAAACACTTTGACAGCTGCACCATACAGGTTGCAAAGTAGCTAGGAAGAGATTTTCTATATACCGATTCCATGGCACAAAAAAAAGGTTTTTAAAATAAATCGATTATACAAAATTCATGCCACCAATAGAATGTTATAATGTATATGGGACATACAACAATCTCAGCTCGGCAGATTTTACTGTGAAGAGACAGAATCATTAGGTAATTTACTCTGGTAATACCCCCATGTTGCTTGTTTCTGGTCACAGCTTCAGGAATGGCAAAAAAAATTCACAACCTTTATTTCAAATGAAACCTAAAAAATAACAGTATTGGGCATTTTGGAAAGCCATAATCAATCAACAATATAATGATACTCGTAGGAAAGGTTTTCATCTTTAGCTCCCAATCTGTTTGACTATGCAATTAGAAAGGTTCAAAATTCATGTAAAACACAGCACAGTTGGAAAATATATGGCACATGGAAACCAAACGAGGGTGGTCTACGGTGATAGGTCCAATGGCTGAGAGTTGATGAGGGGTGGGACTAAAGAGCTCATGATTGGTAATGGTATTATTGAAAACACTACATAAAAAAACGTTACCGGGGTCAACTAGATTGAAGCATCCATTCTATCGATCTATTACACTATTTTGTTGAGCGAGAGTTTATTTCGTCTTCTAGGTCAACATATAATGACAAAAGAGAAGCTGCATGTATCTAATTAGACAAGTTGACGAACAAATGTCCTACCAAAATGTCTGAAATTATAACCAGAAACATATCTAAATCAGGCAACAACAAAAAAAAATCAAAATAATCGTTCTTCCGTATTTGGCTGTAGCCTATAGCGCGTTTTCACAATTTACAGGGTAGGGTTGGGTGAGGGCCTGAGATTATTAGCAATTGCGGGTGGGTGCGGGTGAACAAACAGCTGACCCACTGTTTTTATTTGTATTTATTTATTTCACCTTTATTTAACCAGGTAAGCCAGTTGAGAACAAGTTCTCATTTACAACTGCGACCTGGCCAAGATAAAGCAAAGCAGTGCGACAAAAACAACAACACAGAGTTACACATGGGGTAAACAAACTTCCAGTCAATAACACAATAGAAACATCTATGTGCAGTGTGTGCAAATGTAGAATAGTAGGGAGGAAAGGCAATAAATAGGACATAGAGGCAAAATAATTACAATTTAGCATTAACACTGGAGTGATTTGAACAGTGAGAGAAAGAATAGCAACAACAAAAAACAGAAAAACGCATGTCAAAAATTGTATAAATTGATTTGCATTTTAATGAGAGAAATAAAAATTTGACCCCTCTGCAAAACATGACTTAATACTTGGTGGCAAAACCCTTGTTGACAATCACGGAGGTCAGATGTTTCTTGTAGTTGACCACCAGGTTTGCACACATCCCAGGAGGGATTTTGTCCCACTCCTCTTTACGGATCTTCTCCAAGGCTGAAGTTTGGCAACTCGAACCTCTCACTGTTTAAATAAACCTACCATTAAAATTATAGACTGATCATTTCTTTGTCAGTGGGCAAACGTACAAAATCAGCAGGGGTTACCAGGTGCCTATTTCAAATCATCAGTTTTTTGGTGTGCCAGGACCATTCACAGTTGAGCTTACTCAGTTTAGCACAGTGCGGAGGGGCTATTATTTATACTTTTTTTATCAAGGAAGGCCAAATTCTCACTGGTTTCCCTTGCATTCAATGCTACGGGTGGCAAAAATGTCATACTCTTTCTGATCAGACAGCATCAGATAGATGTGCTACCCATACAGAGACAGAAGTGCGGTATTTTGTTCGCTTTGATGATTTCTCCGGTGAGATGCATTCCGCCTCTTGTGAATTGAAGGAAAATTATGAACCAGAGAGAGACGAAAGATACATTATCTTTGTAGAAATCAGCAGATTTCTTTGTCATTTTTTGGGAGGCCTGGCTTCTCTTGCCATCCATAAATACACGCCACTGACCACACTGTCAGGTCACTGACCTCCTCCCTAGAGGGTGTCTCATCATCGTAAGTGATCAGGCCAACCACCCGTAGTGTTGTGACATCGTGTGTGTGTGTGGAAGGTGGTGTACAGTACACAGCTGCAGGCGAGACAGATGCAGTTTTCGAGTAAAACTTGTGATAAGCCTCGACAGCTGGGACATCTCTGAACTCACATTTCTCTGCTTTTCTAGCAGCGGAGCTTTCTTGCAGTGTGGCTGTAACTGTAGCTGTGGCGCTGTAGCTTTCTGTCATTGGTCTGTAGCCTTCTTGTAGTGTGGCTTAGGGTTGAATAGCGAGAACCAGTTTATCGAGATTTACAGAGAGTTCCCACCCAAACCCACTCCCTTTCGCAGGATAAGTTACTGCGAGAAACCAGTAAATTATAATACATTATTTATATGAACAGACGTGAAATGGGACTGTTAAATTATGTGTAGTGTCTAAATCTGACTTCTCTAGGGCCTTCTCTCTGCTATCTGCATGATCAATCATCAACGCTCAGGGTGACAGCGCATCTTAGTATGGAGCGCACTTCACAATGCATGTATCACCTCATCATGGTCACTTTGTGACAGGTAGGCCTAAATTTGCTGCAGCATAGCCTATGCTACAGTAATATAAGGACATAATGCGCGTCTAATTCACAAATTTCCATCTGGCTTTTGTTGGTAATTTGCAAAGATTATTTTAATTTTAATTGCAGTTGCAGAGATTCAAAACAGTCTACCACTCGAACATCGTTGCTTTAAATCAATGTGCAGATTATTTTGTGCCCAAATTAAATGAATGGTAAACAATGTATTGTGTTATTTTGGAGTCAATTTTATTGTAAATATGAATTGAATATTTTTCTAAACACTTCAACATTAATGTAGATGCTACCATGATTATGGAAAGTCCTGAATGAATCGTGAATAATGATGAGTGGGAAAGTTACAGATGCACAAATATCAAGACATGCTAATACAGTTGAAATCGGAAGTTTAGATACACCTTAGCCAAATACATTTAAACTCAGTTTTCACAATTCCTGACATTTAATCCTAGTAAAAAGTCCCTGTCTTACCTTAGGTCAGTTAGGATCACCACTTTATTTTAAGAATGTGAAATGTCAGAATAATAGTAGAGAATTTTTTTATTTCAGGTTTTATTTATTTCATCACGGCTCCGGGCAGCCGAGCGGAAATGGAGGAAAACTCGCCTCCCTGCGGACCTGGCATCCTTTCACTCCCTCCTCTCTACATTTTCCTCCTCTGTCTCTGCTGCTAAAGCCACTTTCTACCACTCTAAATTCCAAGCATCTGCCTCTAACCCTAGGAAGCTCTTTGCCACCTTCTCCTCCCTCCTGAATCCTCCTCCCCCTCCCCCCCCCCCCTCCTCCCTCTCTGCAGATGACTTCGTCAACCATTTTGAAAAGAAGGTCGACGACATCCGATCCTCGTTTGCTAAGTCAAACGACACCGCTGGTTCTGCTCACAGTGCCCTACCCTGTGCTCTGACCTCTTTCTCCCCTCTCTCTCCAGATGAAATCTCGCGTCTTGTGACGGCCGGCCGCCCAACAACCTGCCCGCTTGACCCTATCCCCTCCTCTCTTCTCCAGACCATTTCCGGAGACCTTCTCCCTTACCTCACCTCGCTCATCAACTTATCCCTGACCGCTGGCTACGTCCCTTCCGTCTTCAAGAGAGCGAGAGTTGCACCCCTTCTGAAAAAACCTACACTCTGATCCCTCCGATGTCAACAACTACAGACCAGTATCCCTTCTTTCTTTTCTCTCCAAAACTCTTGAACGTGCCGTCCTTGGTCAGCTCTCCCGCTATCTCTCTCAGAATGACCTTCTTGATCCAAATCAGTCAGGTTTCAAGACTAGTCATTCAACTGAGACTGCTCTTCTCTGTATCACGGAGGCGCTCCGCACCGCTAAAGCTAACTCTCTCTCCTCTGCTCTCATCCTTCTAGACCTATCGGCTGCCTTCGATACTGTGAACCATCAGATCCTCCTCTCCACCCTCTCCGAGTTGGGCATCTCCGGTGTGGCCCACGCTTGGATTGCGTCCTACCTGACAGGTCGCTCCTACCAGGTGGCGTGGCGAGAATCTGTCTCCTCACCATGCGCTCTCACCACTGGTGTCCCCCAGGGCTCTGTTCTAGGCCCTCTCCTATTCTCGCTATACACCAAGTCACTTGGCTCTGTCATAACCTCACATGGTCTCTCCTATCATTGCTATGCAGACGACACACAATTAATCTTCTCCTTTCCCCCTTCTGATGACCAGGTGGCGAATCGCATCTCTGCATGTCTGGCAGACATATCAGTGTGGATGACGGATCACCATCTCAAGCTGAACTTCGGCAAGACGGAGCTGCTCTTCCTCCCGGGGAAGGACTGCCCGTTCCATGATCTCGCCATCACGGTTGACAACTCCATTGTGTCCTCCTCCCAGAGCGCTAAGAACCTTGGCGTGATCCTGGACAACACCCTGTCGTTCTCAACTAACATCAAGGCGGTGGCCCGTTCCTGTAGGTTCATGCTCTACAACATCCGCAGAGTACGACCCTGCCTCACACAGGAAGCGGCGCAGGTCCTAATCCAGGCACTTGTCATCTCCCGTCTGGATTACTGCAACTCGCTGTTGGCTGGGCTCCTGCCTGTGCCATTAAACCCCTTCAACTCATCCAGAACGCCGCAGCCCGTCTAGTGTTCAACCTTCCCAAGTTCTCTCACGTCACCCCGCTCCTCCGCTCTCTCCACTGGCTTCCAGTTGAAGCTCGCATCCGCTACAAGACCATGGTGCTTGCCTACGGAGCTGTGAGGGGAACGGCACCTCAGTACCTCCAGGCTCTGATCAGGCCCTACACCCAAATAAGGGCACTGCGTTCATCCACCTCTGGCCTGCTCGCCTCCCTACCACTGAGGAAGTACAGTTCCCGCTCAGCCCAGTCAAAACTGTTCGCTGCTCTGGCTCCCCAATGGTGGAACAAACTCCCTCACGACGCCAGGACAGCGGAGTCAATCACCACCTTCCGGAGACACCTGAAACCCCACCTCTTTAAGGAATACCTAGGATAGGATAAAGTAATCCTTCTCACCCCCTCCCCCCTTAAAATATGTAGATGCACTATTGTAAAGTGGCTGTTCCACTGGATGTCATAAGGTGAATGCACCAATTTGTAAGTCGCTCTGGATAAGAGCGTCTGCTAAATGACTTAAATGTAAATGTAAATGTAATCACATTCCCAGTGGGTCAGAAGTTTACATACACTCCATTAGTATTTGGTAGCATTGCCTTTAAATTGTTTAACTTGGGTCAAACGTTTCGGGTAGCCTTCCACAAGCTTCCCACAATAAGTTGGGTGAATTTTGGCCCATTCCTCCTGACAGAGCTGACGTTACTGAGTCAGGTTTGTAGGCCTCCTTGCTCGCACACGCTTCAGTTCTGCACACAAATTTTCTAGGGCCTCCCCCTTTTTCCTCCAAACATAACGATGGTCATTAGGGCCAAACAGTTCTATTTTTGTATCATCAGACCAGAGGACATTTCTCCAAAAAGTATTATCTTTGTCCCCATGTGCAGTTGCAAACCGTAGTCTGGCTTTTTTATGGCGGTTTTGGAGCAGTGGCTTCTTCCTTGCTGAGCAGCCTTTCAGGTTATGTCGATATAGGACTCGTTTTAATGTGGATATAAATACTTTTGTACCTGTTTCCTCAAGCATCTTCACAAGGTCCTTTGCTGTTGTTCCGGGATTGATTTGCACTTTTCGCACCAAAGTTCGTTCATCTCTAGGAGACAGAACGCGTCTCCTCCCTGAGCGGTATGATGGCTACGTGGTCCCATGGTGTTTATGCTTGCGTACTATTGTCTGTACAGATGAACGTGGTACCTTCAGGCGTTTGGAAATTGCTCCCAAGGATGAGCCAGACTTGTGGAGGTTTACATCTTGTTTATCTGGGGTCTTGGCTGATTTCTTTTGATTTCCTCATTAATGTCAAGCAAAGAGGCACTGAGTTTGAAGGTAGACCTTGAAATACATCCACAGGTACACCTCCAATTGACTCAAAATATGTCATTTAGTCTATCAGAAGCTTTTAAAGCCATGATATAATTTTCTGCAATTTCCCAAGCTGTGTAATTAAAGGCACAGTCAACTTAGTCTATGCAAACTTCTGACCCACTGGAATTGTGATACAGTTGATTATAAGTGAAATAATCTGTCTGTCAACAATTTTCTAAAATTTGACTTGTGTCATGCACAAAGTAGATGTCCTAACCGACTTGCCAAAACTATAGTTTGTTAACAAGACATTTGTGGAGTGGTTGAAAAACAAGTTTTAATGACCTAAGTGTATGTAAACTTCCGACTTCAACTGTATCTCACCATTACAATTACAGGGGAGGTTAGCATTTTTGTGGGTATGATATTTACTGTTTGCCTCTGTAACTTTCTCACTAATCATTATTCACAATTCATTCAGGGTTATCCATAATCATGGTAGCATCCACATTAATGTAGAAGTGTTAAGAAACATTCTATTCTTATTTACTATAAAAGTGACTCCAAAATGAAACAATACATTATTTACCATTAATTTAAAATTGGGCACCAATAATCTGAAACACAACCAAAACAAACAGTAAATGCATCCAACAAGTTTTTAGAGTTAGAAGCTTGATCTAATCATTGTGTGCTAGGACTTTTGACTACTTTAGTACACATATAGGAAATTTGTCCCAATACTTTTGGTCCCCTAAAATATTGTGACTATGTACAAAAAGTGCTGTGATTTCGAAAACGGTTCACCTGATATGGATGAAAATACCCTCAAATTAAAGCTGACAGTCTGCATGCACTTTAACTTCATCGTCATTGTGTCATTTCAAATCCAAAGTGCTGGACTACAGAGACAAAAC
This sequence comes from Oncorhynchus gorbuscha, assembly GCF_021184085.1. Classification (NCBI taxonomy): domain Eukaryota; kingdom Metazoa; phylum Chordata; class Actinopteri; order Salmoniformes; family Salmonidae; genus Oncorhynchus; species Oncorhynchus gorbuscha. The sequence goes on from NC_060185.1 coordinate 53,630,792, forward strand.
AACAACAAATGTGTCACTTTTCCAATACTTTTAGAGTTCTTTGTATTTCCAAATTAAAATCTAATTCGCTAGCCTATAATTGTAACTTCATACGCCGCATGTCCTGCACCAGCATCAAATGTTCTCTCCCAGTTTCATGGATTGAATGACGTGCGTAATTCTAGTTCACATCATACAGTATAATACAATACAGTACAGTAATACAGTTCACACTCAAAAAGATTAGCCTACTGGAGCTTGTTTAGTTTATTTAACCCAGAGAGCAAAGCTACATCTATGGGCTTTGATTTTCTGTGCTGTGTTTTTTCTGTCCAGCGTAATGTGCGGTACACTGTCATTTTAAACCTCTCCCTGTTCCAGTCTGTAATACCTACATGTTTCAAGCAGACGACCATAGTCCCTGTGCCCATCTAAATGACTATCTTCCTGTAGCACTCACAACTGTAGCCATGAAATGCTTTGAAAGGCTGGTCATGACTGACATCAACACCATCATCCCAGACACCCTGAACCCACACTGATCTCCATATCGCCCCAACAAATCCACAGATGACGCAATCTCTAAGGGGCGGCAGGTAGCCTATTGGTTAAAGTGTTGGGCCATTAACTGAAAGGTTGCTTGGATCGAATCCCCGAGCTGACAAGGTAAAAATCTGTCGTTCTGCCGCTGAGCAAGGCAGTTAACCCACTGTTCCCCAGGCGAAGAAGACATGGATGTCGATTAAGGCAGCCCCCCCCCTTTCCCGCACCTCTCTGATTCAGAGGGGTTAGGTTAAATGCGGAAGACACTTTTCAGTTGTATAACCCTTTCCCTTCCCTTTCCAATCTGTATGAAAGCCACACCTATGTGAGAATTCTGTTCACTGATTCAGCATAAAACTCCATAGTGCCCTCCAAGCTCATCACTAAACTAAGGACCCTGGGAGTAAACACCTCCCTCTGCAACTGGATCCTGGACTTCCTGACCGGGATGCCCCCAGGTAGTGAGGGTAGGTAGCAACACATCCGCCACAATGACCCTCAACACGGGGGCCCCCAGGTGTGCTTGCTTAGTCCTCTTCTCTACTCCATTTTCACCCACGACTGCGTCACCGCGCACGACTCCAACACCATCATTAAGTTGGCAAACAACACGACTGTGGTAGGCCTGATCACCGATGACAATGAGACAGGTGCTCAGGATAACAACCTCTCCCTCAACATCAGCGAGACAAAGGAGCTGATTGTGGAAATGGATGGCAGATCAAACCCCCATTCACATTGACAGGCTGTAGTGGAGCGAGTCGAGAGCGTCAAGAACCTCTGTGTTTACATCACTAAGGACCTATCATGGTCCGAACACACCAACAAAGTTGTAAAGAGGGCACGACAACGCCTCAGGAGGCTGAAAATATTAATCACGCGCCATCAGATCCTCAAAAAGCATCACCGCTTGGTATGGCAACTGCTTGGGATCCAACCACAAGGTGCTACAGAGGGTAGTGCGTATAGCCCAGTACATCACTGGGGTCGAGCTCTCTGCCATCTTGCACCTAAAAAGGCCCTAAAAAGATTGTCAAAGACTCCAGCCACCCAAGTCATAGTGTTCTCTCTGTTACGGCACGGCAAGCGGTACCGGAGCACCAAGTCTATGACCAAAAGGCTTCTAAACAGCCTCTACCCCCAAGCCATAACACTGCTGAACAGTTAATCAAACGGCTACCAGGATTATTTGAGTTGTTTTTACACTGCTGCTACTCACTGTTTATTATCTGTGTATATTCACCCTACCTATATGTACAAATTACCTCAACTAACCTGTACGCTCGCACATTGACTCGGTAACAGTACCCCCTGTATATAGCCTCGTTATTGCTACTTTGTGTTACTTTTTATTACATTTTTTACTTTAGTTTACTTAGTAAATCTTTTCTTAACTATATTTCTTGAACTGCATTGTTGGTTAAGGGCTTGTAAAAGTAAGCATTTCACTGTAAGGTTTGATTCAATGTTCTGTTTGATTCGCCGCATGTGACTAATAAAATAACATTTGATTACATTTTTTAATTTGACATTTGATTTAACCCTTATTTTACAATGTAAGTTGACAGAGAACACGTTCTCATTTACAGCAATGACCTGGGGAATAGTTACAGGGGAGAGGAGGGGGGGATGAATGAGCAAATTGTGACACCATTTATTCCAATATTTCTGCACTGGCTCTATGTACACTCACTGGACTCCACACACACACACACACACACACACACACACACACACACACACACACACACACACACACACACACACACACACACACACACACACACACACACACACACACACACACACACACACACACACAAACACACACACACACACACACACACACACACACACACACACACACACACACAAAGAGTATCTGCTGCCTAGGGATCCAGAATGAAATACAGAAACAGTCTCAATGCTGAGCATGACCTCAGTGTTGTACTGTCAAAAACTGATCCCAGAATAGACCTGCTTGTTGAAAACTTCAACCAGCCACACACTTCTCATTAGGACTGTGTGTGTGTTTTCTGGTCTACATCTGTGTTATGTGATCAAACAGTGTATTCCAATTTAGAATACAAATGATTTATTATATTTTAACAGCAACAGTTCCAACCAAATGTTTTTTTTTTCAACAATACTTTCTATAGTAAGATGTACAGCAGGCCTGATCATTTTTTCTTCTGTACTGTTACTTGAACTATCAAATTTATAAAAATACAAAACTGAAATACCTTATTTCCATAAGTATTCATACCCTTTAATATGAGACTCAAAATTGAGCTCAGGTGCATCCTGTTTCCATTGATCGTCCTTCAGATGCTTCCACAACTAGATTGGAGTCCACCTGTGGTAAATTCGACTGATTGGACATGATTTGGAAAGGCACACACCTGTCTATATAAGGTCCCAGTGCATCTCAGAGCCAAAACCAAGCCATGAGGTTGAAGAAATTGTCCGTAGATCTCTGACACAGGATTGTGTCGCAGCACAGATCTGGGGAAGGGTACCAAAAAAAAATGTGTGAAACATTGAAGGTCCCTAAGAACACATTGGCCTCCATCATTCTTAAATGGAAGAAGTTTGGAACCACCAAGACTCTTCCTGTAGCTGGCCGCCCGGTCAAACTAAGAAAACTGAGGGAGAACGGAAACGGAGAGCAGAAAGATGGTTATTTTTGGCATTATAAGGCACAGGACCTTACGGCGTTCACAGAGTGTTTTGTACACAAATGTCAGTCGGAACTGGTCCAGAAACCCTCAATGGGGGACTTAACATCTACCATTAACCCCCCACAACAACAGCTAAACCGGGCGCCCAGTGTGGCAGCCCCCCACTCTAAAACCTGTACGTTGGGTTAAAAGCGAAAGTCAAATTTCAGTTGGACCTTGACCAATCAAGTGAATTCTCTCCCTTACGGAGCTTGCATTATGCCAATATTATGAGATATATGTTTTGACTGAAAATATGTGTTGAGCCAAATTCCAGGTAGGAAAAACTCAATAATTTCAACATTGTTTTGCCCTCTGTGTTACTGATGTTGGTAAAGGCACTACTGTGGTAAAAATATAGTCAGTCCCGAGTTGATGTGCAGGGGTATGAGGTAATTGAGGTAGCTATGCACATATAGGTATGGTTAAAGTGACTAGGCAACATGATAGATAATAGACAGTAGCAGCAGCGTGTGTGTGTGGGCGTATGTAGTGTGTGTGTGTGTGTTGGGATGGGTTGTCAGTGTACTGTAACCTCCTGTACTATAGCTCCCATCCTCTCCCAGTCTGAGAGTCTCAGGTTGCTCAGTGACAGGGCTCAGCAGCTCTATGAGGGACTATCATCATTATCAGGCCGCTGCAGAGACAAACACTGGTTATCATTAACTGAGCTCCGCTAAGAGGATTGCTTCCTGCACTCCCAGCCTCCATGCAGTTATTTAGAGGGAGCTTGCACATCGCCGTCCTGCACGCCTGCATGACGCGCGGCTTTAGATACACAGAGAGAGGGATAGATAGGAAGAGAGAGGGCAGGAGGGAGGGTGGGACAGAGAGAGGGACGTGGGGGGGAGGGGAAGAAAGAGGGAGGGGAGAGAAAGAGAGAGGGATTGAGAGAGGTGAAGAGCGAGCGAGGGAGGGAGCAGGAGACAGAGGATGAGTGAGGACAGGGAGAGAGAGATCGTGGGAGAGCGAGCAAGGACAGGGAGAGAACATGATGGAGTGAGAGAGCAGAGAGAGAGAGAGAGAGAGGAGGGCTGAGCGCCAGGAACAGGAGGAGGAGGAGGAGGGGCAGCGCAGTGTCAGTTTGTTCTGGTGCTCGTGAGCGCAGCAGAAGTGTTGTGCATCACAGTGTGGTGACAGTGACAGCAACGGCAGCTCAAACTGCTGCTCCAGACCTGCAGGAGTAAACAACAACAACAACAACAACAGTAGCATCCACAGGGAGAAGTTCTACCTGTGTGCAGCCTGCATAGGCATGGCCAACCAACAGGACTCAGGCTTCTTTGAGATCAGCATCAAGTCTCTGCTCAAGTCCTGGAGTGGATGTGAGTATACACGAGTTTGCCTGGCTTCCAGCTCAGCATGCTTGTTTAGTGCTGTTAGCGTTAGCTACCACACCAGACTAAATTAAGCTTCAGTCATTCAGAATGACAGACAGCGTAGAGATGATAGCGTGGCATAGTGTTGCGCACATGTTGGCTGAACTACTTAGTGGTGCTGATTCACTATGTGTTTTCCCCCAAGTTTTTGGGGTTTTGGCTCCTTTTCCTGTTTGTGCGTGAGGGTCAGGGTAATACTTCTTTCTACGTGAGCTGCCTGCCGTGGAGTTTAAATAGCTGCTGTTCAATGCTGGGCTGCCTAATAGGATTAACGAGGTTCAGCTCTAGAGTGCAGCTTCGCCACCCTGCCTTCCCATAGAGAGGCAGGATGGATAGGATGCTATTTGATTTGATGTATTCCTCATTTAGCCGACGCCAATGGCGACAGCCAATCTTACTGGGGCCTGACACATAACAATAAATACATTACATACACAAGAATTTACAGTTTACATACATTTAAAAACATTAACATGTAGTGTGTGTGCGCATCTATCAGTTCCACATACATGTCAGTACATACGCACAGCAAGTAGGCCACATGGGGGAGAGATTTTGGGCCATTAGGTGTTGCTTTATATGTTTTTTGAAACCAGGTTTGCTGTTCACTTGCTCTATATAAGAAGGAAGGGAGTTCCATGCACTCATAGTTCTGTATAATACTGTACGTTTCCTTAAATTTGTTCTGAACCTACGGACTGTGAAAATACGGCTGGTGGTGGTGTGTGTGTGTTTGTGTGTGTGTGTCAGTGCTGCGTGTAAGTTGACAAGACCTCTCCCCACTTTACTTTAAGAATGTAAAATTTCAGAATAATAGTAGAAGAATGATATATTTAATATTTTATTTCTTTCATCACATTCCCAGTGGGTCAGAAGTTTACATGCACTCAATTAGTATTTGGTAGCATTGCCTTTCCAATACCTTGACTTTGTTGTCCTTAAGCTATTTTGCCACAACTTTGGAAGTATGCTTGGGGTCATTGTTCATTTGGAAGACCCATTTGCGACCATGCTTTACCTTCCTGACTGATGTCTTGAGATGTTGCTTCAATATATCCACATAATTTTCCTTTCCTCGTGTAACAGTATAACTTTAGACCGTCCCCTAGCCCATACCCGGGCCCCTCTGCACACATCAACAACAGTCACCCACGAAGCATCGTTACCCATCGCTCCACAAAAGCCACGGCCCTTGCAGAGCAAGGGGAACCACTACTTCAAGGTCTCAGAGCAAGTGACGTCACCGATTGAAACGCTATTTAGCGCGAACACCGCTAACTAGCTAGCCATTTCAGATCCGTTACACTCACCCCCCTTTTGACCTCCTCCTTTTCCACAGCAACCAGTGATCCGGGTCAACAGCATCAATGTAACAGTATTACTTTATACCGTCCCCTCGCCCATACACGGGCGCGAACCAGGGACTCTCTGCACACATCAATAACAGTCACCCTCGAAGCATCGTTACCCATCGCTCCACAAAAGCCGCGGCCCTTGGAGAGCAAGGGGAACTACTACTTCAAGGTCTCAGAGCAAGTGACGTCACCGATTGAAACGCTATTTAGCGCGAACCACCGCTAACTAAGCTATCCGTTACACTCGTGATGCCATCTATTTTGTGAAGTGCACCAGTCACTCATGCAGCAAAGCACCCACACAACATGATGCTGCCACCCCCGTGCTTCACGGTTGGGATGGTGGTCTTTGGCTTGCAAGCCTCCCCCTTGTTCCTCCAAACATAGCGATGGTCATTATGGCCAAACAGTTTTATTTTTGTTTAATTAGAATAGAGGACATTTCTCCAAGAAGTACGATCTTTGTCCCCATGTGCGGTTGCAAACCGTAGTCTGGCTTTTTTTTATGGCAGCTTTGGAGCAGTGGCTTCTTCTTTGCTGAGCGGCATTTCAGGTTATGCCGACTGTATATGTTTTGACCCTGACAGTTATAGAATCTACAGTTACACCAAGTAATTTAGTCTCCTCAACTTGTTCAACAGCTATACCATTCATTACCAAATTCAGCTGAGGTCTAGAACATAAGGAATGATTTGTACCAAATCAAATACAATGCTTTTAGTTTTCGAGATGTTCTGGACCATTACTGGCCACCCATTCCAAAACGGACTACAATGCTTTTAGTTTTAGAGATGGTCTGAACCATTACTGGCCACCCATTCCAAAACTGACTGAAACTCTTTGTTAAGGGTTTCAGTGACTTCGTTAACTGTGGTTGCTAATGTGTATATGATTGAGTCATCAGTGTATACACATGCTTTGTTTAATGCCAGTGGCAGGTCATTGGTAAAAATAGAAAAGAGTAGAGTGCCTAGAGAGCTGCCCTGTGTTACACCGCACTTTACATGTTTGACATTAGAGAAGCTTCCATTAAAGAAAACCCTTTGAGTTATATTAGATAGCTCTAATCCACTATATGGCAGAGGTTGAAAAGCCATAACACATGCCTTTTCTCAACAAGAGGTTATGGTCAATAATATTAAATGCTGCATTGAAATCTAACAGTACAGCTCCCGCAATCTTCTTATTATCAGTTTATTTTAACCAATCATCAGTCATTTATGTCAGTGCAGTACATGTTGTGGGCCCTTCTCTATAAGTCTGCTGTTAATTTGTTTACAGATAAATAAAAAATAAATAAAAATATAAAAAATATATGCCATTTAGCAGACGCTTTTATCCAAAGCGACTTACAGTCATGTGTGCATACATTCTACTTATTGGTGGTCCCGGGAATCGAACCCACTACCCTGGCGTTACAAGCGCTATGCTCTACCAACTGAGCTACAGAAGGACCATAAAATGTACAGCTTGTGAAAAGCTTGAAGCAATTTGCTAGGTCTGCTGTTAGAACCAGTTAAGGACTTTGGCTTAACTCCAGGCTTGATGATATAGACTTTCCTCTAGGCTTAGCTATGATATGACAGATAGGAGTAGCTATAGAGTCAGCTACCATCCTCAGTAGCTTTCCATCTAAGTTGCCAATGACAGTAGTAGATCAGATTTAATATTGCAGATATATTGTGGCTTCCATCAATGTTATTATCTGCATCATTTACAATCTCCCATATATATGTTTTGTATATATACTGTGCATTCTGAAAGAATTCAGACCCTTTGACTTTTTCCACATTTTTCTACATTACAGCCGTATTTTAAAATGGAATTAATCTACACATACCCGATAATGGCAAAAAAAAACATTTTTGCTAATTTAGTCCAAATTTAAAAATGGAAATATTACACTTACATATGTATTCAGAACCTTTATTTTGTTGAAGTATCTTTGGCAGTGATTACACCCTCAAGTCTTCTTGGGTATGATGCTACAAGCTTGGCACACCTGTATTTGGGGACTTTCTCCCATTCTTCTCTGCAGATCCTCTCATGCTCTGTCAGGTTTGATGGGGAGCATTGCTGAACAGCTATTTTCAGGTCTCTCCAGAGGTACTCGATCAGGGTCAAGTTCGGCTTTGGCTGGGCCACTCAAGGACATTCAGAGACTTGTCCCGAAGCCACTCCTGCGTTGTCTTGGCTGTGTGCTTAGGATATTTGCCCTGTTGGAAGATGAACCTTTGCCCAAGTCTGAGGTCATGAACGCTCTGGAGCAGATTTTTTTTATCAAGGATCTCTCTGTACTTTGCTCCATTCATCTTTGCCTTAATCCTGACTATTCTCCGTCCCTGCCGCTGAAAAACATCCCCACAGCATGATGCTTCCACCCCCATGCTTCACCGTAGGGATGGTGCCAGGTTTCTTCCAGATGTGGCGCTTGGCATTCAGGCCAAAGAGTTCAATTTTGGTTTCATCAGACTATAAAATCTTGTTTCTCATGGTCTGAGAGTTTTTAAATGCATTTTTGCAAACTCCAAGCAGGCTGTCATGTGCCTTTTACTGAGGAGTGGCTTCCGTCTGGCCACTCTACCATAAAGGTATGATTGAACAGTCTTGGTGGTTCCAAACTTCTTCCATTTAACATTGATGGAGGCCAATGTGTTCTTGGGGACCTTCAATGTTACAGAAATGTTTTTTCACCCTTCCCCAGATCTCTGTGCCTCGAAACAATCCTTTCTCGGAGCTCTAATGACAATTCCTTCGACCTTTGGCTCTGACATGCACTGTCAACTCTGGGACCTTATATAGACAGGTGTGTGCCTTTCCAAATCATGTCCATGCAATTGAATTGACCACAGGTGGACTCCATTAAAGTTGTAGAAACATCTCAAGGATGATCAATGGAAACAGGATGCACCTGAGCTCAGTTTTGAGTCTCATAGCAAAGGGTCTGAATACTTATGTCAATAAGGTATTTCTGTTTTGTTTTTGTTTTAATTTGCAAAAATGTATAAAAACCTGTTTTAGAGTTGTCATTATGGAGTGTTGTTTGTATATTGACGAGGACCATTGCTAATTTAAACAATTTTAGAATAAGGCTGTAACTTAAAAAAATGTGGAAAAAGGGAAGGGTTCTGAATACCTTCCAAATGCACTGTATTTTTCAGATATTACAAGTTACAGATAAACATTATTATATTATTGACCGATTGACTATGACTTTTTAAATACCCAGCAGTGCAATTTGCAGTTAGCGGCAGGTAAATATTGCAATGCTTCAGCCATTACTCCAATAACTTTACAAAATGTAAACTTACAATGCCTTTCCTTCATTAAGAGTTTTTTATGCATGAGTACAATGGCTCACTGTTTATTGTTGGCATTTCCTGCTAAGTTTGCCCACTTTGCCAGAGAAGTAATCATTAAAATAATTGGCAACATCAAATGGTTTTGTGATGAATATGCCATCTGATTCGATGAAAGATGGAATTAAATTTGTCTTTCTGTCCATAATTTCATTTAAAGTACTCCAAAGTTTGTTTGCATCATTCTTTATATCATAGATACTGGCTTTATGATACAGTTTCTTCTTATTTTTGTTGTGTTTCGTCACTTGCTTTCTCAATTTGCAGTAAGTCAAGACGTGCAGCCAGACTTATTGCCTCTTCTCTTTCAAACATAACGTTTTTCATTTCCTCATCGATCCATGGATATGTAACAGTCAGTTTCTTAACAGGTGCATGTTTAGTAATAATTGGAAGAAGCAATTTCATAAATTCATCAAGTGCAGTGTCTGGATGCTCCTGATTAATCACATCAGACAAATACATATTTTTAACATCATCCACATAAGAGTCACAGCAAAATCTTTTGTATGATCTCTTAAATACTATTTTAGGCCCAGCTGTTGGAATGTTGGTTTCCACTATATTGTGATCACTGTGATCCAAGGGGTAGGGCCCATAGGATCTTAAAATAACTCAACTAACTAGGCCTAAATCTTTCTTTGTGGGGTCACGTACCTTAAAAGCATTTTAAAATCACACATATCAATGCATAACATTCAAATACACCGTTTTAATAGAGGATATTGACAGCCCCCCAAAATAAAGTGAATGTATAAGAATGATATGAAGTACTGTACATATTTAAGTGCATTCTGGCAAGTTTCACAAGAACATACTGTAGTACAACAGAATTATGTTATTCTAACAATAGAGCCTTCTTGTAAAGTTATGAGTGATTTGATTTGTTTGTTTGACCAATTTAAAAACACAATTAAAAATGAATACTAAATTATGTCACCCGTTCTACATGGTAACGAAAGGGGTTCTATCTGGAACCAAAAGGGGTTCTTCGCAGGGTTCTCCTAGAGCAGGGGTGTCAAAGTCAAATGGACGGAGGGCCAAATAAAAAATTTAGCTACAAGCCGAGGGCCGGACTGTTCGAATGTTCATTGAAAATTTTTTAAATGACGCATATAGTCTAGTGAACCTAATTGAACCTACTGAAAACCTAACAAATATATTCCAATATGATCAGATAAATAAAGCAATATTTTCTTATGGCTCTGTCAGTAATCTTTAATTTTCAACAGACACAAAAGACAAATTTCCTTTATATAAAAATCCCCATAACATGAACATTAAATGAAAGAAACCGGTATTCAAGGCACCATCAGTAGCCTATATTTTCTATTTTAGCAAAAGTGGGCTAAATTTACTTCAAAGAAAAAAACAATAGCAATTTTCTATCATCCACTCAACTGAAATATTTTTAAAATATAATTGGATTGAAATACAATAAAATAAAGTGCAAAAATCTATTAATCAAAAACAACACTTTGTTTAAGGAGAAGTAACATGCAGTGAAAACAAATATTAAACTTTAACTTTTAAACTTGAACTGAGTAAAAACTCTAAATATGTGATTGTACAGTAATGTTCACTTGTTTGAGGTTGAGGGTGATACTTGGTGGTGTCCCATCTTTTCCACAAGTTCATCAATGTTCAGGGTAAGGCTCTGAGCTGAGGAAATCCTCAGAATTGAGTGGAGGTGTTCAGCAGTAAGTCGACTTCTGTGTGATGTTTTGTTCAAGTTCATCAAAGAAAACAGTTGTTCACACAGGTATGTGCTGCCAAACATAGACAACGTTTGAGCAGCCTGGATGCGCAGCTGGGGCATTGTGTCGGGAGGAAACGGGCGAACTCCGCAGCACCCACTGCCGCATATTTTGCCCTCAGTGCATCATTGCATTGGAGGTCAATCAACTCCATTTGGAGGTTTGGTGGTGAGCTTTCCACGTCAACAGCAAATGGGTTACCGAGCAGTTCCAACCTGCTTTTTTGTGCTTCAAAGTCAGCAAATCGGCGTCGAAAGTCAGCGGCAAGCATACCTATTTTATCAGCCAACTGTGCGCTCGGGAACGCACTGGTAGAGAGCTTCTCTTTCATGGTCTGGCAGCTGGGAAAGTGGCTCAAATTTTCTTTCCGCATCTGCGTCTCCCACAGAGTCAGTTTGGTTTTAAATGCCTTCACTGTACTGTACATATCAGAGATGACACGATCCCGACCCTGCAGCTGCAAGTTCATTGCATTCAGATGACTCGTAATGTCACACAGAAAAGCCATTTCACACAGAAACATTTCGTCTCGGAGTTGTGTTGTGTCTTTCCCTTTGCTGTCCAAGAACAGACAAATCTCCTCACGAAGCTCGAAACATCTTTGAAGCACCTTTCCCTGGCTTAGCCATCGCACCTCTGTGTGATAAGGCAAATCACCATGCTCCGTTTCTAACTCCGTCAGAAATGCCTTGAACTGGCGGTGATTCAAACATTTGGCTCTGATAAAGTTAACTGTGCGCGTGATGATGCTCATTACATGTTCCATTTTCAAGGCTTTACCGCACAACGCTTCCTGGTGTATGATACAATGATAAGCTGTCAGCTCACCTGTCGCGTTTTCCTCTTGCATCTTTTCCCGTATCTTCGTCACCAGTCCGCTCCTGTGTCCACACATCGCAGGTGCTCCGTCGGTTGTCAAACCCACAAGTTTTTCCCAAGGCAGCTCCATCTCATTTACACATCTTGACACCTCTTCATACAAATCATGCCCCGTAGTTGTGCCATGCATAGGACGTAAAGCCAAAAACTCCTCTGTCACGCTTAGGCTGGAGTCCACTCCGCGGATGAAAATTGACAACTGGGCAATGTCAGAAATGTCGGTGCTCTCATCCACAGCCAAGGAATATGCAATGAAATCTTTTCCCTTTTTCACAAGCTGCTCTTTTAGATTGATGGACAACTGGTCTACTCTCTCGGCAATGGTGTTTCTGCTCAGACTCACATTTAAAAAGAGTTGCCTTTTTTCTGGGCAAACTTCGTCACAAACTTTAATCATGCAGTTTTTGATGAAATCCCCTCCGTAAATGGCCGGGCTGATTTAGCGATCTCTTCTGCCAAAATAAAACTGGCCTTGACAGCAGCCTGGCCTTGTGATTTGGCTTTTTTGAACAGAGCCTGTCGAGATTTGAGGCCTCGTTTTAATTCCTCTGCCTTTTGTAGCCTTTGTTCCATGTCCATATTCTTGTTTTTGTCCGCGTGTTTCGTTTCATAATGTCGTCTCAGATTATACTCTTTCAGTACCGCCACACTTTCTCCACACAGAAGACACACAGGTTTTCCAGCTACCTCCGTGAACAAATACTCCGACTCCCACCTTGTTTGAAACCCCCGGTTCTCAGTGTCCACCTTCCGTTTTGCCATTTTTGATGGGTATCTGAAAGTTAATTTTACTGTGATGCTGACAACTGCTGTGCCAATAAATATTGAAATGAAGCAGCCTACTGCTCGGTGCGTCACCGTTGCATTGTGGGAAATGTAGTATTGGTGCGTGTAAAAGATCTGCGGGCTGCCGGCTTGCTGCGGTCTGCGGGCCGGTTCTAATAATAAATCAAGATCATCCCAGGGGCCGTAAAAAACCTTCTCGCGGGCCGGATGTGGCCCGCGGGCCTTGACTCTGACATATGTGTCCTAGAGTGTAGCTAGCCAGCCAGCCCATAGAGAGAGCATTGCATTGTGGGTTTTGTTTTCGACTTGAGCTGCAACAGATTTTCACAATGATTTTCACGTTGCTAACAACCTTATTATAACAACAAAATTAAACATTTGTTCACAATAAATATTGTTCTCACATATTAGGATTATTTAAAACTGTAAATTACAGGAACGAGTGGTTTTGAGGGGATTTTTACTTTAAGGTTTTTTGGAAGTTTATAACAAGATTTATGATGGCCTTTTTGGGTACATCAGATTATTACAGTAATTATTGCTGGCCCTCTTTGTAGCCTTATAACAAGTAAAATGTATAAAATAATCAAATAAGATAATATAATTAATACAAAATAGCATGATAAAGCTGTAAAATATTATCCTAAATATAAACCATCAACTTAGTGAATACCTTTTGGTGTTTAATATGAGGGTTTATATTTATATTTATTTTTTCACACTTGTATTTCTTTTATTATGTCAATAATGAATACCATTGGTGTTTACTATTATGTCTTTGTTGTAAATGTTTTGGCACCAAACTTGTCAATAGTTGGAAGAGTTGTAGAGTTAATTAAAAATAATACCATTGTTGATTAGATGCTTTTTTTAAATGAATTTGGCTATTTTCGCTGGACCCATATGTTCTATCCCCTAGAAACTGGACACAGATATAAAAATATATAAATACATATTTCAGTTATTTAAGTATAAATTACCAAAGTTACCATAGATTACATTAATTACAAAAATTACAGAAGAATCCGGTCACTTTGGTAAATTATTTGCAATCCTATCCTATCCTAGAACTAAGGATAATCTGGTTTAATCTGTGGAGAAATTGATTGATGTTATCTCATATGTATAGGTACCATACAGGCAACACTTAAGCCAACATTTGAGGTAAACAATTAGCCGCTAAACTTTGTCTGGGATTCAATCCAAGTTGCATTGTAGACTAGAGAAGTGCATTGCACTGCCAACAAGATACCTTGTAAAGGGAATATTGTTTTGCCTGCCACAGAACATGACAATGTTGTAAGCAAAACTATTATACTTGTTTGATCATTTAGATTAGCTGACTAGCTATTGGTAAAATAATTAGAGTAGTCCACACCAACATTAGTTTCCATTCATACAAAGTGTCAAAAATATTTTCCCAGACACTGGGCGTTAGTGTTGGGCTATCATTGGGATATCATTGGCCTTGTGGTGAAATTCTTGAGTTGCTTCCTTCCTCTCCAGCAGTTGAGTTTTTCACTCAAAGGGATATTCAAAGTCTGCTTTCATATATGTTTTATCCATCTACTAATATGTGCCCTACTTTGCGAGGCATTGGAAAACCTCCCTGGTCTTTGTGGTTGAATCTGTGTTTGAAATTCACTGCTCGACTGAGGGACATTACAGATAATTGTGTGTGTGTGGGATACAGAGATGAGGTAGTCATTCAAATATTATGTTAAACACTATTAATTCGCACAGAGTGAGTCCATGCAACTTATTATATGACTTGTTATATGACTTGCCAAAACAAAGGTTTGAATGCTTATTGACTCAAGACATTTCAGCTTTTCATTTTTTATTAATTTGTTAACAAAATAGAAAAAAACTATTCCGCTTTGACATGGGGTATTGTGTGCAGGCCTGTGCATTCGGAAAGTATTCAGACCCCTTGACTTTTTCCACATTTTGCTACATTACAGCTTTATTCTAGAAGCTTCTGCTAGGCTAATTGACATAATTTGAGTCAATTGGAGGTGTGCCTGTAATTGGAGGTGTGCATGTATTTCAAGGTCTACCTTCAAACTCAGTGCCTTTTCGCTTGACATCATGGGAAAATCTAAAGAAATCAGCCAAGACCTCAGAAAAGAAATTGTAGACCTCCACAAGTCTGGTTCATCCTTGGGAGCACTTTCCAAACACCTGAGGGTACCACATTCATCTGTACAAACAATAGTACGGAAGTATAAACACCATGGAACCACACAGCTTTCATACCGCTCAGGAAGGAGAGATGAACGTACTTCGGTTCGAAAGTGCATATCAATCCCAGAACAACAGCAAAGCACCTTGTGAAGATGCTGAAGGAAACAGGTACAAAAGTATCTATATCCACAGTAAAAATGAGTCCTATATTGACATAACCTGAAAGGCCGCTCAGCAAGGAAGAAGCCACTGCCCAAAAACCTCCATAAAAAAGTCCGAATACGGTTTGCAACTGCACATGGGGACAAAGATCGTACTTTTTGGAGAAATGTTCTCTGGTCTGATGAAACATAAATATAACTTTGGCCATAATGACCATTGTTATGTTTGGAGGAAACCGTGAAGCACCTGGATGGCAGCATCATGTTGTGGGGGTGCTTTGCTGCAGGAGGGACTGGTGCACCTCAAAAAATAGATGGCATCATGAGGAAAGGAAAATGATGTGGATGTATCGAAGCAACATCTCAAGACATCAGTCAGGGAGTTAAAGCTTGGTCGCAAATGGGTCTTCCAAATGGACATTGACCCCAAGCATACTTCCAAAGTTGTGGCAAAATGGCTTAAGGACAACAAAGTCAAGGTATTGGAGTGGCCATCACAAAGCCCTGACTTCAATCCCATAGAAAATTTGTGGGCAGAACTGAAAAAGCGTGTGCGAGCAAGGAGGCTTACAAACCGAAACTTTGACCCAAGTGAAACAATTTAAAGGCAATGCTACCAAATACTAATTGAGTGTATGTAAACTTCTGACCCACTGGGAATGTGATTAATAAAATAAAAGCTGAAATAAATCATTCTCTCTACTATTATTCTGACATTTCACATTCTTAAAATCAAGTGGTGAGATCATCCATTCACCTACTCTGCACCGTGGTTGGAACCAAAAATCTCATCAGAGACTCATCAGACCAAAGGACAGATTTCCAACGGTCTAATGTCCATTGCTCGTGTTTCTTGTCCCAAGCAAATATTTTCTTCTTATTGGTAGTGGTTTCTTTGCAGCAATTTGACCAAGAAGGACTGTTCATGCAGGCTGTTCACGCAGGCTGTGAAGCATTTGTTTGGGCTGCAATTTTTGAGGCTGGTAACGCTAATGAACGTATCCTCTGCAGCAGAGGTAACTCTGGGTCTTCCTTTCCTGCGGCAATCCTCGTCAGAGACAGTTTCGTCATAGCGCTTGTTGTTTTTTTGCGACTGCACTTGAAGAAACGTTCTTGACCTTTTCCAGATTGACTGACCTTCATGTCTTAACTCTTAAGGATCCCCCCCTTTTTTCAATTCTCGCCTAAAATGACATACCCAAATCTAAGGTCCATGGAACTGTAGCCAACCTCCCTGGGCGCGGCCGCAATAGGAAAATTGACCCCATTTTGTACAGAAGGAGAGTGCGAATGGTTGAAAAAGAACCAACGATAACTGCCAAAGAATTACAATCTGAACTCCAAGGTGAAGGTACGTCAGTTTCTGATCGCACCATCTGTCTCTTTTTGAGCTGAAGTCGGCTCCATGGAAGAAGACCCAGGAGAAAAACATAAAAACATATAAAAGCCAGACTGGAATTTGCTAAAATGCATATTGACAAGCCACAATCCTTCTGGGAGAATGTCCTTTGCACAGATGAGTCAAAACTGGAGCTTTTTGGCAAGTCACATCAGCTCTATGTTCACAGATGAAAAAATGAAGCTTTCAAAGAAAATAACAACATACCTACAGTGAAACATGGAGGAAGCTGGGTTATGTTTTGGGGCTGCTTAGCTGCGCCTGGCACAGGGTGCCTTGAATCTGTGCAGGGCATAATGAAATCTCAACACTTTCAAGGCGTTCTGGAGCAAAACGTACTGCCCAGTGTCAGAAAGCTCTGTCTCAGTCGCAGGTCATGGGTCCTCCAACAGGATAATGACCCAAAACACACAGCTAAAAGCAACCAAGAATGGATAAGAACAAAACATTGGACAAAAAAAAATGAAGTGGCTTTCTATAAATCCTAATCTGAATCCTATCAAACATCTATGGAAAGAGCTGAAACTTGCAGTCTGGAGAAGGCACCCATCAAACCCGAGACAGTTGGAGCAGTTTTCACAGGAAGAGTGGGCCAAACTACCTCTTATCAGCTGCAGATGTCTCATTGATAGCTACAGAAAACATTTGATTGCAGTGATTGCCTCTAAAGGTTGTGCAACAAAATATTAAGTTAAGGGTCCCATCATTTTTGTCCATGCCATTATCATTTGTTTTATTATTTACAATATTATGTTGAGTAAAAAATCAAAAGCAATGTATGATTTCTATTAAATATGGAATAAACAATGGTGGATGCTAATGACTTTTGTCAGTTTCGAGTTATTTCAGAAAAAAATGTGCATTCTTCATTTTTTGAGGCAGGGTACCAACAAATTTGAATACATCTGTATATGGGCTCCTCAGTGGCGGAGCAGTCTAAGGCACTGCATCTCAGTTCTAGAGGCGTCACTACAGACCCTGGTTCGATTCCAGGCTGAATCACAACTGGCCGTGATTGGGAGTCTCATAGGGCGGCGCGCAATTGGCCCAGCATTGTCCGGGTTTGGCCGGGGTAGGCCGTCATTGTAAATAAGGATTTGTTCTTAACTGGCTTGCCTAGTAAAATTAAAAAAAATACGAACTCGTACTGCCGAAGTGTGCTGCTCAGACCAATACTGATGATACTTGATGTTATGAGGTCGGTTGGTTTGCAGAGCCTTCCCAAACCCCCTAGATACGTTACCACACTGTGTAGCCTACGAATACTCCCCCTGGCAGCATATTTATTCAAGTCCTCTTATTAAATTATTATTTTCCTCCTGGGACGAAATGGATCAAATTAAGATCTGACATCTGTAGGGAGCACCACCATACTCAGAGAGTTTGTCAGCAGCAGTGTGCTGGTGATGTAATGCCCAGTGTGCCTGAGCTAGCCTGTTGTTCATCGAGTCACATGTGGCGTACCAGTCGCAGCCTCTGATACAGAGCCCAGAGTGACTAGCCACACTGGTTGCTTTCTTCAGCTCCCCATTTACAGCTGAAAGCATGCAACATGAGACCCATTCAATCAAAAGAGATAAATGCTGGAGAAGTCGTTTCAGTGAACACTTATCTTTCATTTAGGCTAATAGTCCTCATGTTTCATTTAACAGTCGAAACTTGGTTGTGTTCAGTACTTTGCTGAAAGGACAACTTTATTTTTGGTTGGGAGTTTCCATTTTCCATCGCTCACGAGCATTGTTGTCACGTCACAAATTCTTTGCATTACATCAACTAGACAACAGACCATTGGCCAAACATACAAGTCAACGCCAATAAACTAAAAGTACCTTGATACATAGCAGCGGGACTTAGGGGTGTTGAGGATGCTCCAGCACCCCCTGAATAATCTGAATTGAAACAAAATATTAATCTGAAAATAAAAAAAGAATCAGAAAAGTAGTGCACTGGGCCTTTACTAGTATTTGAGGACCGATATAGACATATTTTCTTCAGTATCTCTGCTTTGGAAAAAAAGGTTGTTGTATAATTAAGGACAGTATCTTACAGGATTCAATTGTTGCTAATAGGCTAATGGGATCCAAAAAGAACAAAACCCTATCCTCAAACATTTACATCAAAAGGTGAAAAGTTATGGGCAAAGACACAAAACATCCACATTAAATTGAATATTTTTCTTGATCAAAAAACATGGAAAACAACTTTTTGTGCAGTATTAATTTACCATCCTTACAAACCAATTCATGTAAATGTAGGATGGTGTTAAATTGTCTGCAGATTTTGTGACTCTTTTGTTTCATGCAATTTTAAGAAAACACACAAATACTTTCATATAGTGTGAGTATGCATGGGGATTCTTAAACCGTTTTTATGCCCCTCCATGATTCTACAAATCTATACGACTGTCCATTTGCTGAGAGGATAGGAGTTAAATAGAAGACCATGGTTAGCTAACTTTAGCTTTAGCTATACAGCACTAGGCTAATTTTGCTTTATTTGGCTGGCTGAGCCTGACTGAGACTGCTGTTTACAGTCTGCTGCTTTGCCCTGTGCCTCATACTCTAGTGGGAGGGAGGGAATGGGAGGTGGGAGGAAGGGAGGGAGGGGGGAAAGGGGAGGGCTGACGTGTCAGTATAGTGTGTACCCCAGGATAAATATAGTCACACAACTATGCCACCATAGCATGTTAGCCCTCGTCATGCCAATGGGCCGTGGCTAAAAATTCCTGCCTGACCTTCACTCTTGGAAGGTACTGGTTGATCACAAGGCAGCACACAGCCACAGAGGCAGGCTGGAACTGACTGGGAGATATAGGAAGAGATTTGTGTGGATTAGCAAACAACCCAGTCTTTTAAACACACCTGTCTCTACAGACCCACTCTGGGTCAGTTCACCATGGAGCGTACACCCAGGGACAGACAGACGGAAGGATATTAAAGGATTTGTAGCGTGCATTTGTCCGACTTTTACAACCCTGGCCACTCTCCCTCCCTTCCCCACCATGGATGGCACGGCTGTGTGCTGGAGCAAGGCTAGTGTCATCGGCTTCATCAAGGGCCTGGGTAGGTGCTGGGCTGGGCTGGGTAGGTGCTGGACTGGGCTTGGTAAGTGCTAAGTTAGTTCTGGGCTTGGCTGGGTAGGTGTTAGACTAGGCTGGTTAGGTGCTGAGCTAGCCTGAGCTGGGTAGGTGCTGGATAGGTGCTGGGCTGGGTAGGGGCATGGCGCCGCTTAGTATGTGCTGAACTGTATAGGTGCTGAACTGTATAGGTGCTGGGTTGGGTAAGTGCTGGGCTGGGTAGGGCGCACGCTGGGTAGGTGCTGGGCTCAGTTGGGCTGGATAGGTGTATGGTAAGGTGTTGGGATGGGATGTGTTGGGCACAGCCAGGTTAGGTGCTTGGTTGTGGTGGCTAGAGACCAGTGTACGGCACTTGGCTTTGGTGGGCATGAGGATGAGAGTGTACTGTAAGCCATGCCAGATAGGCACACATGCTGGGCATTCCTGGCAGATAAAAAGTACATATAAGTATGCACCATGTGGATTATTAAAGCAGAGGCATGGACGACACCTCTACTGCAGCCAGCCCCACTCTCTGGCCCCTTCCCGACGCGTCGCTTGCTGCAATACTGTAACATACATTTCAGAAAGAAAATATTTACCATGTAGACTAAAATAAAAAGTCAAAATAAAAAGTAACACAATAAGAATAACAATAATGAGGCTATATACAGGGAGCACCGGTACTGAGTCAGTTTGCGGGAATACAGGCTTGTTGAGGTAATCTGTCCATGTAGGTGGGGGTGAGGTGACTGCATAGGTAACAAACAAACAGTGAGTAGCAGCAGTGTACAAAAGCGGGGGTCAATGTAAATTGTTCGGTGACGATTTTATGAATTTTTCAGCAGTCTTATGCCTTGGGGGTAGAAGCTGTTGAGGAGCCTTTTGGTCCTAGACCTGGCGCTCTAGTACCGCTTGCCGTGCGGTAGCAGAGAAAACAGTCGATAACTTGGATGATTGGAGTCTCTGACAATTTTATGGGCTTTCCTCTAACACAGCCTATTATATAGGTCCTAGATAGCAGGAAGCTTGGCCTCAGTGATGTACTGGGCCATTCGCACTACCCTCTGTAGTGCCTTACGGTCAGATGCCAAGCAGTTGCCATACTATGCGATGATGCAATCGGTCAGGATGCTCTTGATGGTGCAGCTGTAGAACCTTTTGAGAATCTTGGGATCCATGCCATATCTTTTCAGTAAACGGTTTTGTTGTGCACTGTTCATGACTGTCTTGGTATGTTTGGACCATGATAGTTCATTGGTGATGTGGACACCAAGGAACTTGAAACTCTCGATCCGCTCCACTACAGCCCCATCGATGTTATTGTGGGCCTGTTCGGCCCGCCTTTTCCTGTAGTCCACGATCAGCTCCTTAGTCTTGCTCACATTGAGGGAGAGGTTGTTGTCATGGCACCACACTGACAGTTCTCTGACCACCTCCCTATAGGCCGTGTCATCGTTGTCGGTGATCAGGCCTACCACTGTTGTGTCGTCAGCAAATTGAATGACCAAATTGGTGACGCAGATACTAAGCTATGGAATTGTTTTGCTAGCACAGACTGGAATTTGTTCCGGAATTCTTCCAATGGCATTGAGGAATACACCACATCAGTCACTGGCTACATCAATAAGTACATTGATGACGTCCCCCACAGTGACCTTACATACATACCCCAACCTGAAGCCATGGATTACAGGCAACATCCGCAAAAGTGTAGAGGGTAGAGCTGCCGGGTAGAGTTGCCGTTTTCAAGGAGCGTGAATTGTGCTGCACCATCTTTGACGCTCGTCAGATGTGGTAGGGCTTGCAAACTATTACAGTCTCCAAAGGGAAGCACAGCCGCTCACTGCCCAGTGACCCGAGCCTACTAGATAAGCTAAATTATTCTATGTTCACTTCGAGGCAAGCAACACTGAAGCATGCCTGAGAGCATCAGCTGCTCTGTACGACTATGTGATCACGCTCTCTGTAGCCAATATGAGTAAGACCTTTAAACAGGTCAAAATTCACAAGGCTGCAGGGCCAGACTGATTACCAGGACGTGTACTCCGAGCATGCGCTGACAAACTGGCAAGTATCTTCACTGACATTTTCAACCTGTCTCTGACTGAGTCTGTCATACCAACATGTTTCAAGCAGATTGCTATAGTTCCTATGCCCACGAACACTAAGGTAACTTGCCTAAATGACTACCGACCCGTAGCACTCACGTCTGTAGCCATTAAGTGCTTTGAAAGGCTGGTCATGGGTAATATCAAAACCATTTTCCCAGAAACCCTAGACCAACACCAATTTGCATACCACTCTAACAGATGCACAATCTCTATTGCACTCCACACTGCACTTTCTCACTTGGACAAAAGGAAGAACTATGTGAATGCTATTCATTGACTCATTGACTATTCAGCTCAGTGTTCAACACCAGAGTGTCCTCAAAGCTCATCACTGAGCTAAGGACTCTGGGACTAAACACCTCCCTCTGCAACTGGATCCTGGACTTCCTGACGGGCTGTCCCCAGGTGGTAAGGGTAGGTATCAACACATCTGTCACGCTGATCCTTAACACTGGGGCCATCATTAAGTTTTCAGACGACACAACAGTGGTAGGCCTGATCATCAATAACGATGAGACAGCCTATAAGGAGGTGGTCAGAGACCTAGCCGTGTGGTGCCAGGATAACAACCTCTCCCTCAACATGATCAAGACAAAGGAGATGATTTTGGACTACAGGAAAAGGAGGGCCGAGTACACCCCCATTCTCATCAACGGGGCTGTAGTGGAGCAGGTTGAGAGCTTCAAGTTCCTTGGTTTCCACATCAAAATAGATTACCGACCACTTCGAATCTCACCATACCTTCTCCGCTATGCAATCTGGTTTCAGAGCTGGTCATGGGTGCACCTCAGCCACGCTCAAGGTCCTAAACGATATCATAACCGTCATCGATAAGACACCTTACTATGCAGCTGTTTTCATTGACCTGGCTAAGGCTTTCGACTCTGTCAATCACAACATTCTTATTGGCAGACTAAAAAGCCTTGGTTTCTCAAATGACTGCCTAACCTGGTTCACCAACTACTTCTCAGACAGAGTTCAGTGTGTCAAATCGGAAGGCCTGTTGTCCGGACCTCTGGCAGTCTCTATGGGGGTGCCACAGGGTTCAATCCTCAGGGCGATTCTCTTCTCTGTATACATCAATGATGTCGCTCTCGCTGCTTGTGATTCTTTGATCCACCCCTTTGATCCATTCTTTGATGCACGCTCTTCAACCTTTCGCTTCCCGCACCTGCCCGCCCGTCCAGCATCACTACTCTGGACGGTTCTGACTTAGAATATGTGGAGAACTACAAATACCTAGGTGTCTGGTTAGACTGTAAACTCTCCTTCCAAAGTCACATTCAACATCTCCAATACAAAATTAAATCTAGAATCGGCTTCCTATTTCGCAACAAAGCATCCTTCACTCATGCTGTTAAACTGACCATCCAACCCATCCTCGACTTCGGCGATGTCATTTACAAAATAGCCTCCAACACTCTACTCAACAAATTGGATGCAGTCTATCACAGTGCCATCCATTTTGTCACCAAAGCCCCATATACTACCCACCACTGCGACCTGTATGCTCTCGTTGGCTGGTCCTTGCTTCATACTCGTCGCCAAACCCACTGGCTACAGGTTATCTACAAGTTTCTGCTAGGTAAAGCCCCACCTTATCTTAGCCCACTGGTCACCATTGCAGCACCCACGCGTAGCACGCACTACAGCCGGTATATTTCACTGGTTACCCCCAAAGCCAATTCTTCCTTTGGCCGCCTCTCCTTCCAGTTCTCTGCTGCCATGACTGGAACGAACTGCAAAAATCACTGAAGCTGGAGACTCATATCTGCCTCACTAGCTTTAAGAACCAGCTGTCAGAGCAGCTCACAGATCACTGCACCTGTACATAGCTCATCTGTAAATAGCCCATCCAATCTACCTCATCCCCATACTGTTTTTATTTATTTATCCATCTTGCTCCTTTGCACCCCAGTATCTCTACTTGCACATCCTACCATTCCAGTGTTTAATTGCTATATTGTATTTACTTTGCCACCATGGCCTATTACTTGCCTTTACCTCTCTTACCCTACCTCATTTGCACATGCTGTATATAGATTGTTCTACTGTATTATTGATTGTATGTTTGTTTATTCCATGTGTAACTCTGTGTTGTTGCATGTGTCGAACTGCTTTGCTTTATCTTGGCCAGGTCACAAATGCAAACGAGAACTTGTTCTCAACTAGCCTACCTGGTTGTATGAAGGTGAAATAAAAAATAAAACATTCTGTATCTCCTGTCATTTCATAACTGCGTCAAAATACCCCCCAAATATCTTACAAAATATGTATGCAAGTCAGTTCAATGATTTGTTAATTTAGTTTTACCAAAATAATGTAAATCCAGCATAATATGTTGCTCAAAATGTAAGTATCTTTCATGAAGAGAGAGACAATAGTGATTGAACTCATTGTCCGTTTTTGGTTTTAATCTCCTTGCATTTCCTATCTCACCACATGACTCTGTTTTTAGAAGATTGTGGGTAATTCAACATTTTCAGTCGACTATGATTCTTTCACACAATGTTTCTTTCCTATGCATGTTTGAAGAAATCAAAGTATATTTCTATATTGCTATTAATCTTGAGGTGCAATGAGGTGCAATGATTCATGACGAACGAATATCAAAACCATCAGATAAATTGATGTTCAATGAGGACAGCACCCATTCCATACATTCATGATTGTCAATTGATTTTAGGGACGAGAAAATGGGTCGTCGTAAATGGTGGCGAAAAGTGAGGACTAAATGGAGAAAATGGTGAAGGATGAATTGGTTTAAGTGGAATTGGTCAGAGTGACCAGGAACAGTATGATGTTGATTTCGTAGAGCAAAAGGAGAACGCTCTGTGGCTCTGCAATATGTCGACGTATGATGTTGACAGCTATGATTTTCAGAGTAGGGCACCGGTTAAAGGTGTCATCTCTGATGTCTCGTTGGACATAGAGCCTGTGTGGTTTAGGGATAACATTCCGGGAGTGGTAGACTCACATCGCTTGAATTGAATGATAGATGGAAAGAAGGAGCAAAGCCTATTGGTTTTACTGTTGTTTGATGAAGTGGTTCTCCCAACTTATATAATACTTGGATATATGAGTTATGAGGTGAGACCGTATGTCCAAACCATATATATATATATATATGTATATATATATATATAAAATCTATATATATATATAAAATCTATATATATAAAATCTATATATATATATAAAATCTATATATATATAAAATCATTTATTTATTTTTACTACCCCGTACAGTATGTGGTGGCAATACACCATATGAGTGCCAATAAACCTCAAAGAAGAAGAAGGTGATTGTCAATGGATGGCACAACATTAAGGAGAAAAGCTACAAAAGATGATGGACGTCAACGGTAAGATAGTGGACAGGGAAGAAAAGGAGGAAAGTGGAACCTATTATGAGTAAATATGGAGTGGGGGAATGCACAACCCTTCTAGAAGATCTGATGAAGGGGAAGATAGGTGCCGGGATGACCGCCGAGAAGAAGCTGAGTGCAGAGGGAAGTGGTGTGGTGAGGAAGGTTGGAGTCGAGTGCAAAAAGACAGAGACATGCTCCAGTAGCTTAGTGATGGAACCTGACGAGAGTGAGGATGAAGTACCTGTGGGGGTAGGTGCAGTGAGGACCATCGAGTTTGAGCCTCATCCCGATGATGACAAGAATGAATCTGGCCCAGTGGGAGTGAGATTTAATGGAAAGAATGGATCCTTGTATTCTGGCTGATTCATATGTGATGTCAGGTTGGGTGGAGAAGAGGTTGAGGACTGTTGAGTCGGTGAAAGTAACTCGATGTCGACTCGTGATGATGTATTGTGTTTCTTCCGTCCAGAAAAGTGCTCCGGGTGCTGTGGACCACTCGACTAGGGACAAGAACTGTGACTTGCTTTGCTCATAGGAGCAGGGCGCCATTGAAAAGAGTGATAACGGGGGTGTTATTAAGTGTTTAGGAGGATCAGCTGAAATAGAACTCAGACCCGGTGGAGAGCGTGGTGAAATGGAGAAGATATTGTCTGATGCAGTCTTTCCATGACAAGGTCAAGTTAGGATGTTCAGTTATTCCATGAGAGCTTTTGTTCTGAAAATACTAAGCTTTTTTAGGTGCCAAGCTTATGGTCATGTTGCAGCAGTGTGTAGGAGGGAGATTCCTAGATGTGAGAAGTGTGAAGGAGGGCATGAGACGAAGGAATGTGTAATATCGGTAGAGAAAGTTGTGTGTGTTAGCTCTGGGGGTGCCCATGGGGCTGGAGATTGGAGGTGTCTAGTGAGAGAAAGGCAGGTTGAGATTGCCAAGGTCGGAGTAGTACAAACAGTGTCATATGCTGAAGCAGTGAGGAGAGTGGTGGAGGAAGATTGGGTACATGGTGAGGGATCCTGAAAGGATTCTTGTGAGTAAGCAGAGACCTATAGAGAGGGCTGGGAATAGTATGTGCTTCAGTAAGATGGGTTTCATAGCATTCATAGCCATGTTTGTCAACTGTACTGCAGAAATGGAATGTCACAGGAAATAGAGGTTGTGGTGGCAGCTGCAGAGAAGTTCTTGGGATTGCGAGGTTTTACTGCAGAAGAGTTGCGGGGGGTGTAGAGTGGTAATGTTTTGTCCTTCCAGACCATTGGCCTGGAGTAAGATTAGATAGGGTTAAATAGTGGAATGGGGTGGTATTTTGTATTACTATAATGGATTGTACAGTAGGTGGCGTATATACACCAATAGGTGTAGTCTGCCCTTTAGCCTAGAAGAAGAAGCACAACAAGTGCCGAATCCTCAGTTCTTGCAGTTCAACCTCCAATTACTGCTGGTGGTTTGAACACTGTGCTTGACAATGCCTGACAAATAACATATAATGGCAAATTATCAAATAAATAGAACAATGTTAAACATTTAGACACTTCTGAAAATGTGATCTAATTCTGCACTAGACAGGACTAAAAACTTAATAATGGTGTTTAGAAGCTTTAGAGGGAGGAAACGACACCAAAAGAGAAGGTATCTAATTTTGCACTAAATAGGACTAGTGTTTTCAACCTTTTCTGTTAATACTCCCAGTCCCTGGCAAGGTGCTGCACAATACTTGAGTAAGTGGTGTTCGAACACACCATGTAATGTTTCAAAACGTCTCGGGATGATGTGGTTCAATATTTAAGGTTAAGGTTCCATCTCCTTCAAGTTGGTGGCAGCCCAGTTTCCACTAGTTTTTGTGTTACAACAATGTAATTCATGTTTCCGAGAGTGTATTCTGGGGTTGAAATCATACTTTATGTCAGAGTGAGAGTGTTACAAAGTAGCAAAATCACATTGAGGTCAACGTTGGGATCAAGGTTGAGATAATGTTGTGTGGTGATTGTGTTGTCTGGGATTCTTCATCAGCCTGAGGCCATGGAGAAGGCTTTTGTAGCCAACTAGAGAGTCTGGGATTTGATATGTGACTGATCTGCTTTAATGGCCCCTGATACTAACAATAAACACTGTGTAGTAAGGCTGCCACTGCTAGCTAACTGTCCACTCTTATCTATCACACACACACACACACACACACACACACACACACACACACACACACACACACACACACACACACACACACACACACACACACACACACACACACACACACACACACACACACACACACACACACACACACACACACACACACACACACACAATTCTATCCAGCAGATATACCCCAGTTCACTGACCTAGAAGTATAATTCTGGGTTGAGGTAATCCATGCTAAGGGAACATTTCACACCCCTATTAGGCGTTAGCAGAAGGCTCTTTGGCTATTTCTAGCAACATTTTCTGTTTATGGGGAGTTGAAGTGAAACAGTGAAACTGTGAGGTAAAGTCAAACGAATGTGTCAATTGTTTATGTGTTTTATGGGCCGGGCCAAGCCGTCAGTGATTAAACTCAGGCCTGTATCACAGCGTTGGCTGAATGACGGTCACATGTAAGAGATTTCTTTCCTCAGAGGGCAATGACATCTTGAATAGCAGATGAAAACACCAGCTGCTAGCAGCTAGCTGGTAGCAGTTTTAATTTCCCTAGCCAGCCACAGATGAGGTCAGATCAGCTGGCTAATGCAGTGGAGCATTGGGAGAGATGCTCCAGCTTGTTATCCTCTCCTCTACTCTCTGCTGGAGTTATTTTCTCCCTGCCGGGAATTTAATCAAATATTAAATGCTGCAGCAAATGCATGGCTTGTCCTCCCACGGTATCCAGTGGGCAAAATTTGGCATATGATGTATAGATATCTTTTTCATGACAACATCAAAATGTACTGCGAACGACGTCATATTTTGGTTATTATCTTGTCAGTTACAACCAAATAAAAATGTTTTTTTCTTGTTGCTGAAAAGATGTTAAATGCAAAAATACTAGCGAAATGCATAGCATTACCAGGTATTATTATTTTTTACATGGACGATACATTGGAGATAATATACTACAACTGCTAAAAATAATAGAACACCATGAAACATCTAAGAAGCAAAGGCCTATTTTTTCTAGCAGATTTTGAAAAGGCCTTTGATAAAGTAAGACTGGATTATATTTAGAAATTCATGGAATTTTCTATTTCAGTGAGTCTCTTAGAAAATGGGTAAAGGTATTGTATAGTAACGCCAGGTGTAAAATAGTAAATAGAGGCTACTTCTCAGAGTTTTGAATTGTCAAGAGGAGTTAAACAAGGGTGTCCACTGTTACCATATCTATTCGTTATGACCATTGAAATGCTAGCTATTAAAATCAGATCAAATAAAAACATTAGAGGATTAGAAATCCAAGGCTGAAAAACAAAGGTGTCTGCTGATGACTCAAGTTTTATTTTACGTCCTTAAGCTAGATCCCTGCAATGTCTCATTGAAGATATGGATGACTTTTCTGGACTCTCTGTACTCTGTCTCATTTTTGATTGTTTGAAAATGAAACCTTTTTCAATTTCATCCCCCCTGAAAAGACATAACAAATATTATGGTTGAACTTAAATGTGCTTGTTCATAAAATATCTGTATTCATGGGAAAGATGTTTGAAAGGGGTATTTTGTTTTAAATTATATCGTAAATTGGAATGGTAGAGTTATGTCTTTCATGGAGTTATCAGAATTGTATGGGAAGGTCTGCTCAATCCAAGATGACAACCAATTGACTACACCAATACCCCAAAATGGAGGAGGGTGACAGCGGGAGAAGGTAGGGAACTGGTCTGTCTGCCCAACATAAAGGGTCAAAATTGGCGGATGAATAAAAAAATAATTAAAAAGAAAGTATATCAGTTTCATTTGAGGACCAGGATGTTAACAGCTGTGCCATACAGATTGCAAAAGAGTTGGGAAGAGATTTTTGATGTACCGATTCCATGGTATGAGTTGATATATAAAATATAAAATATATATAAAAAGTGTATTTCAGAAATAAAAATGTACAGAATTCTTATCATCAACAAGATGTTAAATATTTTGGGCATACAATCATCGCAGATCTGCAGATTTTGTTGTGAGGATACAGAATCAATAGACCATTTGTTTTGGTATTGTCCTCAACCTGTTTCTGGTCTCTGGTTCAGGAATGGCTGAAAAAACATAACATTAATCTAAAATTGACCATAGAAATAGCATTGTTGGGAGATCTGGAGAGACCTGGTCAGTCAATTACTAATATACTAATACTCTTAGTAAAAGTATTAGGTGCGGGTGTTTGTACGCGTGTACACATTGTAACGGTTTTGACTTGAGGTTATTATTTATAGGGGTGCCAGGTAGGTTGTGCCTACCAGAGAAAACATTGGTTTCTCCTTTTAGTTTGGGTGGGAATGAGTCCCATCTGGTCCGTCAAGTCTACACCAATACAAAGGACTTATGTAAAAGTCAGGATGGAAATAAACTTTTCATAAACCCTTAAAACATTGGAAAGAACTTCAAAAACAACTATACTCTTTTGCGTGGGTTGTATTAACAACATCAATGATTACACACACATATAATAATATAACACAATGAGTTCTGGTTCCTCCAGAAATGTCCTGTACATCGGGCCTAAAAAGAGTCCTGCCCGGTAGAGTTCAGGGAACTCAAGTGACTTCTGTCACGCAATGTTTGTCCGTTCATTCCGTGTAGCATAAACCCAGTATTAATCATACCATCAATAGAACAATAAGTTTACCACAGAACTTTAAAGCGTATCACTCTTAATAAGTCCTCAACTACAACTACATAAATCACAGTATACATCACATCAAAACAAATGAAATACCATATACAAAAAGGTGGTAATCAGTCGGTCAGTCAGACAATCCAATCCGCCAATAGATCTCCCGCGGAGAAAGGCCACGAAGAACGGAGGAGGTGTAGTCCAGGGACGCAAAGAGTGGATCCGATCCTGGGTAAACTCTATTAGGCAACAAAACACACGTTTAACGGCAACAAAACAACGGAATAGAGAAGCTTCGGGAACTGAGGGTTGAACACATCCTCAGTCACGTCTCCATCACAACCCCCACTTTTGCGCAGCTGATACTGGCTATTTAATTGGGAATTAAAGGGAAAGCGCCCTATTGGAAGGAGCTGCACTGAGACGGTTCAGAAAAATTCAGGGCCGTCACACACCCCCTCCCCTGGAAAAAGCCGACCATTGCCCTGGAAGGCACATCTTGGTCGGGGAAACCGAGAAAGGTCTCCTCATCGCTTTCCTCTACAAAAATATTCATTACTTTTTGGAGCTCACGCTCCTCAGCTGAGGGGTCACAGGCCTTAAGGTGCGAGACTTCTGGGTCTGGGAATCCGAGAAAAGTCTCCTCACTTTCCTCTTCAAAGATATCCAGGACCTTGCGGCGCTCAATCGCCTCCATTTCCTCAGCCGAGGGGTAACAGGCCTTAAGGCGTGAGACATGAACAACGCGCATATCTTCACCTGTGTCCTCTTTCACCACTCGGTAGTTCAAAGGGCCCATCTGCTCCACAATCCTATATGGTCCTTGCCATTTAGGAGCGAGCTTGGCCGAGAAGAATTGTTCAGCTTTCGAGTAAGGATGAGAGCGAAGCCACACCCGATCACGAAGCTGGAACTGCATGTCTCGTCTGTTCTTATCATAATTTCTCTTCTGCTTGAGTCGAGCCTGGATCATGTTCTTTGAGACAAGAGCTCTCAAGTCATGGAGATGGCCTACCTGGTCATAGCAAGCAGCATCTGGAGTAAGCTGCTGGGGCTGTAGCACCATATCCAAGGGTCCTCTGAGAGGACGACTTAGGTTCAGCTCTGCAGGTGTGACTCCAGTGGACTCTTGCACAGCAGAATTCAGGGCAAATCGAAACTCATGAAGGTGCTTGTCCCAGTGTTTGTGCTGGGTCCCTACATAGGAAGCAATCATTGTCTTCAAGGTTCGATTTACTCTCTCAGTGAGATTGGTCTGTGGGTGATAGGCCGTGGTCAACTTCTGCCTCAGGTTCCATCTTTGGCAGGTCTCCTCAAAGAGATCAGAGACAAATTGGGAACCTCGATCAGACAGGATGTAATCAGGCACTCCCCAGCGAGTCAGGATCTCTTTCGTAAGGGTGTTAGAGACGGTCCTTGCTGTGGCCTGACGCAGGGAAAAGAGTTTCACCCACTTTGAATAGTAATCAACAAAAACAAGTATGTACACATTCTGATTGGAGCTTCTAGGAAATGGACCCATCAAATCCACTCCTAACATTTCCCAAGGTCGGGTAACCACCGTTTGCTGCAACTTGCCAGCAGGCTTTCTACCTTCTGGTTTGTACATTTGACAAACCTGACAATTTCGGATGTGTGACTTCACATCCATGCTCAGATGTGGCCAGTAGAGTAACGCTTGCAACCGCTTGTAGGTTTTGAACCTGCCCAAATGACCAGCTAATGGGTCTTCATGGAAATGTTGAAGCAGTTGTAGGTGTAGAGTGTCCGGTATGTACATTTGGTAGAGTGTTCTGTGAGGTAGTTGTACGACTCGGTAGACTTTATCTTCAATGATGGTCAGCTTTGTGGTAGGATTGACCATCTTTTCTCCATCTTCCAGGATAGTCTGGTACAAAGCCTGTACTTCTGGATCATCCTGTTGAGCTTTCCATATTGCCTCATCAGAGATGGGAAAGTCTGTTTTGGGCGAGTCTCGACTGCTTGACAGGACAGTAGCACATGTAAGATCAGGGCCACCGTTATCACAAGTAGGAGCTCTGGACAAGGCATCTGGAACAGTGTTGTATTTTCCTTTCCTGTATTCCACTGCAAATGTGAACTCTTGCAACCGTAGAGCCCATCTTATGAGTCTGGTGCTTGGTTTGTTGGTCTTGAACACCCACACAAGGGAGGAATGGTCAGTGACCACAGTGAAGTGTCTTCCCTCCAAGTAGTACCTCCACTTTTCCAAAGCCCAGACCACTGCAAGGCACTCTTGCTCTGTTGTGGAGTAGTTCCGTTCTGCTCCATTCAATGTCCGACTGGCGAACGCTAGCACTTCTTCAGTGCCAAGTCCAGTCTGTTGGACTAGGACAGCACCAAGTCCAACATCACTTGCATCAGTGTAAACAACAAAAGGGCAATCAAAGTTGGGATGACCTAAAATGGGAGGTGTGACGAGATGTCGTTTCAGGGTTTCAAAGGAAGTCTGGCACTCTGCCGTCCATTGGAATTTCGCTCCTTTTCGCTTCATCGCGTTGAGGGGTTCTGCCACCTGGGAGAAGTTCGACACAAACCGATGGTACCATCCCGCCATACCAAGGAACCGTTGAAGGGCCTTGAGTGTAGTTGGCACAGGGAAGTCTTGTACAGCCTTTGTCTTTTCAGGATCCACATGAATGCCGTCGAAAGACACAATATGGCCAAGGAACTTCAGGGAGGTTTGGCAGAAGTTGCTCTTCTTCATATTTAAGGTCAGACCAGCTTCTCTTAGCTTGTCCAACACTGCTTGAAGATCTTGAAAGTGTCTTTCTCTGTTCTGAGAGTAGATAATTATATCGTCCAGGTAGACGAAACAGATCTTCCCTTTGAGCTCACCTAACGCAATCTCCATGAGTCTTTGGAAAGTGGCAGGGGCATTCTTTAATCCAAAGGGCATCACCTTAAAGGAAAACAAGCCCTCGGCACAGACAAACGCAGTCTTGTCCTTGCTTTCCTGGTCCATCTCAACCTGCCAATAACCACTATTGAGGTCAAGGGTAGTGAACACAACAGCGCCAGACAATGACTCCAGGATCTCATGGATGGTAGGAAGAGGATAGGCATCAGTCTGAGAAACATTGTTGGTCTTCCTATAGTCCACACAAAATCTAAGACCACCAGTCTTTTTTGGGATGAGGACAACAGGAGCAGCCCAGGGAGAGGAGGAACGTTCTATTATATCTTGGGTTAACATATCATTTATGAGTCCCTTTTGGATGATTAGCTTCGCTGGGGACAAACGATATGGCTTTTGCTTGATCGGCATTTCCTGTGTAAGGAATATTTTGTGCTTCAGGAGCCTGGTGCGTCCCAGCTTTGAAGTACATACATCAGCATTATTCTGCAGCTGTTCCAACAGCCTTAACTCCTCTGGCTGTTCCAGCTGAGCTCTTCTCACAGCCTGTAAAAGGAGATCGTCAGAAGGATTATCAAGGGTTAGTGGTACCGGAGCAACGGCAGAGAAGAGTGCCACATTTGAACCCCAATCATGTAACTTTTTAGCTTCTGATTGGTGCGGTATTAACTGAAAGGAAGGGGATGTCGATGGGGGGGCGTAGGCAGTGACTCTTGGGGTTTCAGCTCTGGTTAAAGCACCCAGAGAAGGATGGTCATTGCTGCGAAGAGAGTTAGGTGTGTTGGCCTGTTGTGATTTGTGGTTTCTGGAAGGGTTTACTTGATACGGTCTTGGACATGTAGCTGAAGAATGTCCCTTTTGGCTACATCTCCAACAGAACATGAGAGAGGTCTTGGCTGGAGACTCTGGCTGTTGTTGATGGTCTGTCTTGGGCAACTGTTTGGGTGTCTGTTTCTTTCTCTGGTCATATTGCTGTTGGCATTCTCTGTCCTTCTCAAACTGCTGTCCCAAGCGAACCAGTCCATCGACAGTGGTGACTGTAGCATGGCCTTGTCTTGGCTGTTCAGAGGTGCTAGCTTGGCCCTCAGTGGTCTGAACAGAAGTGGACACCAGAGAAACTCTGTGTAAGGAGTTATGCCTAATGGAGGCCATGTCCACAGACACGTCATCCAACATTTTAACACAATTAGAGAGTTCTCTCTGCAAGTGGCCTACAGTGTTAACCATGGGAGAAAAAACAGAATTAACGTCCTTGAGGACCTCAGTGTGGTGATGTTGCAGGCGCCATTGGAGAGTGGCAGTGAGTTGGTTTCGTTGGTAGTCAAACTGCCTGTCCAGGGCACCAGTAATTTCCCGTCTTCCACTCTCACTGAGCTCTGTCAGCATGTGGGTTAGAGTGCTCAGTGAGTTTCTGAATTCCATGGCACTCTGTTGTTGCTCTTCCCTCAGACATTTGAAATTATGGTGGATAAGAGTTTGGAGATGTTGTTGAGTCCGACGAATATCAAGGATGTCACCTTGAAGTTGTAAGACTACAACCTCTGGAGATAAACCAGACAATGGAGGAAGGTTGGGTGTCAGAGGGAGGGCTAGCTCAGTACTTCCACACAGATCCATGTCAATAAGTGAGTAACTGGTTAGACCTCCTGTGGCCTGTGGCTCAGGCCGGGCATTCAGATTCCCAGAGCTCTGGCCCAAAGCAACTCCATTATCTCCATTCACATTATGATTTGCGTTGTCAGCTTGATGGTCAGAATGGCCCTGTGTATTCCCATTGACAGGTATGACATGGATGAGCACATTATCTTGGGGTGAATCCATTGTTTTAATTCCACACAAAATATTTGCTTTGGTTAGTTCTCAATGTTGAGCTGTCCCATCTGGGGTGCCATTTTTTATGTAACGGTTTTGACTTGAGGTTATTATTTATAGGGGTGCCAGGTAGGTTGTGCCTACCAGAGAAAACATTGGTTTCTCCTTTTAGTTTGGGTGGGAATGAGTCCCATCTGGGGTGCCATTTTTTATGTAACGGTTTTGACTTGAGGTTATTATTTATAGGGGTGCCAGGTAGGTTGTGCCTACCAGAGAAAACATTGGTTTCTCCTTTTAGTTTGGGTGGGAATGAGTCCCATCTGGTCCGTCAAGTCTACACCAATACAAAGGACTTATGTAAAAGTCAGGATGGAAATAAACTTTTCATAAACCCTTAAAACATTGGAAAGAACTTCAAAAACAACTATACTCTTTTGCGTGGGTTGTATTAACAACATCAATGATTACACACACATATAATAATATAACACAAAGAGTTCTGGTTCCTCCAGAAATGTCCTGTACATCGGGCCTAAAAAGAGTCCTGCCCGGTAGAGTTCAGGGAACTCAAGTGACTTCTGTCACGCAATGTTTGTCCGTTCATTCCGTGTAGCATAAACCCAGTATTAATCATACCATCAATAGAACAATAAGTTTACCACAGAACTTTAAAGCGTATCACTCTTAATAAGTCCTCAACTACAACTACATAAATCACAGTATACATCACATCAAAACAAATGAAATACCGTATACAAAAAGGTGGTAATCAGTCGGTCAGTCAGACAATCCAATCCGCCAATAGATCTCCCGCGGAGAAAGGCCACGAAGAACGGAGGAGGTGTAGTCCAGGGACGCAAAGAGTGGATCCGATCCTGGGTAAACTCTATTAGGCAACAAAACACACGTTTAACGGCAACAAAACAACGGAATAGAGAAGCTTTGGGAACTGAGGGTTGAACACATCCTCAGTCACGTCTCCATCACAACCCCCACTTTTGCGCAGCTGATACTGGCTATTTAATTGGGAATTAAAGGGAAAGCGCCCTATTGGAAGGAGCTGCACTGAGACGGTTCAGAAAAATTCAGGGCCGTCACAACATGCATATACAGACACTCGCATTTAAACTCACACTTGTGCACATACACGGACACACACACATACTGTACATACACACATGTAAATAGTGCCATACACTCGAATGTATTCAGTTGGGCTTTGCTGTTATTATTTTTGTTGTCCTTGCTGTCTTATGTTTTTGCATTGTTTTCTGTTTTCATTTGTTTTTCTCTTTTCGTCATTTAGTTGGTTGTTGTTGCAATGCTGGTGGGACGGTGACTCGGGGGGGGGGGGGGGGGGGGGTCTTGAATGGTTGAGGTGCAGCTCTCGGGGAACTGTGGGGAGGGGGACTTCGGAGGGCTTGTGGCATGGCGGTTGGTATCTTGGGCTGGTGGCATTGACCCTGGTTGCTTCTGTGGGTCGCTCTGTATGGGAGTCTGTTAGCCAGCAGCATACTGCCCTGCATACCACTGCTGGCTTGCTTCTGAAGCTAAGCAGGGTTGGTCCTGGTCAGTACCTGGATGAGAGACCAGATGCTGCTGGAGGTGGTGTTGGAGGGCCAGTAGGAGGCACTCTTTCCTCTGGTCTAAAAATATTATCCCAATGCTCCAGGGCAGTGATTGGGGACATTGCCCTGTGTAGGGTGCCGTCTTTCGAATGGGACGTTAAACGGGTGTCCTGACTCTCTGAGATCATTAAAGATCACATGGCACTTATCGTAAGAGTAAGGGTGTTAACCCCAGTGTCCTGGCTAAATTCCCAATCTGACCCTCAAACCATCACGGTCACCTAATAATCCCCAGTTTACAATTAACTCATTCATCCCCCTCCTCTCCCCTGTAACTATTCCCCAGGTCGTTGCTGCAAATGAGAACGTGTTCACAGTCAACTTACCTGATAAAATAACAGATAAATAAAAGTTAGATGACTGAATGTAATGTAAATGTTGAGTGGCTTCACTGCAAGTACTGTAGAATGGATGTTTTAATATTCAATAAAAAATAAAAGAAATTGAAAAAAATTGAATTAAAAATCAAATAAAACATAAAAGTTAACTAAACAACCTGACTAAAACGTCCTAAACGACGGAGTACACTACTAGCAACAGTACATTGCTGCTCTTACACAATTACAGGTAGAATATGTCAAATGTACGTAATTTCCTAACCTGTGTGTTGTGGTGTGTCCCCAGCGTCTCCAGTGGGAACCGGATACAGTAAGCCACCCATCCCTCCAGTGCTGAGTCCCCAAGGAGACAAGGGTCCTCCAGCCATGATGCCCATTAGCATCGACCCGGAGAGCCGGCCTGGGGAGTATGTCCTCAAGAGCCTGTTCGTAAACTTCACCACGCTGTCCGAGCGCAAGATACGTATCATCATGGCCGAGCCGCTGGTGAGTCAACCTGTTTGCCCTGTATATCTATCTGTTTGTCTGTCCATCTGTCCATCCGTGTCTGTCTGTGTCCATCTGTCCGTCCATATGCCACAGCTGTAAACCAGGTGCTGTTAAAGCTACAGTCTAACTTTGTTGCCTTACAAAAGTTTGGAAACACCTTCTAATTCAAATCAAATCACATTTTATTTGTCACATGCGCCGAATACAACCGTACTGTGAAATGCTCACTTCAAGCCCTTTTAACCAACAATGCAGTTCATAAAATATTAACTAAATAAATAAAAGTATTTTTTCAAAAAGTTAAACAAGAAATGTAAATAACAATAAAGAGGCTATATACAGGGGGTACTGTACACAAGTCAATGTGCTTGGGTGTCAATGTCAATAGCCTGGGTGGCCATTTAATTAGTTCAGTTGTTCAGCAGTCTTATGGCTTGGGGATAGAAGCTGTTAATGTGCCTTTTGGTCCTAGACTTGGCACTCTGGTACCGCTTGCTGTGCGGTAGCAAAGAGAACAGACAATTCTTTGGGCCTTCCTCAGACACTGCCTAGTATATCAGTCCTGGATATTAGAAAGCTTGGCCCCAGTGATATACTGGGCCGTACGCACCACTCTCTGTAGTGCCTTACGGTCGGATGCTGAGCAGTTGCTATACCTAGCGGTGATGCAACCAGTCAGGATGCTCTCGATGATGTAGAACTTTATGAGGATCTGGGGACCCATGCCAAATCTTTTCAGCATTCCGAGGGGGAAAAGGTGTTGTCGTACCCGCTTCACAACTGTCTTGGTGTGTTTGAACCATGATAGTTTGTTGGGGATGTGAATACCAAGGAACTTGAAACTCTCGACCTGCTCCACTTCTGTCCCTTTGATGTTAATGGGGGCCCGTTCGGACCTCCTTTTCCTTTAGTCCACGATCAGCTCCTTTGTCTTGCACACATCAAGGGGTTTTCTTTATTTTTTAATAATAATAATAAATAATAATATATGCCATTTAGCAGACGCTTTTATCCAAAGCGACTTACAGTCATGTGTGCATACATTCTACGTATGGGTGGTCCCGGGGATCGAACCCACTACCCTGGCGTTACAAGCGCCATGCTCTACCAACTGAGCTACAGAAGGACCACAATGTTCTACATTGTAGAATAATAGCAGAGACATCAACTATGAAATAACACATATGGAATCATGTAGTAACCAAAAAAGTGTTAAACAAATCAAAATATTATTGTAGAAAAGGCCCATGGAGTTGGTGGAATACTCCTTTAATTCATTGCCATTTACTCAGCTGGGCCAGGGGCGCTTTAATTAGGTCAGGTGGAAATGTCCTACAGATCTCAACTCCATAAAAGGAGGAAATTGCCATCGCCTGATCTCGCTGCTTTCTCTTCCCTAAATCCATCTGATCCAGAAGTTCTGTGCGTCCATGAATCCACCACAGACTACTCAGTAAATATACCACTTTATGGTTAAAGGAATTCCTGCCTCAGTCTCATACATTCCTCTGTCACCTGACACATGACCACCTGTTCACCTTCACTGTCAGTCATCCTACCTGTCCAGCAACCCACACAGATTCCACTAATCTTTCAATTATTTATATTTGAGGTTCTTCAAAGTAGCCAACCTTTGCCTTGATGACAGCTTTGCACGCTCTTGGCATTCTCTCAACCAACTTCATGAGGAATGCTTTTCCAAGAGTCAGGCTGCATCATATTGGGATTGGGAGTCCCATAGGGCGGCCGGGGTAGGCTGTCATTGTAAATAAGAATTTGTTCTTAACTGACTTGCCTAGTTAAATAAAGGTTAAATAAATAAAAATTCTAAATAAAGCAGTTCCAACATATGCTGAGCACTTGTTGGCTGCTTTATCTTCACTCTGCTATCCAACGCATCCCAAACCATCTCAATTGGGTTGAGGTTGGGTGATTGTGGAGGCCAGGTCATCTGATGCAGCACTCCATCACTCTCTTTCTTGGTCAAATAGCCCTTGCACAGCCTGGAGTTATTTTTTGGTTAATTGTCTTGTTGAAATATAAATAATAGTCCCACTAAACACAAACCAGATGGGATGGCATATCACTGCAGAAGGCTTCGGTAGCCATACTGGTTAAGTGTGCCTTGAATTCTAAATAAATCAAGAACAGTGTCACCAGCAAAGCACCCCAACACCATCACACCTCCTCCTCCATGCTTCACGGTGGGAACCACTCATGTGGAGATCATCCGTTCACCTACTCTGCCGCTCTAATGTCCATTGCTCGTGTTTCTTTGCCCAAGCAAGTCTCTTCTTCTCATTGGTTTCCTTTAGTAGTGGTATCTTTGTAGCAATTCGATCATGAAGGTCTGATTCACACAATCTCCCCTGAACAGTCGATGTTGAGATGTGTCTGTTACTTGAACTCTGTGAAGCATTTATTTGGGCTGCAATCTGAGGTGCAGTTAACTCTAATGAACTTATCCTCTGCAGCAGAGGTAACTCTGGGTCTTTCTTTCCTGTGGCGGTCCTTATGAGAGCCAGTTTCATCAAAGCATTTGTTGGTTTTTGCGACTGCGCTTGAAGAAACGTTAAAGTTCTTGAAATTTTCCGCATTGACTGACCTTCATGTCTTAAAGTAATGATGGACTGTCGTTTTTCTTTGCTTATTTGAGCTGTTCTTGCCATAATATGGACTTGGTCTTTTACCAAATATGGATATCTTCTGTATACCACCCCTACCTTGTCACAACACAACTGATTTGCTCAAACGCATTAAGAAGGAAAGAAATTCCACAAATAACTTTTAAGAAAGCACACCTATTAATTGAAATGCATTCCAGGTGACTACCTCATGAAGCTGGTTGAGAGAATGCCAAGAGTGTGCGCAAAGCTGTCATCAAGTCTACTTTTTTGGTTACTACATGATTCCATAGTTTCAATCTATTCACTTATTCTACAATGTAGAAAATAGTTTTAAAAATTTAAAAAATCCCTGGAATGAGTAAGTGTGTCAACTTTTGACTACTACTGTATGTTGTTCTCTAATTCTCGCAAAAATGTTTCCAATGGACTTCAATATTTAATAATTGAATGGTTCTCCCTTCCATTGGGTTCTTATATCTGGGCATTTGGATTGGCAAGGATTTAACATTTAACAAACATACTGATAAGCTAGTTAAAAGCTAAGATTTAGAAATAGATCTTGCCTCACCCTAAACAGCAGGAAACAGATTGTGCAGTCAACTTTCCTGCCAGTTCTTGACTATAGTGACACCATTTATCAGAATGCAGCAGACACTACTCTTAAGCCTGTGGACGTCATCTACCTTAGTTCCCTTCGCTTTATCACAGGTCACGGTTTTAATACTCATCACTGCATCTTGTATCAATAGGTTGGCTGGTCCTCATTTCAGTCCCGTAGATCACTTCACTATTCCTCTTTTGTTTACAAAGTTCTACTACTCAAGCTTCCGACTTACGTAACTTCATTGTTGAAGTATAAAAACATGAGTTACCAAACCCGTCCACAGGGTTGGTTAACTCTTGAGGTTACTCAGGTCTCCACCGAATTAGGTAAATCCACTTTAGTTTTAATGCACCTCGCTGCTGGAACAATTTACGAAACTCATTACAATTGGATGTTCTGGTGCTGCTTTGGAAATTAAAGTGTTGATTGTGGACCTCGTAACTGAAGAATGTAACCGCTTTTCTTACATTTTGTGCTGTATTTTTATTTGACATTGTATTAATTGCTGTTTTCTTTTATATTGTATTTGATTATTGTGTTGCTGTAGGGCACTCTTATGAATGAGACCCTGGTTTCAATGGGTTTGCCCTGAATAAAAAATATTAATACAAATATAAGCGGAGCAGTTTCAGGATCCAGGGAGTTCCTCGGTGGCATGGGGGAAAGTGAGGTCATGACCCTAGGTCAGAGGAAGGTCAAGTGCCTGGAGACATAGAGAATGTTGCATGCTGGGTAGCACACTGACTGGTTTTAGGGTAATATTGATTTAGATTGTTCAAGCATACAGTGGCTTGCGAAAGTATTCACTCCCCTAGGTATTTTTCCTATTTTGTTGACTTACAACCTGGAATTAAAATAGATTTTGTGGGGGTTTGTAATCATTTGATTTACACAACATGCCTACCACTTTGAAGATGCAAAATAGTTTTTGTGAAACAAACAAGAAATAAGACAGAAAACTATACACTTGACCGTGTGTAACTATTCATCTCCTCAAAGTCAATACTTTGTAGAGACACTTTTTGCAGCAATTACAGCTGCAAGTCTCTTGGAGTATGTCTCTGTAAGCTTGGCACATCTGGCCTGGCCACTGGGATTTTTGTCCATTCTTCAAGGAAAAACTGCTCCAGCTCCTTCAAGTTGTATGGGTTCCACTGATGTACAGCAATCTTTAAGTCATACCACAGATTCTCAATTGGATTGAGCTCTGGGCCTTGACTAAGCCATTCCAAGACATTTAAATATTTCCCCTTAAACCACTCAAGTGTTGCTTTAGAGTATGCTTAGGGTCATTGCCCTACTGGAAGGTGAACCTCCGTCCCAGTCTCAAATCTCTTGAAGACTGAAACAGGTTTCACTCAAGAATGTCCCTGTATTTAGAGCCATCCATCATTCCTTCAATTTTGACCAGTTTCCCAGTCCCTGCCGATGATGGTTTTCTCGGGGTGATGAGAGGTGTTGGGTTTGCGCCAGACAGCATTTTCCTTGTTGGCCAATAAGCTCAATTTTAGTCTTATCTGACCAGAGTACCTTCTTCCGTATGTTTGGGGAGTCTCCCACATGTCTTTTGGCAAACACCAAACATGTTTACTTATTTTTTTCTTTAAATAATGGATTTTTTCTGGGCACTCTTCCGTAAAGCCCAGCTCTGGAGAGTGAATGACTTAAAGTGGTCCTATGGACAGATACTCCAATCTCCGCTGTGGCGCTTTGCAGCTCCTTCAGGGTTATCTTTGGTCTCTTTGTTGCCTCTGATCAACGCCCTCCTTGCCTGGTCTGTGAGTTTTGGTGGGCAGCCCTCTCTTGGCAGGTTTGTTGTGG
Source organism: Oncorhynchus gorbuscha (assembly GCF_021184085.1). Lineage (NCBI taxonomy): Eukaryota > Metazoa > Chordata > Actinopteri > Salmoniformes > Salmonidae > Oncorhynchus > Oncorhynchus gorbuscha. The sequence goes on from NC_060185.1 coordinate 53,672,820, forward strand.
TGTCATATTCTTTCAAATGTTTAATAATGGATTTAATGGTGCTCTGTGGGATGTTCAAAGGTTCAGATATGTTTTTAGAACCCTACCCTGATCTGTAATTCTCCACAACTTTGTCCCTGACCTGTTTGGAGATTTCCTTGGGCTTCATGGTGCCCCTTGCTTTGTGGTGTTGCAGACTCTGGGGCCTTTCAGAACAGTTGTATATATACTGAGATCATGTGACACTTAGATTGCACACAGGTGGACTTTATTTAACTAATTATGTGACTTCTGAAGTTTAGGGGCTTCATAGCAAAGGGGGTGAATACATATGCACATATTTTTTAGATTTTTTTTAAACAAGTCTTTTTTTTCATTTCACTTCACCAATTTGGACATTTTTGTGTATGTCCATTACATGAAATGCAACAAAATAGGAAAAACACCAAGGAGGATGAATACTTTTACAAGGCACTGTATACTTCATGTGTGAATAACATAATCATTGATGTAAATACACTGTATGTACATATAACTAGTAATAAAGTGACAGATAGTAAACAGTAGCATTGTTTATGATGAGTCAAACAAGTTAGTGCAAAAACGGTCAATGCAGATAGTCCGGGTAGCTATGTGGTTAACTATTTAACTAACTTATTTAGCTGTTTTATGGCTTGAGGGTAGAAGCTGTTCAGGGTCCTGTTGGTTGCAGACCTGGTGCATTAGTATCGCTTTATGTACGGTAGTCTATGACTTGGGTGGCTGGAGTAAAGTGTTAGGGCCTTCCTCAGACACTGGTATATAGGTCCTAGATGGCAGGAACCTCGGCCCAATTGATGTACTACCCTCTGTAACACCCTTCGGTCCTTGCCATATAAATCAGTGATGCAGCCAGTGTAGATGCTCTCAGTGGTGCAGCCTTAGAACTTTATTTATTTTATATATATATATTTTTGAAACCCCTTTTTCTCCCCGGTTTTATGGTATCCAATTGGTAGTTACAGTCTTGTCCCATCGCTGCAACTCCCGACTCTCAGACACGGGAAAGGCAAAGGTCGAGAACTGTGCATCCTCCGAAACACATCCCAACCAAGCCGCACTGCTTCTTGACACAATGCCCACTTAACCCAGGAGCCAGCCACCCAAATGTGTCGGAGGAAACACCATACACCTGGCAACCGTATCAGCGTGCACTTCGCCCGGCCCACCATTGGAGTTGCTAGTGTGCGATGGGACAAGGACATCCCTGGCGTCCAAACCCTCCCCTAACCCGGATGACGCTGGGCCAATTGTGCTCCGCCCCATGGGTCTCCTGGACGCAGCCGGCTGCGACAAAGCCTGGACTCGAACACAGAATATCTAGTGGCACAGCTATCACTGCGATGTTGAGGTGTTGTCATGCCCTCTTCACGACTATTGTTGGTGAGTTTGGACCATGATAGATCCTTAGTGATATCGACACAGAGGAACTTGAAGCTCTCAACCCGCTCAACATGAGTCTTTAGAGATAGGCTCTGCTACAAGTCAAAACATTATGGGACTGGATAAGGAAGTACAGCGGCTAAGGCATTCCCTTTCACACCACATTACCACAACTACAGAGGAATAGCCCTGGGATACAGTAGGAATTGTAGAGCTACTGTATGTGCTTCACCTGGGATTCCCTGATATTACGGCTCTACATAATTATGTACAATACTTAATCAATAATGCTTACATTTCTAATCCTTAAAAAAAATATAACAAAAATATTGATTACATTACTATTGATATGTGTATAGCTTAAACTCATTAAAAAAAGTATTCACTGGGGGTTACGCATGTGGTCCTGTATTCATCAAAAGAGTGCCGATCTAGGATCAGTTTAGCTTTTTATAATAAATAGGATGGGGGGGTCTGATCTAAGATTAGCATTTCTACTCTGAGACGCTTTAGGGGTCCTGGATGGTAATCAAGGCACAAGGCGAGGCCCAGATGCAGACACAAGAGGCAGATGGTTGGAGTCGTACAATGTTTATCCAAAAGAGTAGGCAAGAGAATGATCGTGGACAGGCAAAAGGTCAAACTAGATGAGAGTCCAGGAGGTACAGAGTGGCAGACATGCTCGTGGTCACGGCAGGCAGAATGGTCAGGCAGGCGGGTACAAAGTCCAGAAACAGGCAAGTGTCAAAACCGGGAGGACTAGAAAAAGGAGAACGGGGAAAACGATGGTTGACTTGGAAACATACAAGACGAACTGGCACAGAGAGACAGGAAACACAGGGATAAATACACTGTGGAGAATAAGCGACACCTGGAGGGGATGGAGACAATAACAGGAACAGGTGAAACCAGTCAGAGAGTGACAGATGGTGAGGATAAAAGTGAAATCTCCTACAGTTTGTCGTGTCATTGGACAACTGACCCTGCTGACTAACATTTCACAACATTGATCCCTCTTATGGAAGGGAAGGACTGGAGCAGGTGGGAGTGACAGTAGCTGCAGGTTCAGGTTTCAGGTTTAGTCAGTGGAGGATCCTGTTACTACAGGATGTTTACCAAGACAAACTCTATGTACATGACCGGTGTTCACATCCCTGACGTGTTCACTCTTATTAAGAAACTCTTTTAAAAAAGACTCTGAAGGAAAGTCGTAAGAAACTTCTTAAGCATCTTTATGTTCAGTAAGTAGGCCTATGTCTGGTTAATCAGGATACATTATAACTATATTTTTCTTAAGACATGTTATGATACTATATATAGAAATCAAAGTTAAGGATTTTGTCAGGTTATCATGCATTGGTGCATAAAATATATATTAGACCAGCGTTCAAAAGAGTAGTAACTTGCAGATCGAAATGTAATGAATAAAATGTCATATTCTACATGACAGACAATCATACTTATTCTACACAGTACATTTCTATCTTGACGTCTTTAACTTTGCACCATCCTGAGGGTGTAGGGTAAAGTTGCCCCGAGACACTGATCTGTGTTCAGTTTGGCATTTTCCCCATTAATGGCTAAGGTTTTTATTTTATTTAACTAGGCAAGTCAGTTAAGAACAAATGATTATTTACAATGAAGGCTTATCCCAGCCAAACCATAACCCGGACGACACTGGGCCAATTGTGCACCGCTCTATAGGACTCCCAATCACGGCCAGTTGTGATACATACCTGGAATCGAACCAGGCTCTGTAGTGACACCTCTAGCACTGAGACGCAGAGGAAACTTCACCCTGCACTGACCAGTCACCACCTATACACTGAGATGTATACCACTCCAAAACCCTAGGGGAACTGAGGGAGACCCCATTTACATTTGGTATTAACATGGACTTTCTGTTATCTGTTTCTCGGATCTTGATACAGGTCACATTTTAATAGTAGTATAAATTGGGTCTGGAAGTGACCCTTGAATATTTTATCCACATAAAGTATGATGGAACAAAGGTTTGAAATACTTTAAAAATGAAATTATGGGCAGAAAGACTTAATTCAACTCCATCTTTCATGGAATCCAATGGCTCATTTATCGCAAAACCTTTTGATGTTGCCAATTACTTTAATGACTTACATTGTCAAAGTAAGCAAATTTAGCAAGCATAAAATACCTAATAATGAAGAGAAAGTGTTGTAATTTTACATTTTGTAAAGTTAGTGTGGGTGAGGTGGATAAATTATTGTTGTCCAGCAATAATGAGAAGCCACCTGGTATTGGATGAAAAGCTACTGAATATGGTAGTGGACTATATTGCCACTCCTATTGTCGTATCTTTAATCTGAGTTTGGAGAAAAATTTTGTACTCAGACCTGGAGGGAAGCCAAAGTCATTCCGCTACCCAAGAGTGGTAAAGCACCCTTTACTGGTTCTTACAACCAACCAATCAGCTTGCTGCCGACTCTTAGCAAACCTTTGGAAAAAATTGTGTTTGACTATATACAATGCTATTTCTCTGTAAACAAATTAACAACAGACTTTCAGCATGCTTATAGAGAAGGGCACTCAACATGACACTGACACAAATGACTGATGATTGGTTGAAAGAAATGGATAATAAGAAGATTGTGGGAGCTGTACTGTTTGACTTCAGTGCAGCCTTTGACATTATTGACCATAACCTGTTGTTGAAATTGGATTTTCAACCTCTGCCATATAGTGGATTCAGAATTATTTATCTAATAGAACAGAGAAGGTTTTGTTTAATGGAAGCTTCTCTATTGACAAACATGTAAAGTGTAGTGTACCGCATGGCCTGTGTGTCTATGTATGCTAATGAGTCGACCCTACAGTGTGTATACGTGTCAGCAACCACAGTTAGTCAAATTAATTCCTAAGTTCTAGACCTCAGAAGAATCTGGTATTGAATTGTGTGGCTGTTGAGCAAGTTGAAGAGACTAAATTACTTGCTGTTACCTTAAAATGTAAACTGTCATGGTCAAAACATATTAATTTAATGGTTGTAAAGATGGGGAGAGGTCTGGTCTGCTCTGCTCTTTTGACACCACACTCCACGAAGCAAGTCCTACAGGCTCTAGTTTTATCTTATCTTGATTATGGTCCAGTCATATGGTCAGGTGCTGCAAAGAGGGACTTAGTTAAGCTGCAGCTGACCCAGAACAGAGAAGCACATTTAGCTCTTCACTGTTACCAGAGGGCTAAAATCAATACTAGACTGACTGCATCGCTTCTTGTTTTTATAAGAAACATTAATGTGTTTAAAATTCTAAATAGTTTGCATAGTCGACTTACACACAGCACTGACACACACATTTACCCCACCAGACGTGCCAGCAGTGGTCTTTTACAGTCCCCAGGTCCAGAACAAATTCAAGGAAACATACAGTATTATAAAGAGCCATGATTGCATGGAACTCCATTCCATATATCGCAAGTGAACAACAAACCGGGTTTCAAAACACAAATAAAGAAACACCTCACGGCACAACGGCTCTCCCCCATGTGACCTACTTTTTGTGTGAATCTACTGACAAGTATGTATAACTGATAGATGCGCACACAAACACACACTCTCTAACACACACTCTCTAACACACACTCTCTAACACACACACTCTAACACACACACTCTAACACACACTCTCTAACACACACTCTCTAACACACACTCTCTAACACACACTCTCTAACACACCCACACATTATTATTCTTTAGTTGTATTGTTTCTGTCATTACATTTGTGTGTATTTATTTATTAAAATGTTAATGTACAGTGCCTTCGGAAAGTATTCAGACCCCTCAACATTTTCCACGTTGTTACGTTACAGCCTTATTCTAAAATGTTGGTGGCAGAATCATGCTGTGGGGATGTTTTTCACCAGCGGGGACTGGGAGACAAGTCAGGATCGAGGGAACGATGAATGGGGAAAAGTTCCTGAAAGATCTTTGTAGAAAACCTGCTCCAGAGTGCTCAGGACCTCAGACTGGGGCGAAGGTTCACCTTCCAACAGGACAACAACACTAAGCACACAGCCAAGACAATGCAGGAGTGGCTTCGGGACAAGTCTCTGAATGTCTTTGTGTGACCCAGCCAGAGTCCGGACTTGAACCCGATCGAACATCTCTGGAGAGACCTGAAAATAGCTGTGCATTGACTTTCCTCAACAAACCTGATAGAGCTTGAGAGGATCTGCAGAGAAGAATAGGAGAAAATCCCCATATACAGGTGGGCCAAGCTTGTAGCGTCATACCCAAGAAGATTGGAGGCTGTAATCGCTGCCAAACTAAACTGCCAAACTAAACTAAACTAACCAACGTTGCTCTGCACTAACAACAAGCACAGCCACCACATCAAACATGCACTTGAAACTTTGCAACAAATTACTGTAGAATGTATAACTACTGAAAATGTACATTACAGCCTTATTCTAAAATGTATTAAATACATGTTTTAACTCATCAATAAGCACACAATACTCCATAATGACAAAGCAAAAACAGGTCTTTAGATTATTTTTGTAAATAAAAAACAGAAATACCTTAATGACATAAGTATTCAGACCCTTTTCTATGAGACTCGAAACTGAGCTCAGGTGCATCCTGCTTCCATAGATCATCCTTGAGATGTTTCTACAACTTGATTGGAGTCCACCTGTGGTAAATTGAATTGATTGGACATTATTTGGAAAGGCACACACTTGTCTATATAAGGTCCCACAGTTGACATTGCATATCAGTGCCAAAACCAAGCCATGAGGTTGAAGGAATTATTCGTAGAGCTCCGAGACACGATTGTGTCGAGGCACAGATCTGGGGAAGGGTACCAAAAAATGTCTGCAGCATTAAAGGTCCCCAAGAACGCATTGGCCTCTATCATTCTTAAATGGAAGAAGTTTGGAACCACCAAGACTCTTCTTGTAGCTGGCCGCCCGGCTAAACTCAGGAATCGGAGAAGGGCCTTGGTCAGGGAGGTGACCAAGAACCAGATGGTCACTTTGACAGAGCTCCAGAGTTCCTCTGTGGAGATTGGAGAACCTTCCAGAAGGACAACCATCTCTGCAGCACTCCACCAATCAAGGATTTATGGTAGAGTGGCCAGACGAAAGCCACTTGTCAGTAAAAGGGACATAACAGCCCACTTCGAGCCAAAAGGCAGCAAAAGGACTCTAAGACCATGAGAAACAAGATTCTTTGGCCTGAATGTCAAGCTTCATGTCTGGAGGAAACCTGGCACCATCCCTACGGGGAAGCATGGGGGTGGCAGCATCATGCTATGGGGATGTTTTTCAGTGGCAGGGACTGGGAGACTAGTCAGGATAGAGGGAAAGATGAAGTGAGCAAAGTACAGAGATATCCTTGATGAAACCCTGCTCCAGAGCGCTCAGGACCTCAGACTGGGGCAAAGGTTCACCTTCCAACAGGACTATTGGTTAGCCAATGACAAACCCCCGATACGATACTGTATGTCCTCTTCCTATACATACACTGCTCTTAGAGAGATTACATCCATGCAGGAAATTGGATCACTTTAGCCACTTGATTATTATAATCTAATTCACTTCAAGTGGAGTGCGCTGTTTATCAATGTAAATGAGTAGTATTGAATGTGATGATCTGTGTGTCTCCACATTGCTACTGTTTGAGAATAATAATGTTGGATTGACCCTCCACCAACACCTTGAACTCTATCTAGATAGAGCATAGTGCATGAAAGTCTTTCATCAATTATGCACTGAAAAATGTGTCCCAAATTTCACCTGATTCTTATGGTTTACTACTGTAGTGTACTACTTTTTGACCAGGACTCATAATATATGAAATAGGGACACACAAGCTGTATGTCACAGGCTAGGCTGCCTGTCCTGCTTCTATAGGAAGGTCTGTAATGCTTTACTTAAAACCTGCAGGTAGAATGCATTGTGATGTGGTTATAATGCATTGTACAACTTGTAATTAGCATGTACAACCCCTTATAATTTTTAAATATAATGTCATAATGGTCCTGATGAATTTACAACCGTTGAGTCAGTTTGAAAGTGCCTTCATAGAGACATAACATACAGAATCATTACAATAACAACAAATAAAGTATAATGCCGGCAGGCTTTAAGTGAATTCTTACCAGAATGCTTGTTGACGTCTTGATCAGTCATCTCCCCACCCTACTCACTGTCACAGTCAAACGACTGTTAGCTTGGGTGGAAACATCAATACATGGTGTCTGTGATGTTCTGTCTGACCAAATAGGACACTTAGCGCCCTGATACACCTTGAAGGCCATAATCAGCACTGTCCGGCTGTGTAAAATGCTGATGCTCAGATTCTGCTTTCACAAAGACAGAAATAACTATATATTTTTTTATTTTCACCTTTAGTTTGACAGGGAGTCAATGCTGAGACAAAGGTCTCTTTTCCAGATGAGCCCTGGTTTGCACAACAATACAAATCAAAATATAATATCATATAATATATGCTATTATACATGAAACGCAAAACACAATAATAAAAAACGGTTATATTCTCCCTGTAAAAAGGTCCCCTAACAGTCTGAAATGCCCTAGAGGCACCAATTCCTCCAATCTTAAAGTGTATTGGAGATTACTCCACGCATAAGGTGGACCCAACTCTGTGGAGATTGAAGGGACGTCCAGAGTTAGCCATCCCTGAGACCGGATCTGATGCAGTATCTTGTAAGTTAACAATTAAGTAATGTAGGCAGAAGTTTATGTAGGAGAGTATAAACTTGACTCTTGAGATTTCAATCACTCCAATGTTTTCTAGATTCAGACTGTATGTAGCTACATGAACAATCTAAGAGTATGGCAGAATCATTGGAATGTACCAACATAAAGTGAAGAACACTGGCAGAGTTAAGAGAAAAGGCCTCCCCAGGGGTCATGAGAGGTAGGCCGGTCCTGGGGCCCTCATATAGAATTTGCTTAGTTTTACACCACATTTCTGCGTTCCTTCAGTTCTTAAAATGAAGGGGAACGCATCCTAAAAAGGTACTGTGTATGCATTAAACACAAGCGTGTGTAAATCACTTCATAAGTATGTTTCATACATTTGCAACTAAAAATAAATGACCCATTTAGATTTTTACATCAAGGTCAAGATGCATCATTTCCAACCTTGGTGTGTGGATGACATTAATAACATACGACATCAACGCACAGCACGCACAATTTATGGTCAAATCTGAGCGCAAGACTATTTTAATAAATGAGACCCCAAGGCGCTAACTGGGTGACTGGCATTATGGGCATTATCCAGCTGAGTAAAGACTGATGCGGCACGTCGTTAATGTCCCATCTCTCCTGTCTGTCTGACAGGAGCTGCCCAGATCTCCAACTGACTGGTTTCTTTTCCTATTAACTCTGGGGTTGCATCCCAAATGGCACCCTATTCTCTATATAAACCCTGTGGTTCTTGGTCTAAAGTAGTGGACTATATAGGGATTAGGAAATAGTGCACTATATAGGAAATAGGGTTCCATTTGGACCTACCCTGGGTTATATAATGACCATACATCAACTGATCATAACTCCCCTTTCCAAAAATACCCAGAATGTCCAACACTAGGTCCTGATATGAGAAATGGAGAGAATTAGGAGAGGAAGTTCCTTTAGAACTTTCACTTTTTTGTTTTTGAATTAATTTATTAATTAGTTTTTTTCTATTCTTATACTATTATTGTTCTGTTGTGTTTTCACAGGAGAAACCATTGATCAAGTCTTTGCAGAGGGGTGAGGATCCTCAGTTTGACCAGGTAAGAACTGTTACTCTCTAATGGACAGAAAAATCAGCGAGGCAGGGTTGTGGGAGCTGAGCTCAAGCGAATACATTTTAGCTCCTGGAGCCAAAGCAGGTTTTCAGGTCTCAGAAAAGATTACTCAACAAATGATACACAAGCTTGTTGTATTGAGCAGTCAGCCCATCATCACTGTTAATGCTTGTTGGCTGGGTAGTACTTAACTCAACCTTCCCCACAGGGTCTCTCCAAATCTGTGGTTCTCTAGGTGCCTGTATAGTAGAAGGTTTGTGTGTGTGTGTGTGTGTGTGTGTGTGTGTGTGTGTGAGCGCACAAGTGTGTGTTTGTGTGCGTGTGTGTGTGTTCCTGTGTGCATGTGTTTCCGGGTGCCTAAAGGCTTGATGCCATTCAACAGTGTACAGAGGCAGGATTCTTCTCCTGCCCGTGCTGAATGAAGGCCCGCTGTATTCCTTTGGTCACACCAGACTCCCCTCCCTTTCCGTGTGCTTGTATCCAGGTCCAAGCCGGCCCGCCTTTCCTTCCTTCCTTCCCTCTCCTCCCTGGAGAGATGCATGCCACCCCACGGGCACCTCAACTCCTAGTCTCCCAGGATCCTGTCTCCCATCTCTCTATCTCGGGTTCTCCATTGTTCTTCTGTCCCTTCTCCATTCTCTCTCCTCTCCACTCGTCTCCTCTTTCCCCTTGTCTCTCTCTTCTTTCTTTTGACCTTTCCTCCCATCCCCTCTCGCTGCCTGCAGCTTCTGTTGTGTGGAGGACAGTGAGGGTTAAAACACGGTGATTTTGATGCAGATATAAATGAAACGTGACAGGGAAAGGGATACAACCCAAAATGATGTTGAACCAACATTCCATCAATGTCATCTATCAACAACGTCTGTCATGTTGGTATAAAGGATTTGGATACATGCGCAGTAATACACAATAGGGGGTTTTAATACACCCAAAACAAACACGTATACAAAAACACTGGGCTGTACCCAAACAAAAGAGAGAAGGTAAACCTCATTAAACGACATGGGACAATACACGTAATACACAATATATAAAGCATGCAGCATAACAGCTGCACCAACGCATAGGTACTCAAACGACCAACGGACATGGGAACAATAACGGACAAAGACAGAGGGAACAGAGGGCACGTATATAACATACTAATCAGGAGAATGGGAACCAGGTGTGTGTAATCAGATAAGACAGTCCGGGGTTGATGATAATGAATCCCGTTCAGTGAAGCCTAGAAGACCTGCGGAACTGGTGAACAGAATGAGCAGCAGTACCGGAGGAGGATCTGTGACAACATCAATTGAATATTTGGTTGACAACAAAAAAAAGCGGTCAATGTGCACTCATTTTAACCAGATTTCAACCGCAAATCAACAACAAGATTTGAAGGGTTGGTTAATTTCAAGAAGAATTAACATTTGTTGTCAACTCCAATTAAATATAATCTAAATATGGATGCTGATTTTACGTTACGTCAGGTTTTTGGCTGGAGGAAACAGTGTTATGTAATAATGATCTGACTGACCAATATGTATACACCATTTGCATTTATTTGCTTTCAGGTGATAACTGCTATGAGTTCTCTGGCGGAGTACTGCCTCCCGTCCATTCTGAGGACATTGTTTGACTGGTACAGAAGACAGAACGGTCTAGAGGAGCCAGAGTCACACGAATACAGACCCAGAGTCAACACCAAGTCAAAAAAGTAACACACGTATATGCACACACACACACACCTTTTGATGGTACAGGAGACAGAACGGCCAATAGGACTTCCCATGAGCACCCTGTCACATTTTATAACCAGAAATCAAACACAAAGAAAACACTGTACATTATAAGACATTGTGCCTGAATTGATTGACATTATCATTGACTTATTGCATAACAGATGGCTATGGAAGCATATAGAGTTGAAGTCGGAAGTTTACATACACCTTAGCCATCTACATTTAATCCCAGTAAAACTTCCCTGCCTTAGGTCAGTTAGGATCACCACTTTATTTTAAGAATGTGAAATGTCAGAATAATAGTAGAGAGAATGATTTATTTCAGCTTCAACTTTCTTTCATCACATTCCCAGTGGGTCAGAAGTTTACATACACTCAATTAGTATTTGGTAGCATTGCCTTTAAATTTTTTAACTTGGGTCAGATGTTTCGGGTAGCCTTCCACACGCTTCCCACAATAAGTTGGGTGAATTTTGGTCCATTCCTCTTGACAGAGGTGGCGTAACTGAGTCAGGTTTGTAGACCTCCTTGCTCGCACATGCTTTTTCAGTTCTGCCCACAGATTTTCTATAGGATTGAGGTCATTGCTTTGTGATGGGCACTCCAATACCTTGACGTTGTTGTTCTTAAGCCATTTTGCCACAACTTTTGAAGTATGCTTGTCCATTTGAAAGACCCATTTGCGACCAAGCTTTAACTCCCTGACTGATCATTTTCCTTTCCTCATGAAGCCATCTATTTTTTGAAGTGCACCAGTCCCTCCTGCAGCAAAGCACCCCCACAACATGATGCTGCCACCCCCGTGCTTTCACGGTTGGGATGGTGTTCTTCGGCTTGCAAGCCTCCCCCTTTTTCCTCCAAACATAACGATGATCGTTATGTCCAAACAGTTCTATTTTTGTATCATCAGACCAGAGGACATTTCTCCAAAAAGTACATTCTTTGTCCCCATGTGCAGTTGCAAACCGTAGTCTGGCTTTTTTTATGGCGGTTTTGGAGCAGTGGCTTCCTCCTTTCTGTGCGACCTTTCAGGTTATGTCGACTCAGGCCCAGAAGCTAGAATGTGCATATAATTGATAGATTTGAATGGGAAAACACTCTAAAGTTTCTAAAACTATTAAAATAATGTCTGTGAGTATAACAGAACTGAAATGGCAGGCGAAACCCAGAGGACAAACCTCCCCCCACCAAAAATTCAGCGTATCACTGATTTCAATGGCTGGCACTTTTATTATAGGCCGAAATCCTCCTTGATTGCAGTTCCTAAGGCTTCCACTAGATGTCAACAGTCTTTAGAAAGAGTTTCAGGCTGGTTTTTAGAAAAATTAGGGAGAAGTTGTATTTTTTCTTGGTGGCTCCCATTTTGGCTGTAGTGTCTCCAAGCGCGTGGAGGAAAGCGCATTCTTTGTTATTTTTCTCCGGTAAAGACATTAACGAGTCTCCGTCTTAAATTTGATTGTTTATTTGCATATTAGGGTACCTAAGGTTTGATTATAAATGTTGATTGACTTGTTTGGATAAGTTTATTGGTAACTTTTGAGAGTTTTTATGGATATAAAGAAGGACATTATCGAACAAAAGGACCATTTGTAATGTAACTGAGAACCTTTGGAGTGCCAACAGAAGAAGATCTTCAAAGTTAAGGCATATATTATATCGCTATTAATGACTTTCGTGTCGCAACTGCCTGGTTGAAATAAACTGCTCAAAAAAATAAAGGGAACACTAAAATAACATAATAATAATAGATAATAATAATAATAATCCCAGATCTGAATGAATGAAATATTCTTATTAAATACTTTTTTCTTTACATAGTTGAATTGTGCTGAACAAAATCACACAAAAATGATCAATGGAAATCAAATTTATCAACCTATGGAGGTCTGGATTTGGAGTCACTCAAAATTAAAGTGGAAAACTACACTACAGGCTGATGCAACTTTGATGTAATGCCCTTAAAACAAGTCAAAATGAGGCTCAGTAGTGTGTGTGGCCTCCACGTGCCTGTATGACCTCCCTACAACGCCTGGGCATGCTCTTGATGTGGTGGCGGATGGTCTCCTGAGGGATCTCCTCCCAGACCTGGACTAAAGCTTCCGCCAACTCCTGGACAGTCTGTGGTGCAACGTGGCGTTGGTGGATGGAGTGAGACATGATGTCCCAGATGTGCTCAATTGGATTCAGGTCTGGGGAACGGGCAGGCCAGTCCATAGCATCAATGCATTCCTCTTGCAGGAACTGCTGACACACTCCAGCCACATTGTCTTGCATTAGGAAGAACCCAAGGCCAACCGCACCAGCGTATGGTCTCACAAGGTGTCTGAGGATCTCATCTCAGTACCTAATGGCAGTCAGGCTACCTCTGGCGAGCACATGGAGGGCTGTGCGGCCCCCCAAAGAAATGCCACCCCACACCATGACTGACCCACCGCCAAACCGGTCATGCTGGAGGATGTTGCAGGCAGCAGAATGTTCTCCACGGCGTCTCCAGACTCTGTCACGTCTGTCACATGTGCTCAGTGTGACACTACCTGAGCCACTTGTGTTGGTTGTAGACTCCGTCTCATGCTACCACTAGAGTGAAAGCACCGCCAGCATTCAAAAGTGACAAATACATCAGCCAGGAAGCATAGGAACTGAGAATTGGTTTGTGGTCACCACCTGCAGAACCACTCCTTTATTGGGGGTGTCTTGCTAATTGCCTAAAATTTCCACCTGTTGTCTATTCCATTTGCACAATAGAATGTGAAATTTATTGTCAATCAGTGTTGCTTCCTAAGTGGACAGTTTGATTTCACAGAAGTGGGATTGACTTGGAGTTACATTGTGTTGTTTAAGTGTTCCCTTTATTTTTTGAGCAGTGTATGATTTGTCATGCATTTGTATGCGGGGCGCAGTCCTCAGATAATCGCATGGTTTGCTTTCGCCGTAAAGCCTTTTTGAAATCTGACACCTTGGCTGGATTAACAAGAAGTTCATCTTTATTTTGATGTATTGCACATATATTTTCAAGAATGTTAAATATTTGAATTGAGTATTTTTGAATTTCGCACTTGGCAATTTCACCGGATGTTGGCCAGGTGGGACGCTACCGTCCCACGTATCCGTAAGAAGTTTTAATAAGAAATTTGTGGAGTGGATGAAAAATGAGTTTTAATGACTCCAGCTTAAGTGTTTGTAAACTTCCGACTTCAACTGTCGCTGCCGAAATGCTATTGGAATTGCAAATTGGATAATGATAAATCAATTTCACTTTTGTAATTTATTTTCCCATTTGTGTGGTGTAATCTTTGACATAACTTGGTAACTGTTGTAGTTTGACAGCTTTGTGCTAACTTGTCCAATCCTGTTGATGTTTCACAGTGATGAACAGCACAGAGATTTTCTACTTGAAAGGAGGGATCTGGCAATCGACTTCATCTTCTCCCTCGTACTTATAGAAGTTTTAAAACAGGTGACTAATTGTCTCTATATACTCCACTCTAAAACACTAAACTCACCTAGCACATTTTTTTCCTTCAATGTTCTGGGAAGAAGAAAACTCTTAATTTCTTAAAGTGTAAATTTGTGTTGTATCCTGAACATAAGTGGCATTTTGACCAATGTTAGCATTCACATCGTCATTAGATACGGCTCCCCTGAGGGATACTTTACAGAACGACGACTTCTTGGATACACCCTAAATAGCACTACTTTCCACCAGATGCACTACTTTCCACCTTTGTGGGAATATGGTGGCATTTGGGACGCAACATAAAGCGTAGCTATATTCCGTTTGCTCAATCTCAGTCTCATGACTGGAGTTTTCTGTTTGTAACAGAATGTTGTCATGACAGTTTGTCCCCCCTCTTTCCCTCTCTCTTGCTCTCTCTCTCTATGACCAGATGCTGCTCCACCCTGTCCTGGACTGTTTGGTCAGTGAAGTCATTAACTTGGCCTTTAAGCACTTTAGATACAAAGAAGGGTATGTTCAGCTCTGCTTTTATATGACTTTCTGTTTATACAGTATTTCTTTCTTTCCTTTTTCCCTATTCTTACACCTGTCTGTTTGTTTGCCAGGTATCATGGTCCTAACACTGGTAACATGCACATTGTAGCAGACCTCTATGCAGAAGTCATAGGAGTTTTAGCCCAGGCCAAGTAAGTGCCACAGTTCATTGTCATCTTTAAACAATTATCCATACTGTATGTCATTCATTCATTAATTAATTCATTTCTATATTCATTTGTCCATTAATTCATTCATTCATTCACTTATTCATCCCTTAATCAATTCATAGGCTACTGTATAGTTAAGATAGTATGCTGTCATTCTTCGGGCAGTATTTGAACATATTTTTATTACCCTACACTTGAAGATGCAGGACAATAATGTATGCGGTTAAAAAAAACATGTACCATAGCACTGATCAGGTGTGACAATATTCTGTTGTCATTCAGGGGATACCATCGGGTTTGTCCCAAATGGCACCCTATTTCCAATATAGTGCACTATTTCTGGGACCTATAGGGCCCTGGTAAAAAGTAGTGCACTATGTAGGGAATAAATTTCCATTTGGGATACATATCATGTTTAATGTTGCCATTGGAGATGACTAATGACTGTTTAGCAATTGTGGTATGTTTGAATTGTCACAATGCTCTCTCCTGCTTCTGTTCTGTACACATCTGCCTGAGAATCTCACTGGTTTAAATAGAGAGCTAGACCTGAGTGGATCACAAGACATGTGTTTTGGACAAGTCTTTTGCCCTCCATACTAGGACTGAAAATCGCTGTGTGTTTATTGGAACTTTCCAGATCATCGCTGCGAAGGAACAAAGCCCTTAGAAATAGAGTTATGATTTGGGTAGTATTAGCATAGTGTAGGAGTGCTGATCTAGGATCAGTTTTGCCTTTCAGATTATAATGAATGGATCGGGGGTCCTGATCAAAACATGTGTCTGTTGCGTGCTCTTATGAACACACCACTATAATAAAACTGGGACACCAGGTATGAGCAACTCCAGCCAATCTGTAGCATTCATTGATCAACACATGCTGCTCCAGAGCCAGTACTGTTGTTCCTGCATCGAAACTTTGTTCATTTGCACAATGTCGCTCGTTGACGTTCACTTGTTCAAACTCACCAAAACTGACATTCGGTTGATCCTGCCTATATATGTATAACTTCATGAGCTGGATTGACTGTCTTTGCAATTTGATTATTTTTTGTTTGCTCTCGTTAGCATATTTAGCTAGCATCATCCATTGAAATTCGTTATTACTTGCGTTAACTATGTCAGCATTCTGGTAATAGACACCCAATGGGCTAATTTCCCCTGGTCAAAAGTAGCGCACTGTATTTCGAATTGGGTGCTATTCGGGACTCTGCTCTTGTTCCAACTCTCTGTCTCCTCCTCTCCTTCTCAGATTTCCTGCTGTGAAGAAAAAATTTCTGTTTGAGCTGAAGGAGCTGAGACAGAAGGAGCAGAGTCCCTACGTGGTCCAGAGCACCATCAGCCTCATCATGGGTGTCAAGTTCTTCCGCATCAAGATGTATCCAGTGGAGGACTTTGAAGCCTCCTTCCATTTCATGCAGGTACAGAAGTGAGCAGTGAGCTCTACGGAAACTGCAGAAGTGATGATTATAGGCCCACCTGTCTCGAACAAGTGTGTAATCCTGCATGTTTGAAAAGGACCGGTGAATTCTATAAGTGATAGGAAGCAGTCTTCCTAGTCTCTTTAATCTTCTTAGTAAACATATGAACTTGACTCATGTATCTCTGTCTTATCCATGTAGCTAACAATGTAATAAGTGTCAGAAGTGGGATCGGAACCCATAAGTGAGAATGGTCATCTCTAACATTACTAAAATAAGTCTAGAATCTCTTGATTCCTTTTATCTTCAGCTTGAATTCCCCCCTTTGCATTCTGTATACTTTTCTAATCCTAGGCCTTTCTTTCCTTTTCTCGTCCCAATTCCCCACCTATTCCAGAAATTCCTGTCAATCATTTAAACGCATATGATTGGTTTAAGCATTGGCTGGAGTGAGTTTCCACCATTATTAAATCCATGAGAGAATGTGTTCAAGTGTACACTATGAGAAGGGTGCAGTTTTGTGACTTTTTGTTGACCAGCATGTGACCTGACCTTAGTGGCTGACTGTATTGTTTACAACATGTAATCCTTATGATGTAAGGGTTTATGCTATATTTAATAAGTGCTGCTGTCTGTTGCAGGACTGTGCCCAGTACTTCCTGGAAGTGAAGGACAAGGACATTAAGCATGCCCTGGCCGGCCTCTTTGTGGAGATCCTAGTTCCTGTAGCGGCAGTAAGTTGGTTATCTGACCAGATGACAACTAGAATATGGCGTCTTTTCCTTGACGTCTTGATGATGTCATGAAAACGATACTTGTTTGTAAAAGAGACCAGTTGTTTTAACCAATGATGTATATAAACCCTGGATTGCTGATGCTATGTATTAGCCACTGAGAGGCTTTGAAGCCACTGGTCGGCCATATTGGCACTCCCCAGTAGGAGCAGTCCTCCATAGGAATTAATGGAATTCTACAGCATTTAAATTCAATGTTTGAAGGACAAAATGACATGTATTTGTATATTTTTTGTAGTGTGGACAGTAATATTAGTAATCTTTAAACATTAAACTTTAAGAAAAATATTTGTACATATTTTTCTGTTTAGTTTCAGCATGAGTCTCAAAGTGAGAGGTGAGGTAGTCTGAGTGAAACCTCGAAGTTTAGTGTTGCATTGTTCCACTTTTTTAACCAACATTTAGCTGGGTTCAAAGCCCTTTTGAGATCTTTCAACAATGTTTGAGAGATGAGCGATATTGCCGAGCCTGAATCAATTAGCGCACCACAGGTTAAGCTCGTTTCTTGATCGAACAAAACCTGGATAGGGATTTGAGTGAGAATAATTGGATTGTTTACGTCCTCGCAAATGGGGTTAATTTCGGTGGACCTGTTCTCCGGCAAATCCACACCTGGTCATGTCGACTTATCTTTTTCCTCTTTGTCAAATTTCTGGTGCTTTTGTACTTCTCTTAGCAGAGCTTCTAGAGAGCATTGGTCTACGATTTGATCGTCGTTGAAGCCTTTGTTACCCTTGTGCCATGACACTTTGTGTGGGTTGGGTGCAGGAACGGAACGATCAGGTTGATTGTAGCGGTAGTCGTTTTGCAGTTATTGTTATCGTGGTTTCGGGGTAGATACCTTTGTTGTGCGTCATCTCTCAAGGCTCCTATCCCTGATGACACACCCTCTAACTGGAGTGAGTGCTCCTGTCCAATATTGAAAACTGAGATGTCAGAGGTCTTAGCAAGGTTGACTTTTGATGCCTCGAAAGCTGTGCTCGCAAGCTCTCCGAGTTCTGAGATTGGCAAACCAACGTGGGCTGTAGGGCCAATGTAGTTAATAATGAAGTTGGGATACATGTTTGGTAATAGTTCTTCCATTCCTGTTTCATTGAGTAGGCCAGACTAAGCTGAACGAAGCCTATGATAGTATGCTTGTGGATGTTCATTCATAGCTTGTTTGACAGTATTAGCCAGCGAGCTGTCGTGTTTGTGAGATGCAGAACCACTCAATTCTATTTTCAAAGTCGTGCACGTTTCGAGTAGTCGTTTTTCACGTGTTGCTGTTGTAGACGGATGAGCCTTGTCACGTATCTATTTGGCGTTCGCTTCAACAGGTAAAGCCTGTCAGTATCCGTAGCATTCGGGTAGCCATCCAAGGCGTCCTCTATAATTGCTAAAAATGTCTTAGTGTTGTTTGGCTTCAAAGGTTTTAACGATTTTGCCAAGGCTTTCCGCGCTAAGTGCACGGAGAGGGTTGGCTTCATCGTGTGGGGAATTGTGGGCCGAAAGGCCAAGAGGAAAAGACAAGTTTTGGCTTTGTTGGCATGGAGGTGCCATATTATTCTGTGACAAATGGCCAAGAGGAAAAGACTGATGGACACCTGAGAGAGGTAGTCTGACAAAGTCTGAAACTTTGTCGTCTTAACTCCTTTGTGTACCGAGCACAGAGTTCCGCCAGGTGGTACCTAAGGGTGGTATTCTGCTGCATCGCAGAGTCCACTTGGGCACTTAGAGTTCTTGTTTTAGACACGTGAGTGTCACACTTGCTCCGTTCGGCCTCAAACTTATGGTTTGAGTTTGCAGGTAGAGGTCTTGAGTGCGGAGCGAGAGATTCAGTGATGAGATTTCTTCCGCTTGCTGAGAGATAATTTTTTTAGATCTTCCTCACCTGGGTTCTCTCATCAATCATTTGGTCAGCGACATCAATGAGTTCCGCTGTTTTGTCATCCAACTTAGGCATTGTGTTCATTAACTTATCGTCTTTGATTTGCAGCATTTGGACTAGAACATTATTGCTTTCAGTGTTGTTCATCAAAACTGCCTGCTTGTTATCAAGTTGCGCACCCCTGTTTGTAGCTAATTCGTCAGATTTATCTAGTTTGGCGTGGACTTCGTCATATTTATTTTTGGCTGAATCAAGTTGTTCCTGAAGAAGATTTTTTTTCCCCTGTAGAAGACGATTTTGTTCAAGAGTTTATGCTCGTTCGTCATCATACGTTTTTGCCATTTCTTTAATTCTTCAAATGCAGTTCCTCATCTAGCAGTATCTTTTCCTTTTCATCATCAGTTTCCGGGTTCTCTCCACCTGCCCCTTCATCTCAACCGTTTCTTGTTTGTGCTGTGTACTGAGGTACTGGACCGATGTCAATCTCTGCTGGTTGACATACATCAGGACTATACTGGAGATAACCTTTATGAGGCCTGCACTTGATGGTTTATTTTGGAGGGCGTTTTTTGCAATTTCTTCAGTTTTGATCTAACATTCTCAGGTATTTGGCATAGTTTGGGATCGTATCGCTGCTGAGGTCAGCAATCAATCTTTCCATGGGTGAGGGTTCACTAATTAGCGGGTAATAGGGGCCACCCCCTCTGATAGGTTGCTCAGAGGGTGTGGTCGTATGGTGCCAGCATAACAACTTCTCTCTCAACGTGATCAAGACAAAGGACATGATTGTGGACTATAGGAAAAGGAGTACCGAGTATGCCCCCATTCTCATTGACTGCGCTGTAGTGGAGCAGGTTGAGAACTTCAAGTTCCTTGGTGCCCACATCACAAATAAACTATCATGGTCCAAACACACCAAGACCGTCTGGATAGTTTTGGTTTTGAGTCTTGGAAGCTGCAATTTTATTCACTTTATAGACGTTAATGAATCATCAATACTGGATCAGTAATGTGGGAGTTGGACTTCAAGGAACTTGAAAAAGCTCATTTAATTAATTTAGCAATGTTAATGATTAATCATACCTGTATAGGCTATCTGGGAAATTTGGATACTCACAGGACAGTCATGCCCCAACCCAAAAATGTTATCTACTATTCTACTAAACAACAACTGTTTAAAGTGCAAAGGTTAATTCTAACCCCAATTCTATTAGAAACGGTCTAAAATGTTTGATAGGTTATAAAAACCAGTCTAATAAATGCACCAGTTGGACCATGGATAAAGATACTCCAAACTTTTAGAATCTTTAAAATCCATCAGATATTGACTGAATTATAACACATAAAACATTGTACTGGCACGGACAAATAACGAATGACGTTCAGGCATTTTGGTAGGGATTTAGATATTTCATTTATTGTAAAATTTCCGGGTTTTTTCCCTCTTAAAATGCACTCATATATAAAAGTTATTAATATAGCAAGTATTATTTTAGACGTTATGATCAAATAAAAATACAATTATATGTACCTCATTTGCATACATTAATAGATTAATATAAAGGCATCGAACACCAAAAATCTGCTGTCTAGGGCTACCCGCACTCACCTGCGCAATCTAGTCTCATTAATTATTAATTACTATTGTTGTCACGTTCTCTATGATAATTCAACAAGTGCGTCAGGAGAAGAATACATTATTTAAAATCAAAACGCTTGGATCTAGATTACTCCTATCTATGCATACTTTACATTGTTTGCAAGATCAGACATGGTATCACTATAATCTGAGTTTTCCTTTTCAGAAGTTGCATTCATTTCAACACATCTCATTTGTGAACATTTCAGCTGTATTAAATCATTACTTTCTTCAATTACACAAAAAATCCACACCCACCAAAATAAAGTCATCTTTCTTCTCTTTCTTGTGATGTAAGTGTTGAGACAGTGTATTAAATCCCCGACCAAGCATTAGTGTTCTTTATTGATGCAATTGAAAGCCAATGTAGTCCATCGAGTCCATTTCAGGCAATACTAGAGTGAGTTTGACAGGTCATTACACATGTTTCCGCTGTCGTTATGTTAGCGGGAAAACATTTATGGCACTAGCAACAGTAGGAAAGGGTCACCAGAGTAAAATGAAATAAATCATTAATTAAGTGACGAGTGGATTTTGCACCCCTCAAACATAGGAAATAGATGGTTGAAAAGGAGAGCTCCTCAGGTGGGTGAGGCATGCGCATATCAAAGTTTATTGTATTTGAGTGTGCTTGAGTGTGTGTGTGTACATGTGTGATGCTGAGTATGTGTTCTCCATTTCCAGGCTGTTAAGAACGAGGTGAACGTGCCGTGTCTAAGGAACTTTGTGGAGAGCCTGTATGACACAACACTGGACCTCTCCTCCAGGAAAAAACACTCTCTGGTTAGTCACGCACACACCCACACACAGAGCCCAGAGTTGTTGATGTTCTTCTCCAAAAGCCACAGTGGCTGGACAGTGTAAAACTGGTGCATAGCAAACATGCCTGTGGTGTCTCAAAGCATTTCAAGGTCAATCTTGTGTAGAGGCACTCTCCTTGTTGCTCCTCTAACTAACGATTCACAAGAGAGGACAGGCAACCTCTTCAACCTCTTCATAATAATGGCGCCGGAAGAGATGGCTGCCATTTTACCGTCTCCTAAGCAGTTGTGCTAATGTGTGTGTTTTTTCACATTATTTGTAACTTATTTTGTTCATAATGTTTCTGCCACTGTCTCTTGTGACCGAAAATAACTTCTTGATATCAGGACAGCGATTATTCACCTTGTACTGGAATACATTTTTTCTTTAAGTCGGACGCGAATGATTTACTTAAGACACCCGAAGAGCCCAAATCCCCGTCATTCACATGAGAAAGAGACAGATATCGGGGACGTAGGTTGGGGTGCCTTGTAAGGATCCGATGGCGAATGGGTAATCTGCCTCTACTATCAGTACTATTAGCCAATGTACAATCATTGGATAACAAAATATACAAACTACAATCACGAAAATCCTGCTAATGGGACATTAAAAACTGTAATATCTTGTGTTTCACCGAGTCATAGCTGAACGACGACATGAATAACATTCAGCTGGTGGGGTTTATCAAATCAAATCAAATTGTATTTCAAATCAAAGTGTAAATAGTGTGGTCTACAGCTTGTCATGACGCTGCATCGGCAAGATAGAACAGCTGTCTCTGGTAAGACAATGGTTGGCAGTCTGTGTATATTTGCAAACAACAGCTGGTGCACAAAATCTAATCGTAAGGAAGTCTCGAGGTTTTGTTCGCCTGAGGTAGAGTATGTCATGACAAGCTGTAGACCACACTATTTACCAAGAGAGTTTTCATCTATATTCTTCATAGCTGTCCATTTACCACCACAAACTGAGGCTGGCAATAATACCGCACTCAATGAGCTGTATACAGCCATAAGCAAACAGGAACATGCTCATCCAGAGGTGGCACTCCTAGTGGCCGGGGGATTTAATGCTGGGGAATTGTTTACAGACAGATTATTTCAATTATAATTCACTGCATCAGATTCCAGTGCATTAGAAGTTTACATACACTCACTTGACTGTGCCTTTAAACAGCTTGGAAAATTCCAGAAAATTGATGTCATGGCTTTAGAAGCTTCTGATAGGCAAATTTACATCATTTGAGTCAATTGGAGGTGCACCTGTGGATGTATTTCAAGGCCTACCTTCAAACTCAGTGCCTCTTTGCTTGACATCATGTGAAAATCAAAAGAAATCAGCCAAGACCTCCACAAGTCTGGTTCATCCTTGGGAGAAATTTCCAAACACCTGAAGGTACCACATTCATCTATACAAACAATAAAATGCAAGAATAAACACCATGGGACAGCGCAGCATGCATACCGCTCAGCAAGGAAACGCGTTCTGTCTCCTGTACTTTGGTACGAAAAGTGCAAATCAATCCCAGAACATGGTAGAGATGGTAGAGGAAACAGGTACAAAAGTATCTATATCCACAGTAAAACGAGTCCTAGATCGACATAACCTGAAAGGCTGCTCAGCAAAGAGGATGCCGCTGCTCCAAAACCACCATAAAAACTTCAGACTACGGTTTGCAACTGCACATAGGGACAAAGATCATACTTTTTGGGAAATGTCCTCTGGTCTGATGAAACCAAAGTAGATCTGTTTGGCCATAATGACCATCGTTATGTTTGGAGGAAAAAGGGGAAAGCTTGCAGGCCGAAGAACACCATCCCATCCGTGAAGCACGGGGTGGCAGCAGCATGTTGTGGGGGTGCTTTGCTGCAGGAGGGACTGGTGCACCTCACAAAATAGATGTCTTTATGAGGAGGGAAATTATGTAGATATATTGAAGCAACATCTCAAGACATCAGTTAATGCTTCGTCGCAAATGGGTCTTCCAAATAAACATACTTCCAAAGTTGTGGCAAAATGGCTTAAGGACAACAAAGTCTGGGTATTGGAGTGGCCATCACAAAGCCCTGACCTCAATCCTATAGAACATTTGTGGGCAGAACTGAAAAATGTGTGCGAGCAAGGAGGCCTACAAACCTCACCGAGTTACACCAGCTCTGTCAGGAGGAATGGGCCAAATTTCACCTAACTTATTGTGGGAAGCTTGTGGAAGGCTACACTAAACATTTGACCCAAGTTAAACAATTTAAAGGCAATGCTACCAAACACTCAATTAGTATATGTAAACTTCTGACCCACTGGGAATGTGATGAAAGAAAATCAACTGAAATAAATCACTCTCTCTACTATTATTCTGACATTTCACATTCTTAAAGTAAAGTGGTGATCCTAACTGACCCCCGCACAGGGAATTGTTACTAAGATTAAATGTCAAGAATTGTGAAAAACTTTGGCTATGGTGTATGTAAACTTCCGACTTCAACTGTACCTTAGTTCTACCAGCATGTTAAAACCTCTTAGGGCAAGGTGAGACGTCTGCGTCTCACTTAGCCAACAGGAAATGCAAATGCGCAACGCCAAATGCTAATAGTACTCGCTAAAACTCAAACTTTCATTAAAACACACATGCAGGGTACTGAATTAAAGCTACACTCGTTGTGAATCTAGCCAACAAGTCAGATTTTTAAAATGCTTTTCGGCGAAAGCATGAGAAGCTATTATCTGATAGCATGCAACACCCCGAAATACCTGAAGGGGACGTAAACAAAAGAATTAGCATAGCCGGCGCAACACAAAACGCAGAAATAAAATATAAAACATTCATTACCTTTGACGAGCTTCTATGTTGGCACTCCTATATGTCCCATAAACATCACAATTGGGTCTTTTTTCCGATTAAATCCGTCCATGTATACCCAAAATGTCCATTTATGAAGCCCGTCTGATCCAGGAAAAAACTGCTTTACAAAACGCACCGTCATTTTTAAAAATTAACAAAGTTGCCTATAAACTTTGACAAAACACTTCAAACTACTTTTGTAATCCAACTTTAGGTATTAGTAAACGTTAATAATCGGTCAAATTGATCACGGGGCGATGTGTATTCAATAGCTCCACGTCTTGAAATGATGGTCGATATTCTCTCCTCCAAAACATCCTGTCGTGTACCGGATGACATGAAGTGCCTCTTCTTCATTTGACCAAGGATCAACTTCAAGACAATTGCCAAGACGGGCGACATCGTGTGGAAGCTGTAGGACTTGTAAACTGGGAGCCATCTATTTTCCCTTGCCATAGACAATACAGCCAACTGGCGGATTGATATTTTGTTTGGGGGGGGTGAACAGTTTTCCTTGGGCTTTTGCCTGCTCCACACGTTCTGTTATAGTCACAGACATGATTTAACTAGTTTTATAAACTTCAGAGTGTTTGCTATCCACACATACCAATCATATGCATGTACTATATTCCTGGCATGAGTAGCAGGACGTTGAAATTTTGCGCGATTTTTAACAAAATGTTGGAAAAAAAAGTCCCGAGCCCTAAGAGGTTTTAAATTTGCAGTCAGAAGAAAAACATCTCTAGACCACCTTTACTCCACACACAGAGACACATACAAAGCTCTCCCTCACCCTCCATTTGGCAAATCTGACAATCATTTTATCCCCCTGATTACAAGCAAAAACTAAATCAGGAAGCACCAGTGACTCGGTCAGCTGAATAAAGAAGTGGTCAGATGACGCAGATGCTAAGCTACAGGACTGTTTTGCTAGCATGGACTGGAATATATGTTCTGGGATACTTCCGAATGCATTGAGGCATTGGCTTCATCAATAAGTGCATTGATGACATCATTGATGTGAATAAAACCTTTAAACAGGTCAACATTCACAAGTCCGCAGGGCCAGACGGATTACCAGGACATGTATTCTGAGCATGTGCTGACCAACTGGCAACTGGCACTGACATTCTCAACCTGTCCCTGACTGAGTCTGTAATACCAACATGTTTCAAGCAGACCACCATAGTCCCTGTGCCCAAGAACACTAAGGTAACATGCCTAAATGACTACCGACCCTTACACTGAACCCACACCGGCTGCGTGCGCCATCGTGCGTCCCCCACACCAAACGCAAACACGACAAGCAGTTTAAAATATCAAAACAAACTCTTAACCAATTACATTAATTCGGGGACACGTCGAAAAGCATTAAACAGTTATGGCAATTTAGCTAGCTAGTTTGCACTTGCTAACTAATTTGTCCTATTTAGCTAGCTTGCTGTTGCTAGCTAATTTGTCCTGGGATATAAACATTGAGTTGTTATTTTACCTGAAATGCACAAGGTCCTATACTCCCACAATTAATCCACACATGAAATGGTCAACCAAATTGTTTCTTGTCATTTCTCCTCCTTCCAGGCTTTTTCTTCTCTGGACTTTATATTGCGATTGGCAACTTTCATAAATTAGGTGCATTACCGCCACCGACCTCGTTCGTCTTTCAGTCACCCACGTGGGTATAACCAATGAGGAGATGGCACGTGGGTACCTGCTTCTTTAAACCAATGAGGAGATGGGAGAGGCAGGACTTGCAGCGCGATCTGCATCACAAATAGAACTGACTTCTATTTTAGCCCTTGGCAACGCAGACGCTCGTTGGCGCGCGCGAGCAGTGTGGGTGCAATAATTGAATAATTTAGATTTCTACATTTATTTTGCGACGCGAGCGGTCTAGTCAGCCTGTTAGCACTCAAGTCTGTAGCCAGGAAGTGCTTTGAAAGGCTGGTCATGGCTCACATCAACACCATTATCCCAGAAAACTTAGACCCACTCCAATTTGCATACCGCCCCAACAGATCCTCAGATGATGCAATCTCTATTGCACTCCACACTGCCCTTTCCCACTTGGACAAAAGGAACACCTTGTGAGAATGCTATTCATTGACTACAGCTCAGCGTTCAACACCACAGTGTCTTCAAAGCTCATCCCTAAGCTAAGGACCCTGGGACTAAACACCTCCTTCTGCAACTGGATCCTGGACTTTCTGATGGGCCGACCCCAGGTTGTGAGTGTAGGCAACAACACCTCCTCCACACTAACCCTTAACACGGGGGCCCCCCACGGGTGTGTGCTTAGCCCCCTCCTGTACTCCTTTACCCATGACAAGAGCTTCAAGTTCCTCGGTATCCACATCACAGTGTAGTTAACATGGTCCTCTAACACCAGAAGATTCTTAAAGAATGCACAGCAATGCCTCTTCTCCTCAGGAGGCTGAAACAATTTGGCAAGGCCCCTCAGATCCTTTTATGGCTGCACAATTGAGAGCAATTGGTTGTATCACCTTCTGATATGGCAACGTCACCGCCCACAACCAGAGGGTTGTGCGGATGGCCCAGTGCATCACTGAGGGCGAGCTCCCAGCCATCCAGGACCTACATGCCAGGCGTTGTCTGAGAAAGGCCTGAAAAATTGCCATAGTCTCCAGCCACCCGAGACATGGACTGTTCTGCTCCCATCCGGCAGGCACTACTGATGCATCAAGGCTCAGACAAACAGACTCCTAATCAGCTTATATTCCCTGGCCATGGCTAACAACTACCACTCTCCCTCTCCCACAGACTATCCACAGTGACTCTATGCCCATCCACAGGTCAATACCCACAACCTACGCTGCTGCTAAAATTATTATTGACTATATTTAGTACGCTTCTGTCCATTGATTATTGATTGACATTATCATTAGTACAGTACTTATCTATTTATCCTACTACTGGTCACTATTACTCCTGTTTACATGTATATATTTCCATAATTATAATACCATAAGTATTTAGACTGTATATTGCTGATACCAGTCACTTTTCAGCCGTTTACATGTATATCCTACTACCTGTCACTTTTTATGTATAAACCCACCTGAACTACTCCAGTACCCCTGCACATTGAATAAGGTACTCACACTGACCTGTATATACTTGTGTTCTTTAATTCTCATCGTACTTCTTGCGTGGTTTTTATTCTTACTTTTATAATTTTTTCTATTTTCTATTATTATCTATATATTATCTATAAGTGTATTGTTGGGAAAGAGCTCTCAAGGAAAGAATTTCAATTGACTGTTTTACACTTGTTGTATCCTGTGCACATGGCGAGTAAATTTGAAACACACACCTCATTGAAGCATAGGAATGTTCTATCTGAAGATTTCATAGACCTAAACACCATGCAGGCTCTGTATCCCTTAGTGACATGTCTACTGTGTGTGTGTCCTAGGCTCTCTACCCGTTGGTGACCTGTCTGCTGTGTGTCAGCCAGAAGCATTTCTTCCTCAACAAATGGACTGTCTTCCTCAACAACTGCCTCTCCAACATCAAGGTACTGTACTGAAATCAGCGGGAAACGAATCCACTATCCTTATGTTGCAAGCGCCATGTTCTTCCAACTGAGAAACACAGGACCAACTAGTACTAACATCAGTCTGTCGGTCTGTCTGTGTCTGCAGAGTAAGGACCCCAAGATGGCGCGTGTTGCCCTGGAGTCTCTTTACCGTCTTCTGTGGGTCTACATGATCAGGATCAAGTGTGAGAGCAACACTGCTACGCAAGGGTAAATGTTTCTACTGCTGTGTATACACAGGCAGACAAGTTCAGGTAGTTTTTCCACTAACTGGTCTTTTCACCAATCAGATCAGCTATGAAAAAGATATGTTTTGATATGATTGGTCAAAAGACAAATGAGTGGGAAAAATGATCAAAATTGGCCAATTTCACACAGCAATTGCAATGTTTGTGTTTTGTGGCACATATAATTTATATTTTTCCACAAAATATAGCTTGTTACAAACAGCGCCACATACACATTGCAACTCAGTTGTAAATATCTTGATAGTGTTCAACACTGCAACCATTTACCTCCCAGCTACACTGGACTGTGTGCCACGTAACATCCTCCCCCAAGTCCACTCCTCTCAGTGTTGAAGCCACAATGTCTACATTCCGAATGGCATCCTATTCCCTACGTAGTGCACTACTTTTCACCAGGGCTCCTAGGGCACAAAGTAGTGCACTAAATCGGGAATATGGTGCAATTTAGGACGCTGCCACGGAGAAGAGACCGGTGCATGGCAGCACCCACAGGAAGCTGTGTACATAACCTAGTCTGCTCGTGAATAGTATATTTCTCTTGGTAGAACTGTAGAGCAAAAAAAAACGTTATATATTGCATCCCTCCCCAACACACTCAAGAACACATTCATACCTGCAGGCATGCAAACACACACACCCAGGTGCATGCACGAGTGCATGCACACAAACATATACACACACATATACACACACACCCACAAACACAGTCTCCTCCCCTTCGTTGATAATGGGAGACTTGCCTGACTTGGCTCTTTACCTTTCAGTGTAGCAAGCCCAGTCTGTAAACAGGCAGCCTGATTATACCAGGAGGGATGGAGGAGTGTGGAGGAAGGAAAATGGAGAACGTGGGTGGAGGAGATGAGAGAAGTGGTGGCTAGGAGGTAGGCCAGGGACGGTCAGAGACTGGCTCATGATCATCACACTATAGGTCTTTCTCATTGGAATATGAGCCAGGGGACTTTAGTATCAGAGCCACACACACACTAGTGTAGTAGGCCGTGGATTAGGGCTCGGCTCGTAGGTTAAAAGGCAGAACTCAGAAATGATACGCATTACCAGGGATGCGTCCCAAATGGAACCCTATTCCCTTTATAATGCACTTCTTTTTACCACGGCCCATAGGGCTCTAGCCAAATATAGTGCACTATGTAGGGAATATGGTGCCATTTGGGCCACAGAAGGAATAACAAACAGGTCAAGCATTTAACACGTTGTAATTAGCCCGGAAATTAACCAGGATTAAAATAAAACACTTGTTAAGAAATGGGACAACGGCATACAGGCCAGCCAGTGTAAAGCAATTTAATGTAAATTTTTTATCTGTGTCAGTTCTAACTGCTTGTGATCCCCATGTATCTCATCTGTTGAATGTTTGTCCTGTGTTGAATTCCCCGACGCTCCATCCTTACAGTCTGCCTCCCCCCCTCTTTCTTCTCTCCTCTCTCGCTCTCCTCTTTTCTATCTCTCTCCCCTCTGTTCTCCTGCAGGCGTCTCAACACCATCATTACAACACTCTTCCCCAAGGGCTCTCGCAGTGTGGTGCCCAGAGATATGCCCCTCAACATCTTCGTCAAAATGATCCAGTTTATTGCACAGGTAAACTGCTGTCAACAAGTTTACCATTATTGACAGATTTATAACTTTTATGTTAGTTTTTCCTGAAGCATGCACAATAAAAAAAACTCAGTCATCTAGTAGACACTCAAGAAGTTAGTTCTGAGAGAGAGCGTGAGAGTTGTTCAGAGACAGCACGCTCAAGTGATTTTGAAATTAAAGAAAATAGGGATACCGGTCTGTAGTTTTCGACGTCAGAAGTGTCGAGTGTTGGTTTTCCTGAGGAGGGATGCGACTCTGGCCATTGTGAAGTCAGAGGGGACTCAACCAGTGGTCAGAGGGGACTCAACCAGTGGTCAGGGATGAGTTGATGAGGGAAGTGAGGAATCGGAGAAGGTCTCCAGAGATAGTCTGGAGAGGGGAAGAGAGGATGTGGTTATGCGGGCAGGATGTTAGACTGCCGGACCTCACTAGTCGCAGGATTTCATCTGGAGAGAGAGGAGAGAGATCAAGAGTAAGGTAGTTCTGTGTGAGGGGGACCAATGGACTCAATAGGCTGAGTGAATGAGGAGCGGATGTCGACTTTATTTTTAAAGCGGTTGACAAAGTCGCCCGCAGAGAGGGAGGAGGGAGTGCAGGATTAAGGGGGGAGGATAAGGTGGTAAAGAGTTTCCTATGGTTAGAGGCAGAAGCTTAAAATGTAGAATGATAGAAAAGTAATTTTAGCAGTGGATACAGAGGAAGAGGAGTTAGAGAGGCGGGAGTGAAAGGATGATAGGTCCTCCGGAAGTTTAGTTTTCCTACATTTTTGCTCAGCTGCCAGCAGCCCTGTTCTGTTAGCTCGCAATGAGTCACTCAGCAACAGAGCAGGAGGGGAGGCCCGAGCCGGCTGAGAGGTAAAGGTACAATGCGAGTCATAGGAAAGGGAGGAGAGTAGGGTCGAAGAGGCAGGAGGAGTGGCTCAATGGCTCATCAGCATCTGGGTAGGGATTGAGGGGCGAGGGTTTGAGGAAAGGGAGACAGAAAAGGAAACAAAGTACTGATCAGAGACCTGGAGAGGGGTTGCAGTGAGATGAGTAGGCTAACAGCCTCTAGTAAAGATGAGGTCAAGCATATTGCCTGCTTTGTGAGTGGAAGGGGACTGGAAAAGGGTGAGGTCAAAAAAGACACGGACGGGAAAATGTGAGGTGGAAAGAAATGAATCAGGATGTTGAAGTTGCCAAGTATGAAGAGCGGTGAGCCATCGTCAGGAAATGAACTTATCAAGGTGTCATGCTGATGAAGAGAGAGCAGCTGGAGTAGCAGTGTTCTCTGGGGTGATCCGTGTCTCCGTCACAAGACTGAAGGGCAGCATAGAGATGAACTCTGCATTCTTGACCGCAGATTGGCAGTTCCAAAAGCTGCCAGAGACCCGAAATTCCACATGGGTTGTAATTGCACAAGGTACACTAAGTTAGAAGAGTTGTTGCCAAGGGGTGAGGAGCGTCTGTAAAACCTAAAAGGAGAGGAACAAACAGGTATAGAAACAACACACATACACTAGAATGTGGACACCCTTTGCAATTAGTGGATTTGGCTATTTCAGCACACCCGCTGCTGACAGGTGTATAAAATCAAGCACACAGCCATGCAATCTCCATAGACATACATTGGCAGTAGAATGGCCCATACTGAAGAGCTCAGTGACTTTCAACGTGGCACCGCCATAAGATACCACCTTTCCTACAAGTCAGTTTGTCAAATTCCTGCCCGGCTAGAGCTGCCCCGCTCAACTGTAAGTGCTATTATTGTAAAGTGGAAATGTGTAGTAGCAACAACAGCTCAGCCGTGAAGTTGTAGGCCACACAAGCTCACAGAACGGGACTGCTGAGTGCTGATGCACGTAGCACGTGAAAAGCACCTGTCCTGGGTTGCAACACTCTCTAAACTGTCTCTAGAAGCAGCGTCAGCAGAAGAACTGTTCATCGGGAGCTTCATGAAAAGGGTCTCCATGGCAAAGCAGACGCAGACCAGGCTAAGATCACAATGCACAATGCCAAGCGTTGGATAGAGTTGTGTAAAGCTCGCTGATATTGGACTCTGGAGCAAAGGAAACGCGTTCTCTGGAGTGATGAGTCACGCTACACCATCTGGCAATCCGACGGACAAATCTGGGTTTGGCAAATGCCAGGAGAATGCTACCTGCCCCAATGCATAGTGCCAACTGTAAAGTTTGGAGGAGGAGGAATAATAGTCTGGGGCTCTTTTTCATGGTTCGGGCTAAGCCCCTTAGTTCCAGTGAAGGGACATCTTAATGCTACAGCATACAATGACATTCAAGACAATTCTGCTGCGTCCAACTTTGTAGCAACAGTTTAGGGAAGGACCTTTCCTTTTTCAGCATGACCATACCCCCGAGCACAAAGCAAAGTCCATACAGAAATGGTTTGTCGAGAACGGTGTGGAAGAACTTGACTGGCCTGCACAGAGCCCTGACCTCAACCCCATCGAACAGGCCCAATCGCCCTACATCAGTGCCCAACCTCACTAATGCTCTTGTGGCTTAATGGAAGCAATTCCCTGCAGCATTGTTCCAACATCTAGTGGAAAGCTTTCCCAGAAGAGTGAAGGCTGTTATAGCTGCAAAGGGGGGGACCGACTCCATATTAATGCCCAGATGTTCGACGAGCAGCTGTTCTCATACTTTTGGCCATGCAGTGCCAAAGCAACAAAAGAGCAAAATGAGATACGTACGTTTTTGTAGAGCCTTCCTCTCTGATGTGAATGTGATGATCTGAAAAACAGAAACAATATTACAGATCTGTTCTAAACCCTCTTCTTCCACCACAGGAACGACTGGACTTTGCCATGAAAGAGATCATCTTTGACCTTATGTGTGTTGGAAAACCAGCCAAAGCCTTTAGTCTTAACCCAGAGGTACAGTACATAATTGGCGTTAAATTCCATCATTCTTCAATATGAATTATTTACAGTTCTACAACCTTAACACCAAATAACACCAAATTCAGTATGTTAGCCCATGGTACATCTCTTAACTTAGGGATCGGTTAAGCGATGGTTGAGTTATTGATAAACCAGGAAATCAGATTTTATGTGTCGATTTAAATCCTTTGAAAATCCACTCCACAATTAACTGTCAACTTTCAAACATTGTGGGGTCATCAAAAACATTGCCACGATGAATATCTTAAAAAATAAAGAAGCTATTAATTAACAATTAACATTTTCTACTATGCTAATGCTTAAAATAATCATAAAAAGTCACATTCACTCCAAATGTTCACTTTGCGTTAATCACTATAATCCCTAAAGAGAGAAAATAAGGTTGATGCATTCAAATATGGCCACACTATACCAGTAAATGCATATTAGCAAATACTCTAACATTCCAAAATATGCAAGAAAAATACTTCAAAAATCTTCTTCTCATGAACCACGAGTCCAAATGAGACCAATTTGGAATGTAGGCCCATGATACATATCTTAACCTAGTTTGAGAAAAGCTAAGCGATTGGTCAAAAGATGGCTGCGTTATTGATTTTACCTGTCCATTTAAACCACTGTAAGTCCACTCCACAGAGGCCGATCAACCTGAAGCTTGTCATTGCTATCATGGACGTCCCTAAGATGAACCACACTGAATTTGTTATTAATATCACAAAAAACAAGGAAACTATTATCAAAGCATTCTTGGTATATTAACGCTAACGCTCAAAATCATCTGCAATCATCTTCTCCTCATGAACCATATGTCAGATTGTCTCCAGATTTTAGTATATAGACACAATTAATTAGCCTCTAATGAAATTGAGAATGATTAGTTACTGCATTAAAATTCGACCACGCTACAGCACACATATCACACCAGGGCTACAAGAACTGAACCGATGGACATGGGGCCATGGAAATTGGTATGTAAATCTTATGTACACTGAGTATACAAAACGTTAAGAATACCTGCTTTTTCCATGACATAGACTGGCCAGGTGAATCCAGTTGAAAGCTGGGATCTCTTATTGATGTCACTTGTTAAATCCACTTCATTCAGTGTAGATGAAGGGAGGAGACATGTTAACGAAGGATTTTTAAAGCCTTGAGACAATTGAGACATGGATTGTGTACTTGTGCCATTCAGAGGGTGAACTGACAAGAACAAATATTTAAGTGCCTTTGAACGGGGTATGGTAGTAGGTGCCAGGCACACTGGTTTGTGTCAAGAACTACAACACTGCTGGGTTTTTCATGCTCAACAGTTTCTCGTGTGTATCAAGAATGGTCCACCACCTAAAGGACATGTCACTGTCACTGCAACCTTAGATGGCTGCACCAGATCAGTTGGAGGCACTATATATGTCATTGGCACCAGTGGCATAGGTTACTAGATCACTATTGATCAAGTGTACATTGTCTCGTGCAAATTAGAGTTAGATTTAAATTATGCAGACGAACAATGTGAAATATCATAAAAATAAGACTAAAAAGGTTTTAAAAAATCTTAAAATAAACAATTAGTCAAATAAACCCAGAATTTGTGTATAACTCAATACATTGACACTATAAAAGCCTTGCCCCATTGGATCTCCTTTGTGCCAATGAGACATCTTTTGGACGTCAACATTCTGACAGTCTAATAAATATATTTAATGTATGCTATCGGAAAAATAATAATTTGGTTGTGCTTATGAAGGTCTGGGAACCCCCCCCCCCCCCCCCCCAAAAAATAATAATATTTTGACTCTAGGGTACATATCAGGATTACCTGTATAAATAACTTTAAAAATGATTATCTGATACATTTTAAACTTTGTTTGACAAGTGGTTCTGAAAGGTCATGAAACTACCTATCAAAGTATATATAATATAACCAACTTTGAAAGCGCCATCTACAACTGTTCTAAAGAAATTGTGGCATTGACATTAGAATGTTGGAAGCTTACCCATAAAATGCCATGTAATGGAGCAGCTATGTGTTTGGATTGCAACCTTGCTGATGGAGAGACCAGAAAAATGAGGGTTCCGAGAGCAAGACCAGAAAAATGCGAGTCCAATTCAAGACCATGATTTTAATTTTCTCAAATCACCACCATAATAAGAGTTCAAAATGTCCAGTATTCCTGTGTTCATATTTCAGAACAACATGCATTCTGTAGACATTCAGAATGTTGAAAAAATGCATGCTGAGGGCAAATGGAGAGCGACTCGACAAATGATCACTTACCTAAACAGTTCTATAATAGATCAAAAGTAGATGACAGTTGCTGCGAATATGTGAGCAAAACATTTTAGCAGCCCCCCTCTTGACAGCAGAAAGAATATTTAGCAATTATATGCAATTCATGCAATTCTACACATTTTGCCATAGGGTAGCGATATCTAAGTGAGAGTGACTAACAAAATCAATGGGGGCCCCACAATCGGTAATTCCACCATGATTACTACAAGTTTAGATAGCTGGCCCCTAGACTAACTTACCAATCTAAAAAAATGTTGACATGGGCTAATTGAGTAACTGTCAGGGACAAACATAACAAGAAAAAAGCTGCTGATGGTGGCTAACTCTCAACAGTAAGTTGAGACCCTGACTGCGTCCCCCCCAGACCAGTCTGCTATGGCCCCATAGTAAGAATAGATCTTAATTTAGAGTAACTCCGTGTAATGGTTTTCTGCTCTCATCAGCAGGTAAAAATGCATTATCATTCCTATGGAATTTTACATGGTAATGTACACAGCAAGTTTCTAGTCCTGTTTCATGACAGCTATTAATAGGATAACATTGTATATCATTTTCATCCGTTCACATCCATGACTATTCACATGTACATATCCATTTTGACATGTTTGAAGATGAAATACTGCAATTATTGATCTTCAGAAATCAGGGATTCAGAGAGCTTCTTACCACAATTCTGTGAGTAATTTAACAACTTGATATATCTGGCACACCTGGCTCATGTGATTGTGTATCTACAACATTCAGACAGTTTTTGGGGAATGCTACAATTATATTTCATACAGGTATGGTCATGTAAAATTGTCCAATAAGACCCCACTGAGTTGTTTGGCATCCATATTGGAAAACTGTATCTGTGGGGTTACTGCGCCCTGTATCTACAATTAAAAAAAAAAAAACTTTTTTAACTGTGAGTGCAATTTTGTGTCACCAAAGTTAAAATCCCAAAACATAGCTGCCTCATTACATGGGATTTTTATGGGCAAACTTCCAACATTATAATGTCAATGGCACAATATGGGTGGTTTTTTTAAACAATAGTTGTAGCTGGTGCTTTCAAAGTTGGTTATATTATGTACAATTTGAAAGGTAGTTTCATGGCCTTTCATAACATCTGCTTCCAACTCACACTCTCAAACACGTGAACGCAGCTCACTTTCCAGCCCACTTTCCACCTCACAAACACGTAGATCCCGTGAACGCAGCTCACTTTCCAGCCCACTTTCCACCTCACAAACAGGTAGATCCCGTGAACGCAGCTCACTTTCCAGCCCACTTTCCACCTCACAAACACGTAGATCCCGTGAACGCAGCTCACTTTCCAGCCCACTTTCCACCTCACAAACACGTAGATCCCGTGAACGCAGCTCACTCAATAACTGGAATGTGGATCACCTGGTCACACACCTGTGGGTCATTTATCAGTTCAGTTCTTTGCATCCCATCACTGTGAGGTATTGTTTGTTTTGTGACACACTTCTATTCGGAGCTCTGTTTTTCTCGTAATTTAAATCCTCCCGTGTATGATAGTTTTGGCCTGCCTCACTAACGACGCCTTTTGCCTATTCCCTGCCTGTACTTTAGCCTATCGGTTATCATCCTATTGCCTGATCTCCCAGACGATGTTACTAGCTTTTTCCCTGCCTGTACTGTTGGCTTTTGTTGTTGTATATTGTTGTTTGTCATTGGGTAAAATCCTTATGGGAAGAATGTAAGGGATGGGGGGGGGGGGTGACAGAAAGAGCGATAATACACAGATAGCATTGCAAAAATGGTAGCTATCACACATTTTCCAACTTTAGGGACATAGACCTTCAAGAAAATCACTATAAGACACCATCGGCTCAAGTGAGCTCGAGCTGCCCCACCGACTTACCTGGCTCATGGATTACTATATGTAAAGACAAATAAAACACATAATTCCAAGTGTCAAATACATTATATTGGTGGAGTGCTTTTGTTACAAATATAAAACATAAAGCATGTGAGTTGGAACACATTAACAGCTTAAAAAAAACTAATAATACCCAAACCACCAAAACACACGGTCAGCAAGACGCTCAGTGAAAGACAATTTCAGTTGCCTAAACATCAGTATAAGCACCAAGTGTGCTTGTGAATAGTGTGAGTAAATCTGCACAAAAGCAATAATGGGATTATTATGAATATGTAGCAGTCAAAAATAGTCCATTGTTGTCAGTTATTAGCTATTTGATTTTTAATTTACGGACCCCAATTTATAGAAGAGGTCCCCCTATTTTATAAATTGTTTTATTTGATAAAATATTGAATTTAGCCTTTACTACTACAGCCCATAGAAACGCATTGAATAAGACATTCATATATGGCAAAAAAAAGACAGTCAAGAGGTTTTGAAGTGTGTGCTATATTTAGAAG
Organism: Oncorhynchus gorbuscha; assembly: GCF_021184085.1. Lineage (NCBI taxonomy): Eukaryota > Metazoa > Chordata > Actinopteri > Salmoniformes > Salmonidae > Oncorhynchus > Oncorhynchus gorbuscha. The sequence goes on from NC_060185.1 coordinate 53,710,266, forward strand.
AGATAAGAAAGCTCAGGAAATATTTTTCTAATTTCTATTCATATTTAACCCCTTATTTTTCTTGGCACAAAACTACCTCCGTTAGTTTGTATGGGTTACCTTCAGACGAGTCCTGGGACACTTGTGGGGGTCGTAGAGTAAAACAGAGAACAACAATATGTTTTGAGAGTCTCATCTTTCCATAGAGTGGCTACAGCTGCTTTCGTGAAAAGACTGTCTTGTGGTCTGACAAACATCGCAGTAGCTCGTCCACCTTCCGCTGCAGATGCGGAAGGCCGACATATGTGGATGTGGTGGATTGAGACGCAGCCCAATCTTAAACTGACGGATTTAGATGGGGATTTGTTTGACTATGTTACTTAGATTCAAGCACAGGTGCGTCAATAGACTCTTAAGGATTTTTAAGAATGACTACATACTGCATTAAAAGGACCAACATACAGGACTAGATTACACTTCACTTGGGTCATCCTTGTGGTATTGAGAGACAAATATGCTAATGCTTTCACTGATTGCCCTTTAAGCAAGATAGTTCCTATAGATCGAGTGCTTTGTTATCCAACTAATCGTGTGGCCTTTCTGTTACCCTGTGAATAGAGCCATGTCAATTTCCGCTTGCAGCTATATTTTCTAAATTGTAATGCCATTTTTTAAAGCAGAACTGCATAGAACACATTGAAGAATATAACAGATTCAGAATAACAACAGAATAACAATACATTTCCCGTAAAAGGACAATGTAATCAATCAATTACCAATCAAATCAGTCATAATATCATTAAACATAACATTCCAGTGTGTGCCTTTGTCCAGAGAATGAATATAGGTCTGAGAGCATTCCTGGTGATAGCTGACAAGCTCCAGCAGAAGGATGGGGAGCCACCCATGCCCAACACGGGAGCCACGCTGCCTTCGGGCAACACACTCAGGGTAAAGAAGACTTACCTGAGCAAAACACTGACTGATGATGAAGCCAAGGTCATAGGTGGGTCACCAGGTGGACTACCTACTGTTTCCGGTATGTTGTGGATGGCTGGATGGATGTGTGGGTGGAGGGATGGATGGATGGATAATTGAGAGGATGGATGGCACAATTCACTACTGGAATTGTTGTGCTGGAATGAAAGGTTGTGTTGTTCACCATGCGCCTTCCCATGTAAGTATGTATGAATAGATCCTGAAACTAAATGATGTGTTCTTCCCCTATGCTGTAGGTATGTCCCTGTACTACTCCCAGGTGAGGAAGGCCATAGACAATAGCCTGAGACACCTGGACAAGGAGGTGGGCCGATGCTTGATGATGACCAACGTCCAGATGCTCAACAAAGAGCCTGAGGACATGATCACGTACGTGTGCTACTCGGCTGATGTAAAAAGGGCTTTATAAATACATTTGATTGATTGATTTTCCTCTACGCAGTTAGGGTAGTACATTTCCAGAAACTTTCCCAAACTTCCCAGTTCTCCAGAGTCCTACAACTGGTAATCCTCCAAGTTTCAACTTGGATTGGCCAGGAAAAACATTTCCTGGTTAGGTCATGTGGTCAGGAAAAAATACAACTAAAGGCCTTATTCTTGATGTACCATGATTTGGCAGTTGTCAAAAATACATGTATTTTTTGCATGTCATTATTGGGGGACATTTTACATTGCATATGTAATGACAAACTGAAAGGCAGGCAGGTCTGCTGTTGACCCAATCTTGATGTTGTCTCACCTTGTCTTGTCAGAGGAGAGAGGAAGCCGAAGATCGACATGTTCAGGACGTGTGTGGCGGCCATCCCTCGAATCCTGCCAGACGGCATGTCCAAGCCCGAACTCATAGACCTGCTATCTCGGTGTGTACATATCTGGCTGTGTGTGTGTGTGTATATGCAGGAAACCCATTGTAATGAATGGGCCAACCCTTCAGGTTTCCCAAAATCTCTAACACGATCCTGCAGAGGTCCGCTGCTGCCTACTTGACCAGGACATTCAGATAAGTAGGTGTCATGTCTCATGCTGAGCCCACTTTAGACCAGGAACCATTCCTATCTTACCTGACTGGAAAAATTCCAATAAACCTCATTACAATCTGGCAGCCTGATTTCATTGAAAAAGTTTCTTCAACAATGTGTCTTTTAAGGAGGCAATTATTTAAAGCTAGAATCCTTAATTGAAACAGTAACAATGTTCACCCAACGTGTGTTGGTAAAAAGCTCAGGGATGGGCCTGGAGAAAGGTAACCCCTTTCAAATTCATTGACAGAGTTATGGATGCAAGGACTGACCATTATAATGATGTTTTGAGGCTAAATAGTGTTTGTTTATTGTTTGCCAATATCGAAATTAACAAGCTTGTATTTGGGGTTTTGATGGGGTATGACAGTTGAACTAAGCTCATGAGGTATTTATAGGTTATGTTCTTCAAGAATCAATGGGCATATGTCATTTATTTATACAGTACCAGTCAAATGTTTGGACACACCTACGCATTACAGGGTTTTTCTGTATTTTACTCTTTTCTACGTTGTAGAATAATAGTGAAGACATCAAAACTATGAAATAACACATATGGAATCATATACTAACCAAAAAACTGTTGAACATATATTTCAGATTCTTCAAAGTAGCCACCCTTTACCTTGACACCAGCTTTGCATACTCTTGGCATTCTCTCCAGCTTCATGACTTAGTCACATGGAATGCATTTCAATTAACAGGTGTGTCTTGTGAAAAGTACATTTGTAGAATGTATTTCCTTCTTAATGCGTTTGAGCTAATCAGTTGTGACAAGGTAGGGGTGGTATACAGAAGAAAGCTCTATCAAGATGGTGTAACGGCTGTCGTAGGTGGAAGAAGGTGAGGACCAAGGTGCAGCGTGGTACGTGTTCATCCTTTTATTAATGGAACTGAACACTGATTAACAAAACAACAAAGAGAACAACCGAAACAGTTCTGTCTGGTGCAGACACAAAAACAGAAAGCAACTACCCACACCCATAGTGGGAAAACAGGCTGCCTAAGTATGGTTCTCAATCAAAGACTATAACCAGCTGCCTCTGATTGGGAACCATACCAGGCCTAAACGCTACTGCTACTCTCTGTTCATCATATATGCATAGTCACTTTAACCATACCTACATGTACATACTACCTCAATTAACCTGACTAACAGGTGTCTGTATATAGCCTTGCTACTACTATTTTCAAATGTATTTTTACTGTTGTTTTATTTCTTTACTTATCTACACACACACACATACCTTTTTTTGCACTATTGGTTAGAGCCTGTAAGTAAGCATTTCACTGTAAGGTCTAAACCTGTTGTATTCGGCGCACGTGACAAATACACTTTGATTTGATTTGAAGACAAGGACAACAATCCGAGCCACTGCCTGTTCACCTCGCTATCATCCAAAAGGCGAGGTCAGTACAGGTGCATCAAAGATGGGACCAAGAGACTGAAAAACAGCTTCTATCTCAAGGCCATCAGACTGTTAAATAGCCATCACTAGCACCTTAGAGGCTGCTGCCCTATATACATTGACTTGAAATCACTGGCCACTTTAATAATGTTTACATATTTTGCATTACTCATCTCATAATACAATTTGATTTGATCTGATAAAAGACCAAGTCCATATTGTGGCAAGAACAGCTCAAATAAGCAAAGCGAAATAAACAACAGTCCATCATGACTTTAAGACATGAAGGTCAGTCAATCCGGAAAATGTGCAGTCGCAAAAACCATCAAGCGCTATGATGAAACTGGATCTCATGAGGACCGCCACAGGAAAGGAAGACCCAGAGTTACCTCTGCTGTAGAGGATAAGTTCATTAGAGTTACCAGCCTCAGGAATTGCAGCCCAAATAAATGCTTCAGAGTTCAAGTAACAGACACATCTCAACATCAACTGTTCAGAGGAGAATGCGTGAATCAGGCCTTCATGGTTGAATTGCTGCAAAGAAACCACTACTAAAAGGTCACCAATAATAAGAAGAGAATTGCTTGGGCAAAGAAACACGAGCAATGGACATTAGACCGGTGGAAATCTGTCCTTTTGGTCTGATGAGCCATGTCTTTGTGAGATGCAGAGTAGGTGAACGGATGATCACCGCATGTGTGGTTCCCACCGTGAAGCATGGAGGAGGAGGTGTGATGGTGTGGGGTTGCTTTACTGGTGACGCTTTCGGTGATTTATGTATAATTCAAAGCTCACTTAATCAGCATGGCTAACACAGCATTCTCCATCCCTGGTTTGCGCTTAGTGCCACTATAATTCGTTTTGCAACAGGAAAATGACACAAAACACACCTCCAGGTTGTGTAAGGGCTATTTGACCAAGGAGAGTGATGGAGTGCTGCATCAGATGACCTGGCCTTCACAATCACCCGATCTCAATGATGAGTGATGAGTTGGACCATAGAGTGAAGGAAAAGGAGCCAACAATTGCTCAGCCTATGTGGGAACTTCAAGACTGTTGGAAAATAATTCCTCATGAAGCTGGTTGAGAGAATGCCAAGAGTGTGCAAAGCTGTCATCAAGGCAAAGGGTGGCTAATCAAATATTAAATATATTTAGATTTGTTAAACACTTTTTGGTTCCTACATGATTCCATATGTGTTATTTCATAGTTTTGATGTCTTTACTATTATTCTACAATGTAGAAAATAGTACAAATAAAGAAAAACCCTTGAATGAGTAGGTGTCCAAACTTTTGACTGGTACTGTGTGCCTAAAAATTGATATAGCAATTAAGGATTTCAACTTTAAGTAGAATTTAGTACATAAATAGTTGCCTCTTTAAAACGCACATCGTGTGTATTATTTTTTTTGCCAGGTTGACGATTCACATGGACGACGAGCTACGCCTCATAGCCCAGAACTCCCTCCAGAGTTTACTGGTAGACCTCCCTGAGTGGCGTGATGACGTCCTGTTTGGCTTTACCAATTTCCTGTTGCGGGAGGTTCAGGACAGCCACCAGGTACGGATGGGTTAATGTATGGCTACAGTAGCTGGATGGAACTATCAATGGATTGATGGCTTGATGAGTTGATTTCTTGATTGACTAATTGATTGACTAATTGATTGACTAATTGATTGATTGCAGGCCCTACTGGACAACTCTCTCCGGCTGCTGCTCCAGCTGTTGACCCAGTGGAGACTGGCTCTGTCAGCCCCAGAGAAGGGCTGCGACACATCAGAGGTACAGTAAATAGAGATAGGCTGTCTAACATTTCCTTATTGCTCTTACAGTGGAGATATAGGCTGGGAGGTGTAATGAGTAGCTACATTAAGTGCCTGTATGTTTACGTAGTGCTGAGCGATTAGGTTTTTAAACAACTAATTGGCTGATGTCGGTTCAATTAAATTACATTTTGTTCTGTTTTTTTTCTGTGAGCTCGATGTGTAGTTTCTGTAGAGATAAATTTGATCAAGCCTGAACTGTGCAATGTAGTAGGGTGTTGTAGTTTCCAACAGGTCAATATTCTACACAGTTTAGATCAATACAACTACAATGACCATAATTCATTGTGCACCTGCTTAAACTTGTCCGGTCTCTGCAGAGCAGACACAGATGCCTCTTTTCAAAAGAACTGGGAACTACGAGATCAAATCATGAGGTTAGTGATCAGAGCTTTAGAAAGAGGCCCGAGTTCCTGAGTTGGTATTTCGAGAAGGGATGACCGTTCAAATAGATTTTTTGAAAGCACTGATGTCGAAAGGTGGAACTTTCTGAGTTCCCAGTTCGGAGTTCCCAGTTGTTTTGAACCCGGCAAGAGACTGAGAGAAGATCTAGAGGGAAAGAAAGCAGTTGCTTTGCAGGCTTGAAAATACATGATCTGTGATTGATAGTTGGTATTCAGTATGCCTTATTTACATTGAAGAACTACTTAAATTGTGATTTTGTCAGACAGCATAGGCAGCAGCTCCAGATGGTCACTTGGAATGAAACAAAATGAATCAAATGAAACAAATATTTTGTTAAAATAATGTGAATAAGTTATGGTTAACGTTTTCATATGCTAAACATTGAAACACAAGGAATTGTGTTTTTGTAATTTGTCATAGGCTGTTTTTAAAGACACATAAAATGTGTCTCATTTGGGCAACAGTCCTCGTTTATTGATGGTGTTGGCTGCACCAAGTTGGATCTGAATGCATATGGATGGATGTATGTTAGAATATTCACATGACAATCTGTCACCAATTGGATGGAAACCTAGTGAAAGACACCCTAAAGACTCTTGCAAGTGTGCTAGTCCAGTGCCCCAGAACATCTAAAGAATAAGCTACCAGCCAAACAAGCTTGTTATAATTGTATGTGTAATCATGTTAAAAAAAAGACGAAAAAAAGGGACCACAATGGAATTAACGACCAGACTTTATTGTGCAATCCCGGTATCTACAGTTATTAACACAGTGTTGCTACTGTTATTGTTATTTGTGGTCGTAAACATTATTTTGACACTGGGTTGGACCTCCCACCCCCCTGAAACAGAATTCAGAAACCGTGATAATGTTTTTATCAATGAACTTTTAAAAAAAAAGCACTAATCGCTCAGCACTAGTTTAAAGTAAGGGCATGGTTTCTGTTTCTTCAGACAGGAATACAAATATGTGTCAATGGCCGTTCTAGGTCTGGTGCTGTTGTGAGTGCGCCATGCTCTTCTATTGAGTTGTTGTTGTTTGAACCTGTGTCCGCTATGTGTTGTTGCAGTTGGGCTCCAGCCAACGCGTGTCGGTGGAACACGGACCCCACTCCACAGTGCTGCACGCCATGGAGGGCCTTGCCTTGCTCCTGCTCTGCTCCTGTCAGCTCACAACGCGCAAACTGGCCATGGCAATCCTCCGGGAGATACGCTGCCTGTTCCTTGCCATTGGACAGGCTGAGGTAAGGGTGAGGGGGATTGTCAGAACTTGGGTTAAAATCGCCGGGCTGTTATTGTAAAATGCATTGTTCAAACGTGGCTGCGTAACCATAGGAACCGCCACATCACTTCCAAAAGGCTATTTTCTGGACAACATGTAAGTTGTGCAGAGCGTGAGACACTCCCATTCATTTCATTAGAGGTATGAATTGCTCAGCGTAAAATGTCCATCTCTTTTTCTTCTTCAAGAATTCAATGCATGGCTCACGCCCAAAGAGCGCTTGATAAAGTGGCCTGCGCTCTTCTCACGCTGCCAACAGGTTACAGGTCTAATGTAACAGCTAAAAACCTATGTTTTTCTCGGAGCCCCAGTGTCGCTCCATAGTAAGGCCGATTAACTGGAAAGATAACCAGTAAATCGTGGGCTGATTACAGAGTATTGGACTAGAGTTGGTTGAACATGATGGATTCTGTGATACCTTACAGGATGATGACAAACCCATGATAGAGGTCATGGACCAACTGAGCCTGGCGGTTCTGGAAAGTTTTGTTCATGTGGCAGCGTCAGATACGGTGAGCGTTTCTCTCTGTTGCACTCTGTCTGTGTGTGTGTGTGTGTGTGTGTGTGTGTGTGTGTGTGTGTGTGTGTGTGTGTGTGTGTGTGTGTGTGTGTGTGTGTGTGTGTGTGTGTGTGTGTGTGTGTGTGTGTGTGTGTGTGTGTGTGTGTGTGTGTGTGTGTGTGTGTGTGTGTGTGTGTGTGTGTGTGTGTGTGTGTGCGTATGTGTGTGTGTGTGCGTATGTGTGTGTGTGTGCGTGTGTGTGTGAACAGGAGACAGAGGGTGGTGGTGGAGAGGAGAGCAATTTGCTCCTCTAAGTAATCCACTTATTTTATGTACAATTTCTCACATTTCATACCTTTGTTATTACTCCAGACAGTGATTCAGGATGGGTATTACAACCCAGTCCACTTAACATACAGTTCATTTAGAAAGTATTCAGACCCCTTGACTTTTTCAACATTTTGTTACGTTACAGCCTTATTCGAAATTGGATTAAATTGTTTCTTTTCATCATCAATCTACATACAATACAAAGCAAAAACAGTTTTTTAGAAAGAAAAAAATTCACACTTACATAAGTATTCCTACACTTTACTCAGTACTTTGTGAAGCACCTTTGGCAGCGCATATAGCCTCGAGTCCTCTTGGGTATGACTCTACAAGCTTGGCACACCTGTATTTGGGGAGTCCCTCCCATTCTTCTCTGTAGCTCCTCTCAAGCTCTGTCAAGGTTGGATGGGGAGCATCGCTGCACAGCTATATTCAGGTCTCTCCAGAGATGTTCGATCAGATTCAAGTTCGGGCTCTGGCTGGGCCACTCGAGGACATTCAGAGAACTCCTGCTTTGTCTTGGTTGTGTGCTTAGGGTTGTTGTCCTGTTGGAAGGTGAACCTTCACCCCAGTCTAAGGTCCTGAGCACTCTGGAGCAGGTTTTCATCAAGGATCTCTCTGTACTTTCATCTTTCCCTCAATACTAACTAGTCTCCCAGTCCCTGATGAAAAACATCCCCACAGCATGATGCTGTCACCACAATGCTTCACCGTAGGGATGGTGCCAGGTTTCCTCCAGACGTGACACTTGGCATTCAGGCAAAATAGTTCAATCTTGGTTTCATCAGACAATATAACCTTGATTCTCATGCTCTGAGAGTCCTTTAGGTGCTTTTTGGCAAACTCCAAGCGGGCTGTCATGTCCCTTTTACTGTGGAGTGGTTCCCGTCTGGCCACTCTACCATAAAAGCCTGATTGGTGGAGTTCTGCAGAGATGATTGTCCTTTTGGAATGTTCTCCCATCTCCACAGATGAACTCTGAAGCTCTGTCAGAGTACTTAGTTACCCCCCAGACCAAAGCCCTTCTCCACCAATTGCTCAGTTTGGCCAGCTCTAGGAAGAGTCTTGGTGGTTCTAAACTTCTTCCATTTAAGAATGATGGAGGCCACTGTGATCTTGGGGACCTTCAATGCTGAAGACATTGTTTGGTACCCTTCCCCAGATCTGTGCCTCGACACAATCCTGTCTCGGAGCTCAACTGACAATTCCTTCGACCTCATGGCTTGGTTTTTGCTCTGACATGCACTGTCAACTGTGCGACCTTATATAGACAGGTGTGTACCTTTCCAACTCATGTCCAATCAATTGAATTTCCCAAAGGTGGACTTCAAATCAAGCTGTAGAAACATCTCAAGGATGATCAATGGAAACATGATGCACCTGAGCGCAATTTCGAGTCTCATAGCAAATATTCTGAATGGTTATGTAGGTTTCTGTTTCTGTTTTTTATTTTGAATACATTTGTACAAATTTCTGAAAACATGTTTTTGCTTTGTCATTGTGGAGTTTTGTGTGTCGATTGATAAGGGGGGAAAAATGATTTAATTCATTTTAGAATAGGTCTGTAACATCACAGAATGTGGAAAAAGTCAAGGGGTCTGAATACTTTCCGAATGCACTTTACCATCAAGTGATCTGGTTAGCTTCCATGAATCACATTAGTGATTTGTATGCACAATCTGCCTCACTGATCATAGAATTGTGGATGGCAGTTTTAGCCTGGTTCTAGAACTGCAATTGAAATTCCAATTGAACCTTAAAAAAAAATGCATTTCTAAAATAAACCGTTGATAGCCTTTAATTGTAATTGAAGATAATTGACTGAATTGACTGAAACCTCTAACCCTCGACTTCTAACCCCTGACCCTCCTGTCTCCCAATCCCCAACCCCCTTTTTAGGCCACTCTTCCGTTGGGCCACCAAGTGGACCTGCAATGGCTGCTTGAGTGGAACTCCATGCTGGTCAACAGCCACTATGACATCAGGAGCCCGTCCCACGTGTGGATCTTTGCCCAGTCGGTCAAGGACCCCTGGGTGCTCTGTCTCTACAGCCTGCTGCGCCAGGACCACCTGCCCAAACACTGCCCCACCGCCCTTAGCTACACCTGGTCCTACGTCTTCACACGCATGCAGCTGCTCATGCCCCTGGTGGACACCACGTGAGTACTTCTAAGTTCTGTTCCTGATCGAATAGAATAGATCTTTACTGTCGCCAACCCGACACAAACCCAATGTTGGATTTGATTTATTGTACAGATTGAGTACAGCACAGCCCCAGAGGATAACACATCAGAGTACTGAACAAAAGTTTATTTTACAATGTGGATCTTGATGTAAGAAAATAGATGGATAGATAATCCATAAAAATGTAATGGATAGCACTCAAAGGGGCGGTTAGTCCTGTGCCCTTATCCACAAAGCATCTCCGAAAAAGGTCCTAAGGAGTCCTGTTAAAACTTGCTTTTAGACACAAAAGAAATCTCAGCTCACAGTAGGATGTGAAGACACTGCCCAGACAAACTCTGAGCCAGGAGTAAAATAAACTGATAGAAGCTCCTCCGGTGGTAATCACAACAGATTGAGGTACTGCAAAGAAAATATAGTGATGACTCTGATTGACATTGTTGCAAATGATGGGAAATAACCAATCGTGATGAGGAATCGGCAGCTGTGAACTCTAGCACGCCTCAGACAACCACAGTGAATGTGACTGTACATCAAATCTTGCAATGGTTTAAACTTTTGATTGAACTTTGCCCACTCTTAATTCTTTCCCAATATGTTGGAATGCATAACCCTTTTTTTTTGGTACAAATTCAGATATTTTGAATAATGTTATTGGCATATTGCACTCATACAGTATGACTGTTGTTAAACTTGTTGTTGTTAAAGTTGTTAAATATGTTAAACATATTGTTGTTGTTAAATTTGTAAAGTATGTTAAACACATATTTTTATATAATATTACCGTTATTTCAACACATTTGCGCTGGATATATATTTCTGGATATCTGACATGTTATTAGATATAAGGAGTAGACCTGCTCCAGATACGCATGTCATTCATTTTATATACGGAGCTAGGATATTCTCCGAAATGGGACAGTTTTTACATGCATCCAATCTGGACCTCAGAAATATCCCTTATACCGTATGAGTCCAGGGAGATATCTGGGGTGAGATACATACAAGACACGCACCTGATGCGCATGCATCCGCTTACATATTTGTAGAGTATTTTTTTGCAAATAAATTCATTAAAAATCCTACAATGTGATTTTCTGGATGTTTTTCCCTCATTTTGTCTTTCATAGTTGAAGTGTACCTATGATGAAAATTACAGGCCTCTCTCATCTTTTTCAGTGGGAGAACTTGCAAAATTGGTGGCTGACTAAATACTTTCTGCCCCACTGCACATAGTAATTGCTATTAGCTAATTCATATTGTAGTTTATGTAAGCCATGTCCCGCCCTGACCTTAGAGAGCCTTTTATTATCTATTTGGTTAGGTCAGGGTGTGACTTGGGTGGGCAATTCTGTTTCTATTTCTTTGTTGGCCTAGTATGGTTCCCAATCAGAGGCAGCTGTTTATCGTTGTCTCTGATTGGGGATCATACTTAGGCAGCCCTTTTTCTCACCTTCAGTTGTGGGATCTTGATTTTGTTAGTTGCTGTGTAGCCTGCAGAACTTTATGTCCGTTTATCTTTGGTTGTTTTTTTTGGTGTTCATCAAAATAAAGATGTATGCTTACCACGCTGCACCTTGGTCTCATTCCAACAACGGACGTAACAAGCCGAGACTTAGAAAATATGACCGATTGTGTTGCGTCAATCTTTCCTCAGTTAGCGCTAGGACAAATGTAGCCTACATTTTTCCGGTAATGATGATGATGGTGTTATGCTATAGATATTTTGGTGAAAATCTGAACATTGCATCCAAAATACTGCTCACATTATGGACATAACTTTGTAAGGACTGTGTTTGTGTAAATAGTTTCTGAAACAAAGTGTGGCTGGCTCAAATGCTGATTGTTGCGTCATTCGAATCTGGCCGTTCTAAATAAGCATTATAAATGAGCGTTCTAATCACACGGTTATGATCGTATGGTTCAGGGAGCACTGTAGAACGATCACACCCGTGTGATGGTACGTGTGAAAGGGTTAATCTAGAAACATACACCACTGCCCTTCTTCAGTTTTTTATTATTGTCTGCGCAATGTACTGAGAACTCAGCTGGTTGAATGGACGGGGACAGTATATCCAGAGAGCCGTGATTCTGTGAAACAGTGTATGTTACAGTTCCTGATATCTCTCTGGAAGGAGATCCTCCCCCTGAGCACGCCTACTTTATTGTCCAGAGACTGAACCTTAACGAGTAATGTACTCGAAGCGGTGGATGGTGTGCCCGCATCCTGAGTCAAACTAGAAGTCCACCCCGAATACCTCTTCTCCGTCAGCGGCATTTTGGAGCAGCCTCTGGGATAAGTTAAATTGCCCTGTGGGGGTGAGGAAAAAGAATCCAATTCGGGAAAGTCGTATTCCTGGTCGTAATGTTGTTGAGGTACGCCGCTCTGATATCCAAAAGTTATTTCCGGCTGTATGTAATAAAAACGTTATGGTTTAATAGTGTAAGAAATTACACAAAAAAAAAAATGCGGAGCTGCCATGGCTGTCGGCGCCGTCTTTAGGCAAGAGATACTGTTGCATGTAGATTATCTAGATTATTTATGGATTGGTCATATAGGAATGTCAAAACGTTATTTTAACAACTCCAAAGCAATTGCATGTGTCACAGGAACCACTGACTCGCTGCATTTTTCTTTTATCAAAACACCTGCAAGTATCTCTTAAAATTGTTTAGGACAGGTCATGAGGTCTCCTAAATATCTGTCGACTAGGTGGGACTCTTATGAATGAAGAGGCTTCATACATAGCTTTTAAGAGTAGGAGTAAATAGTCTCTCTTCTCAGCACAAATGTTCTACTCTGAGACGCGTTGTGGATACGGGCCCACGAATAGACTTAATCTGTGTCAGAAAAACCGCCACTAAAGGTTCAGTTTGATTTACCATTGATTTACTATGTACTCTCAATGCACTGTGTTTGTGTTTACCCGTGGTCTCTCCAGTAACCCAGTATACACTAAGAAGACCAGCAGCACGTCGGGTAGTGGAGACAGCTACGTGACCCTGTGGAGGAACTACCTGATCCTGTGTTTTGGAGTGGCCAAGCCTAGCATCATGAGCCCCGGCCAACTGAGAGCCTACACCCCTGAGATCACAGCCACTACACCTGACGGCAGCATCAACTACGACAACAAGGTAGAGATACACTACATCACCAAACGTATGTGGACACCTGTTCTTCTTACATCTCATTCCAAAATCATGAGCATTAATGTGGAGTTGGTTCCCCCCTGGCTGCTATAACAGCCTCCTAAGGTCAGGGCTCTGTGCAGGCCAGTCAAGTTCTTCCACAGAACTAGACAAACCATTTCTGTATTGACCTCGCTTTGTGCACGGGGGCATTGGCATGCTGAAACAGGAAAGGGCCTTCCCCAAACGTTTGCCACAAAGTTGGAAGCAGAGGTTTGTCTAGAATGTCATTTTATGCTGTAGCATTAAGAGTTCCCTTCACTGGAACCAAGGGATCTAGCCCGAACCATGAAAAACAGCCCCAGACTATCATTCTCCTCCACCAAACTTTACAGTTGCCACTATGCATTGAGGCATGTAGCGTTCTCCTGGAATCCGCCAAGGGCTGATTTGTCCGTCAGACTGCCAGATTGTGAATCATGATGTATCACTCCACAGCACTCGTTTCCACTGGTCCAGAGTCCAATGGCATAGACGCTTGGCATTGCGCATGGTGATCTTAGTGTTGTGTGCAGCTACTCAGCCATGGAAACCCATTTCATGAAGCTCCTGACGAACAGATCTTGTGCTAACGTTGCTTTCAGAGGCAGTTTGGAACTCGGTAGTGAGTGTTGCACCCAAGAACAGATGTTTTTGGAGGTCCGTACAGTGCCTTTGGAAAGTATTCAGACCCCTTGACTTTTTCCACATTTTGTTATGTTACAGCCTTTTTCTAAAATGAATACCCCATAATGACAAAGCAAAAGCAGATTGTTAGAAATGTTTGAAATTTATAAACATTTTAAAACAGAAATACCTTTTTATAAGTATTCAGACCCTTTGCTATGAGACTTGAAATTGAGCTCAGGTGCATCCTGTTTCCATTGATCATGCTTGAGGTGTTTCTACAACTTGATTTGAAGTTCACATGTGGTAAATTCAATTGATTGGACATGATTTGGAAAGTCACACACCTGTCTATATAAGATCCCACAGTTGACAGTGCATGTCAGAGCAAAAACCAAGCGAAAAGGTTGAAGGAATTGTCCATAGAGCTCTGAGACAGGATTGTGTTGAGGCACAGATCTGAGGAAGGGTACCAAAACATTTCTGCAGCATTGAAGGTCGCCAAGAACAAAGTGGCCTCTATCATTCTTACATGGAAGAAGTTTGGAAACACCAAGACTCTTCCTCAAGCTGGTCGTCCAGCCAAACTGAGCAATCAGGGGAGGAGGACCTTGGTCAGGGAGGTGACCAAGAACCCAATGTTCTCTCTGACAGAGGAACTCTGTCAGAGAGAACCTTCCAGAAGGACAACCATCTCTGCAGCACTCCACCAATCAGGCCTTTATGGTAGAGTTGCCAGACGGAAGCCACTCCTCAGTAAAAGGCACATGACTCTCTCTTTGGCCTGAATGCCAAGCGTCACGTCTGGAGGAAACCTGGTATCCCCTTGTTGAAGCATGGTGGTGGCAGAATCATGCTGTGGGGATGGTTTTCAGCTGCAGGTACTGGGAGACTAGTCAAGATCGAGGGAAAGATGAAAGGAGCAAAGTACAGAGAGATTCTTGATTAAAACCTGCTCCAGAACACTCAGGACCTCAGACTGGGGCGAATGTTCACCTTCCAACAGGACAACGACCCTAAGCACACAACCAACATGAAGCAGGAGTTGCTTTGGGACACGTCTCTGAATTTCCTTGAGTGGCCCAGCCAGATTGGACTTAAAGCCGATCAAATATCTCTGGAGAGACCTGAAAATAGCTGTGCAGCAATGCTCCCCATCCAACCTGACAGTTCTTGAGAGGATTTGCAGAGAAGAATGGAAAACTCCCTAAATATAGGTGTGCCAAGCCTGAAGCATCATACCCAAGAAGAATCTTGCCTGTAATTTCTGCCAAAGTTGCTTCGACAAAGTACTTTGTAAAGGGTCTGAATACTTATGTAAAAGTAATATATATATATTTTTTAAATACATTAGCAAACATTTCTAAAAACCTGTTTTTGCATTGTCATTATTGGGTATTGTGTGAGGTGGGGAAAAAAAATCAATTTTAGAATAAGACTGTAACCTAACAAAGTGAGGAAAAATTCAAGGGGTCTGAATACTTTCCGAAGGCACTGTAAAGTGTCTGGTTCGGGTCTAAACTGCCTCTATAAATAATAATGTGAACTTGTAGGCTTACATGTATATTTAATGTAGTAGGAATAGCAAATTATCTTCTGCCGTAAATGGAAGCATTGTTGAACGCTCCTCAGGTGATTGACACTGTTTTGTACCATGTTTTGTGTGTGTGTACCAGGTGATTTGGACCCCCTCAGTAGCATGGCTACTGAAGCAGCTGGTCCCTCTAATGAGAACAGAGAGCATCGAGCTGACAGAGTCCTTGGTGCTAGGCTTTGGACGCACCAACTCCCTGGTCTTCAGGTACAACACACACACACACACACACACACACACACACACACACACACACACACACACACACACACACACACACACACACACACACACACACACACACACACACACACACACACACACACACACACACACACACACACACACACACACACACACACACTAGAGTTGTCCCTGATTAGTGTGGGATTTAGCTAAGCGAAGGCTATTTTTTTTTAGAGTTTCCTCAGTACGTGATTAGGGCGATAAGATTAGAAAAATGCAGAGAATGCGTTTCAGACATTCCAGTTATATTATGGAACGCCGTTTGGGTCTTTGTGTGTCAAAAACAGATACATGTCAAATAACACTATTTGACGTGTCAAATAAGATTGTTGACCAATCAGGACCTGACTATGACTGCACGTCACATAATAATTTTACACATTCATTATTGTTTTACGTAGTTATTCCACATTGATTACACCGTCACTCGTATTTCATGTGTCACAAAGATTTATCGATACGTATGCTATGATGCTGGTAAAGTTCTCACGCACCTACAGTACTGGTCATAAAAAAAAGCTAGCTAGCTCCCCAGAAACAGCAACACGACATTGTTTCAGTAGCTAGGTGTCATCATCTAAAATACCCTTAATTTATAAAACAGTTCTTATTTGATTAAAGGTGGGCAGACCCATCTATGTGAAGCTAGCCACAATAAGGATTAGTCGCAATAGTGGAATTTGCGGTTAGCCTTCAAAATAAAAGAATGTCATTGACAGACGCAAATGAATACAAATAGTGGAATTATGCCATAATTGAACAGATCATGCTAAAACAAGGTTAGAATATTGTTATATAAAATGAACAAAATACAATAATTTGTTAATTTGACAAATCTTTTGAAATCACATTGGATGTATCAGACTTTAGAATTGCATTGGGGGCATACATATTTCACTGTACAGCCTTACCTATGGATTGTGGATCAATGACATGGGGTATCAGTCTACTCAGTGACACCCAGAGAACATTAGCGTTATAGCTCTTATTGCGGGACTCTGAAACAACTGTGAATTGAGCCACATTTATTGTCAATCTATGTGTATTGAACACTATTCCTGAGGAAAAACAATACTGCGTGGATGTTTTGGAGTCTGATAACTCTGAGGAGGATGTTGGGAGAAAATATATTGGATATTGAGTAGACTGATACCCCATTTCATTGATCCCCAATCCTTAGGTAAAGCTGTACAGTGCAATATGAATGTCAGTACACGCAATAGGCTGACTGGAGAGGTGATGTCACAGTCCTGCGATAAGAGCTGCAACGCTAATATTTGCGTAAACTCTTCACAGTTGTGTTCTTCGAGTGTTACCCGAGTAGATTGATACCCCATTTCATTGCTTCATATTCCAACCTCGTTTAACATTATATAGTCTAAATATGCAATAATTCCACCAATTGTAACCTTCTGATTTGCTTTCAAATAGGGACTTTTATTTTGAAGGCAACCTGTAAATTCCACAATTGTGCCTAATCCTTATTGTGGCTAGCTTCACAACACATGACGCAAACTTAGAACGTCAGCAATGGCCAACAAGGATAAGTAACTGGCTAGCAAGTTCAATTTCAATAGGTGAACAAGTACCTACCTAGCTAATACTTACTCACACGGATTCCTAAATCATTGCTAAGAATAATGAAAATGACTGCAGTTTCTACTGGTCATTGGTGCTGGATGTATTGGTGCCCCAGAAGTTGCAGTCAAACAAATAATTCCTTATTATCGACGCGGTATTGTAAACACATCGTTCGTGGCCGGTGTTTGCTTGTTTGCAGACTTTTCTTGTACAGCTTTGACAGTGTTACTGATAGTAGTGGTGGCACTTGGCTTACACGAGCAAATTCATCACACACCAGCACAGATCAAGGATCAGCTTCCCCTCCCCCAACTAACCTAAAATAAGCTGCTAGGGGAAACTTCACCCTACACCGTTTTACTCGAAGTCAACAGATACTCAAGCTATTAATTACTAAAAGGCGCCATTTGTCATATAAACCCATTGATTGATTCCTCATGTACTAACTGTCAGTCCCTGCATTCGTAACAGGGAACATGACTACAGTCAGCTGTGTACGGTTTTAAAACCTTTGTGAGGTTTTAAAAGAGAGCTGAGCGAGGGATTACACAGTGGAATATTCTGGTCTTTTTCAGTTTGGACATATCCCCTTCTCTTTGTTCCGTGTAGACTTCACATTTGATCTGAAATACCCTTTTCTTGAAAATCAATTTAATCAGTGCAAAGCACTATCTATGGTACATTTTTTGTGAATGTTTATAAAATTGTATGTTCGGGGTTTTCGTCACGTTTCAGAACATATGTCCTCTTTGTTAAAGTAACTCATTTTTTGTGATCAATTACTAACTAGCTAACAAACATATGTTATTATACCACATATATGATATTATACCACGTGATCCTTTTCTATATTGGAAGGTTTCCTGAGCAAGATGGATGTTTTTTAGGCATGTGGCTAGGATCCAAATGTCCGTTCTAGAGTTGTATTTGTAATTCTGTGTGTGTCCAGGGAGCTGGTAGAGGAGCTGCATCCTTTAATGAAGGAAGCTTTGGAGAGAAGACCAGAGGTGAGCTGTGGGCATAATCATCATTACGCTTCAGTTTGTTCTTATATACACAACTACTACTTCGCAACATATTGTAAGTCATTGAATAGAGAGGGGAGATCATTGCCTGACAACTCACCCTGAACTTAATTCCGCTGCTCTATTGATCTCTACATACTGTACATTTTGCAATCCTAGAAGTTGTTTGTGTGACTTCAAAATGAGGGGCGTTGTACAAAAACCAATCAGAGTATTTAAGTTGATAAAGTCATCATGTAGGCTGGCTCTGGCCCAACCCATCCGTTTCTGGGACCAATCAGAAAGGTCAGAATGTGTTCGCAAGCTAAAATCGTAGGGAGGAAGGCAAATCCAGATTCATTGTGGAGAAAACTTTGGCCGAAGCGATGTGGATGGGTAGCCAGGCAAGGGAGATCACACATTGTAGATGGAACAGTTATTAGAAGAAGTGCCTTGCTGATGGATCTCTTTCTTTTCCTCCCTTTCTATCTCTCTTTCTCTCTCTCTCTCTCTCTCTCTCTCACTCACTCCCCCCTCTCTCTCTTTCTGTCTCAGAACAAGAAGCGCCGTGAGCGGAGAGACCTCCTGAGGCTGCAGCTTCTGAGGATATTTGAGCTACTGGCTGACTCTGGTGTCATCAGTGATAGGTCAGAGTCACATTCATTGACCAGTCACTGCACAGGAAGCTGCTGAGGGGAGGACGGCTCATAATAATGTCCGGAGCGGAGCTAATGGAATGGCATCAAACCCATGGAAACCAAATCAATTGAATCAGTGCAAAGCACTGCTAATCTCAATATACTGAACTGTTTCTGCTCCAGCCATTACCATAAGTCCGTCCTCTCAATTAAGGTGCCACCAACCTCGTGTGAATCACTGACATGCTCACTGACAAGCTCTCTGACACAACCCACATTCACTGACACTCTCTGACACACTCAGTGACACTTACTGACACACCTACTGACACACAATCCACACTGGTTGACATGCTCACTGGCACACTCATGGTCATGCTGGAGACACTGCCCAACACACTGGGAAGCACAGAAGACTCACAGAATACCTCTGTCCTCCCTTGGGTGTGAAAGCAACAGTATGGTTTCGAATATGTAAGTAAACTAAACGAACTGTTGTCCTGACTGATGTTCTTTTCTACTTCTGTATGTCCGTCTGTCCATCTGTTTGTGTGTCTGTCTGGTGTCCACAGCACCAACGGGGCTCTGGAGCGGGATACGTTGGCCCTGGGAGCTCTGTTCCTAGAGTACGTGGACCTGACGCGGATGCTTCTAGAGGCGGAGAATGACAAAGAGCTAGAGATCCTCAAGGACATCCGAGCTCACTTCAGTGCCATGGTGGCCAACCTCATCCAGTGTGTTCCCGGTAACTAACCAAATGACCCTAAAGGCCAAAAAGTATGTCCCAAACGGCACCCTATTCCCTATATAGTGCACTACTTTTGAACAGAGCCCTATGGATCCAAAATAACTTTGTTTCAAAATCATTTTGATGTTTTGTCGTCCCCTTAGATGCGCACTGTCATCAAAAATATCTTACTGAGTCGTACTTTTTGGTAGCTTATGAATGATGAAAACAGGCCTCCGTGTGTCAAGGGTTGGTGCAGGCCCTTGGAAAGCAGGGACTCAGGACACGTGACATTGATCTTGATTAGGCCATATCCCAAGGGACGCCAGTCCTAAAATAGTGTAGCTTAAATGGGGAAGGGCAGATGATGACTCATTGGCAGCCAGACTTCAGACTTCCTGACTGCCTGATGAATGAGAGATGACTGACGGAACACGACTGTAATCCATCGGGGAATCCCAAATTAGCAACCTCGCCTCTTCCAACTCGTTCGGAGGACCCTCCATTGTCACGTGTTACTGATGAAACTCTGAGGGTGACTTCCATAGAGTGGAGAGGGGATCAATGAACCCATCAACCTCGGGACACACTCGTGACTTGGATGATGCAATTCATGTTCCACTTTTTGTTTTAAATAATAAAACAAGCATGAAATTCAAATGAACAAAATAACCTGTTGCGTTTTAGAAGATATAAACCTCATTAACAGTTAAACATTTCATTTGGGGATATTTCATTTATTTTGTGTGTAAAACATCTCAGACACAAAAGCACATCTCATAAAAAAGGCACACCTCTCAATTATTTTGTATGAAATGGTGCAAACTCCAGACGTATCGTAGTGCGTGATGAGATGGCACTTCGCTCTGGAGCCTGCAGCCTTGCTGGTTTGGTCAAAGTGACTATCTGAGGGTCTAATTAGCCCCTATGCCCTTGATCATTTTCACTACCTTAGCTTAGGGACACTTGTACATATGGCGCTGGTGCACGTGAATGCACAAATGGAGGGCCGAGGGCCATGGGGAAGGGACTAGTTTGGGATTCAGCTCTTAGTCACTCAGTCCCATACAGTAGCAGTTTGTAATGCCCTAGTGATTTTTGATGCCCATATACTGTTCTGAGAAGGGGACTAACAGATCAATTTTACTGTCCCTCTTTTCTTTCTCTCCCTCTGCACTCTCCTCTCTGTTTCTCACACCCTCTCTGCTCCCGTGTCCCCCTCTCCCCTTTGCCCTCCTCTCCCCCTCTTCTCCTCCAGTCCACCACCGACGCTTCCTCTTCCCGCAGCAGAGCCTAAGGCACCACCTCTTCATCCTGTTCAGCCAATGGGCTGGTCCCTTCAGCGTCATGTTCACGCCTCTCGATCGTTACAGTGACAGGAACCACCAGATCACCAGATACCAGTACTGCGCCCTCAAGGTACATCAAACAATCACATTTGTTATTTGTATAGCGCTTTTGCTAAACCATTTGTCACAAAGTGTTGAACAGTTTTATGTTTTGTATTTCATTGAACTGTACTGTATATAAAAATATGAATATGTATATACACTGAGTGTACAACACATTGTGAACACCTCTTTCCATGACATAGACTGACCAGGTGAATCCAGGTGAATGCTATAATCACTTGTTAAATCCTCTTCAATTAGTGTAAATGAAGGGAGGAGACAGGTTAAAGAATGATTTTTAAGCCTTGAGACATTTGAAACATGGATTGTGTATGTGTGGCTTTCAGAAGTTGAATAGGCAAGACAAAATATTTAAGTGCCTTTGAAAGGAGTATGGTAGTAGGTGCCAGGTGCACCATTTTGTGTCAAGAACTGCAACTCTGCTGCGTTTTTCAAGCTCAACAGTTTCCCACGTGTATCAAGAATGGTCCACCACCCAAAGGACATCCAGCCAACATGACACAACTGTGGGAAACACATGGGCCAGCATCCCTGTGGAATGCTTTTGACACCTTTTGACACTGCAACGCAATCTTGGATAGATAAGGGTATATACCCAATACCCTTATCTATCCAAGATGGCGTTGCAGTAGGACATGTGTATTTGTTATTGTCTTGTTCCCGTGTCTTATCCCGTGTAAATAACCAGTCATTTTATTTCAGAGTTGACCATCTAGGCCAGGCAGATGTCCACTTCCATGCCGTAGTCCATAAACTCTCCAGCCCACTTCCTCTGAACTCCAGTACCTCTAATACGCATTAACACCTTCCCCTCTGTGTTAAGGGTTAAAGTACATGTTGTTCCTCATGGGAGATTTCCCTGGTTCTGCAGCACGACTTATAAAACATGTACTTGGGAAATGATCCGGAGGCGACACGCTGGATAGGGTTTAAGTTACCGTACGATGATGCGGCAATGTTCATTTGCAGCTTAGCCAGTGCTACATTTCAACTTTTCCCTGCTGCTGCTTCTTTTGACTCCAGTCCATTTTCTAACTTTATCCCTCAACTCCACACATACTGTAGATTTTGTACCATATGGACTACGGTCAATTTATAGCTGGAATCCAAACCATGTCAAGACAACATTGAATGTCCACCGTTTCTAAGAAATGTTAGGTTATAAATGTGATACTGACCAAGCCTATGTTTGGGGGACATTCCAGTCCCAGTTGTCTGACTGTTTGCTGTGTATCTTGGTGCAAAGGGGCTACACCATTTAAAATGATGTCAGCGTTGTTGGCTGATCTACTCCCTGTGACAGGGAGACCATCTACTTTGCATGGATAACTGCTGGACATTTCTATCAGCTTCTGTACCAGTGGTTCACACCATTGTTCCAACAGGCTTTGAAATACTATCACTGTGCTGTTGGGAGGTACACTCTTAGAAAAATAGGTGCTATCTAGAACTATATTCAACCGCGTTTAAAAAATATTTTGCCTTCAACAGTGTGATCAAGCCGTCAATGTTTTGTGATTGTTGGTGTCGTAAAAATGTTAGCTAACGGGTTAGCAATTAGCATGTTTGACATTTCAGTGGATATACTACTACTATCAGCTTTTTGATAAGCGGCTTAGCAAAAAGTCTCGTATTATCAGTTATTGACCACCTTACTATTTTGTTAAACTACAAGATATATCTGTTTCATTTTGTTTAAAAAAAGACACCAACCTTGTATCCGAAGTGTTTCCTATGTCTATATAGTTGACTAGTTGGCTAGTCTTCCGCAATTTTTGTGGTCTGTCGCGTAGTTGAATCTGACAAAATACAGCATGTCCCACAAAATGTGTATGTATATTTACATAACTTTTTCAAAAACTCTCAAAACCTTACTTAACTTACAATGAAAATCGGTGGTCAGATAGTTAGAAGGGGGTCTTTTGTCACAAAATTTACCGTTATGTTCTAGTCGATTTAAATGTTGATCTTGAGGTGATTTAATCCTTTAACCGCTAGAGTGTCCGGAGTTAGGGGCTGTCCGATGTTTGGGGAAAATTAGCTAAAAGGGATCTTTGGCTGTCCCCTTAGGAAAATCCTTTGAATAACCCTTTTTGGTTCCAGGTAGAACCCTTTTGGTTCAAAGTATAAACGTTTTGGTTTACATTTAGAACCCTTTCAACAGAGGGTTCTACATGGTACCCAAAAGGGTGCTACCTGGAACCAAAAAGGGTTATGCTGTGGGGACAGCCAAATAACCCTTTTGGAACCCTTTTTTCTAAGAGCTTGATCTGGGTTCAACAGCGCAACGCTTCTATCAACAGATCCTGTGTGCTGCCATTACTATCGTGTAAAGCGTGTCATTTCAGTCAGTTCCCGAGCATCAAAAACAATAACCTCATAATATAAGCTAGTGAGATATTTTTCATTATTCTCATCATAGATGAATGCATTTCCTTCATAACATGACTGCAATTCATCCCTTTGGGTGTCTTATCTCAGAAAGGACAAAGCAGTCCTGAACAGCAACCTTCATGGTCAGTGTTAGGTACCATTGTACAAAAGCTGAGCTGTACATTGAACCACCCAACCTTAATGGTTAGTGCTAGAACCACTGGGTGATGGTACAAAAGCTACAGTGCCTTCAGAAAGTATTCATATCCCTTGACTTATTCCAAATCTTGTTGTGTTACAGCCTGAATTTGCAATGGATTAAATATGTTTTTCTCACCCATCTACACACAATATCTCATTGTGACAAAGTGAAAACATGTTTTTCAAATGTTTGCAAATGTATTGAAAATGAAATACAGAAATATCTAAATTACATAAGTATTCTGAGCCCTGAGTCAATACATGTTAAAATCTCTCTGGATAAGTCTCTAAGAGATTTGCACACCTGGGTTGTACAATATTTGCCCATTATTCTTTTCAAAATTCTTCAAACTCTGTCAAATTGATTGTTGATCATTGCTAGACAACCATTTTCAAGTCTTGACATAGATTTTCAAGCCGATTTAAGTCAAAACTGTAACTCGGCCACTCAGGAACATTCACTGTCTTCTTGGTAAGAAACTTGTGTAGATTTTGCCTTGTGTTTTAGGCTATTGTCCTGCTGAAAGATGAATTCATATTCCAATGTCTGGTGGCTAGCATAATGAACAATGTTTTCCCTGAGGATTTTGCCTGTGCTCAGCTATATTCTGTTTTTTTTATCCTGAAAAACTCCCCAGTCCTTAACGATTACAAGCATACCCATAACATGATGCAGCCACCACTACACTTGAATATATGGAGAGTGGTACTCAGTAATGTGTTGTATTGGATTTGCCCCAAACAGCACATTTTATTCAGGACAAAAAGTTAATTGCTTTGCCACATTATTTTCGGTATTACTTTAGTGCCTTGTTGCAAACAGGATGCCTGTTATGGAATATTTATTATTATGTACAGGCTTCCTTCTTTTCACTTTGTCAATTAGGGTAGTATTGAGGAGTAACTAATGTTGTTGATCCATCCTCAGTTTTCTCCTATCACAGCCATTAAACTCTGTAACTATTTTAAAGTACCCATTGGCTTCATGGTAAAATCATGGCGGTTTCCTTCCTCTCCGGCAACTGAGTTAGGAAGGACACCTGTATCTTTGTAGTGACTGAGTGTATTGATACAGCCTCCAAAGTGTAATTAATAACTCCACCAATCTCAAGGGGATATTTGATGTCTGCTTTAAAAAAAATACCCATCTACCAATAGGTGCCCTTCTTTGCAAGACATTGGACAACCTCCCTGGTCTTTGTGGTTGAATCTGTTTGAAATGCACTGCTTGACTGGGGGACCTTAAAATTATCTGTATGTGTGGGGTACAGAGAAGGTAGTCATTCAAAATCATGTTAAACACTATTATTGCCCACAGAGTGAGTCCATGCAACTTATTATGTGACTTGTTTAGCAAAGTTTTACTTCTGAACATATTTAGACTTGCCATAACAAAGGGGTTGAATATTTATTGACTCAAGACCTTTCAGCCTTTCATTTTTAATCCATTTGTAATATTTTCAAAAAACACAAGTCCACTTTGCCTGATGAGGTATTGTGTGTAGGCCAGTAACACAACAAATTGTGGAAAAAGTCAAGGAATGTGAATACTTTCTGAAGGCACTGTATAAGCAGCACTACCCAACCTCCATGGTTAGTGCGGGAACTCACAGGGTGACGGTACAGAAGCTATACAGCACCTAACCTTTATTAGGAATGAGGTGTCTGAATGATCCTGAGAGAGAATGGGGTTGGTCCTACTGCATGTGATCTGTGCATGCCATGTTCTACTGTTTCTAGAGAGTGTGTGTGTGTGTGTGTTTCTCTAGGCCATGTCTGCGGTGTTGTGCTGTGGACCTGTGTTCGACAACGTTGGACTGTCCCCAGACGGATACCTCTATAAGTGGCTGGATAACATTCTAGCCTGCCAGGACCTACAGGTATGTGATGTGGCCAATCACACACACAAACACCCCCCACACACACGCATTTAGTTATTCTATCCTTTTGGGGACCTAAAATGTATTTCCATTCAAAATCCTATTTTCCCTGTTCCCTAATCCTTACCACTAACCCCAACCCTAATTGTAGACCTAATCCTAAACCTAACCCTTGATCTTAAAATTGCCACACACACACACACACACACACACACACACACACACACACACACACACACACACACACACACACACACACACACACACACACACACACACACACACACACACACACACACACACACACACACACACACACACACTTACTTTAGCGCTCTGATAGTTTGCTTAGTTTCCTTACAGTAAAACAACATCAGCTCCTACCAACTGTTCCCTAATTGTTTTGATCCGGTGCTTTTGTCTCAGGGTAAATTTGCTCAATTATTTGTCCATTTCTAACATGACAGAATGGATGAAGCACCTGTCCTTCTCTGTATATGTTTTTTTACTCCCTCATTCAAAGTTGACTTTCAGCTTGTGTTCTGGTGTTTAGTGTTTACACAGCCTCGTCCCAGATCTGTTTGTGCTGTCTTGCCAACTCGTATGGTCATTGTCAGCTATACAACACAAACAGATCTGGGACCAGGCTAGTGTTTACATTCTTTAACCTTGGAATGAACAGTAAAAATTAGGCATGTTGCCCTGAAAATGGGATTCATCCTGCTAAGACAGATGTCATATAGCTTCTACTACCCTTTCAAACTAGTTTTACTCAAGGTTTTAAAAAAAGGAGGAAACCATTTACACCTCAGAGGCATTCACCTTTCAATATGGATATACTGTGTGTAGTATGGAATATTTCTGTCTAATGACACTTTCCCTCCCCCATTCGTTATTGCAGAGCAACACCTCCAGTTATGTTTTTGTTCAGCTTTGAACGTATCACCAACGATCAAATCGTCATTGAAGATGCATGATTTATCTGGTAGTTTGGTTGCTCAAAGTAGTTGATGGTGGTCACGTACACCGGCACACACACACAAACACACTGGCACTGACCACCTGTCATTGACCACTAGGTTCGCCAGCTGGGCTGTGAGGTAGTTATTCTGCTGCTGGAGTTGAATGCTGACCAGGTCAACCTGTTTAACTGGGCGGTCGACCGCTGTTTCACCGGCTCCTACCAACTGGCCTCTGGCTGTTTCAAGGCCATCACCACCATCTGTGGCAGCAGGTAGGAACTACAGACATCATTGGTAGGAACCCTTCTAATTCCACCATCTCTGGCACAAGTAGAAAGTTAAGAACATTTGGTCATCACTGTAAAGAAGTAGAAACTACTCAAAGGTCACCTTCTGTGGCAGCAGATATTTTTTTTTATTTCACCTTTATTTGACCAGGTAGGCCAGTTGAAGACAAGTTATCATTTACAACTGCGACCTGGCCAAGATAAAGCAAAGGAGTGCGACAAAAACACAACACAGAGTTACACATGGGATAAACAAACGTACAGTCAATAACACAATAGAAAATCTGTATACAGTGTGTGCAAGGAGGTAAGGCAATAAATAGGCCATAGTGGCAAAGTAATTACAATTTAGCAATTAACACTGGAGTGATAGATGTGCAGATGACGATGTGCAAGTAGAAATACTGGTGTGCAAAAGAGCCGAAAAAAAACAAATATAGGGATGAGGTAGGTAGTAGGTTGGGTGGGCTATTTACAGATGGGCTGTGTACAGCTGCAGCGATCGGTAAGCAGCTCTGACAGCCGATGCTTGAAGTTAGTGAGGGAGATATAAGTTTCCAACTTCAGTGATTTTTGCAATTTGTTCCAGTCATTGGCAGTAGAGAACTGGAAGGAAAGGTGGCCAAAGGAGGTGTTTGCTTTGGGGATGACCAGTGAAATATACCTGCTGGAGTGCGTGCTACCGGTGGGTGTTGCTATGGTGACCAGTGAGCTGAGATAAGGCGGGGGTTTACCTAGCAAAGACTTATAGATGACCTGGAGCCAGTGGGTTTGGCGACGAATATGTAGTGAGGACCAGCCAACAAGAGCATACAGGTTGCAATGGTGGGTAGTGTATGGGGCTTTGGTGACAAAACAGATGACACTGTGATAGACTGCGTCCAAATGAACTAAGTTAAGAATCATACAGATCATTGGTAGGAACCGCTCTACTATAGACATCATGAGTAGGAACTGATCAAATGCCGCCCCTCTGTTACATAACTCAACCTTCCACTTCAAATACTGAACTGAAACATCATTATTTGTTGAAAGTCTGTAATCGTTTAACCTGCTGGTATAATGCTTTATACAACATCATTGTCCAATGGGTAAGATAATATGTTAATTGTGTAGATACATGCTCCTCTAAGAAAACCAATGGCCCCAACCTCATGTCTCTATCATAATACGTTCTGAAGTTATTGGAGTGGTTACACTTTTATGATGGACAGAATTAGGGAGAAAAAAAAGTGGTAAAAAAATCAGAACTTGCCTTGCGTCAGCTAGGCTGGATTCTGTGCAAGAATTAAGGCTACTGGTTACCTTGGTTCAAAATATACATAGCTGGCTACCTGACAGGCTCACTTTCCCATTTCCTGTCATCTTTCTTCTCGAAATCCGCAGGACAAAAAAAACCAATATAGAGGTAAGATGGATATCGATTTTGACAGTAGTTTCATATTTATTCGAAATTCCAGTTCTTTTTCTAAGATTTCTTACCAAAATAAGTTTATCTCAGTGCTCTGTTAAAATGTCACAGAGTGTATTCCAAGATTTTTATTTTCAAAGACTTTTACATTTAATTCAGCACGTGTAATGCTAATTTAGCAATTTGCGACCCGTGGAAACAACTTTGAAGACGACGACCACAAAATGTAAAATACTCAAAAGTCGTAACGAGAAACCTGCACCGCCATGTCAACAGAGCTCAGTGCTTATTATCGGATGCATTCGTTTACAAAATCCGACTTTTAGAATGTAATATTAATGATATGTAAGAGAATTTTCATAAACGCACTCTTTCACCCACTCTAGGCAGTGTGGGTGGACACCCTATTTATGCATTCATCATAATGCATTACGCCTACAAGCTTTATTAAGTACTGTAAAGTGTTACCAAATATGATATTAATCTGGATTATCCTTCACTTGCAGAAACTATCCCTGTGACATCGTGACTTTGTTGAATTTGGTGCTCTTCAAGGCATCAGACACCAGCAGGGAAATGTATGATATCTCAATGCAGCTAATGCAGGTAAGGACGAACTACACTGAGTACAACTTTATTTGAACAGTCTGTCTATAGACGCTCAGCAAACCAATACACCCAATAGACTCAATCTGTAGGATGTACATAGATGGATTATCTAAATAAATGTATGATATCCTTCCATTGTTAACTGATAACAGGGTTTTTACAGTTTACTTCCTGAATTAGCTGAAATGAATGCAGGTTAATGCTTTTTGTCATGAATCTTGTTCTGGAAGCAGGTCTTTAGAGTGGCTGCGAGGTGGCACAGCCGCAAAGTCATAAAATCTGGTTATACACCTAACCTTAACCCTAACCTTAATCACACTGCAAGCTCTATGCCTAATCCAACCTTAAATTAAGACCAAAAAGCACATTTTTACAATAAAGGCAATTTTGACTTTGCAACTGGCCCATCTAATGGAAATCACTCAGTTCTGCCTCAAGGACAAGACTCATCCCAATAAATGTCAAAATGTGAATGTAATTAGAATGGACCCCAACCATGACTGATAATATCCTGGACTAAGAGTGTTCTTTCTTGATAACCAGATTCTGGAGGCAAAGCTGCTTGTGTATTCCAAGACGATAGCAGACCAGAAGCCCAGTAGTATCCTGAATAGGACCCACAGACCTCTGCCTCCCCTCTACAACGTCTCTCTAGCCCAGCTCTCACAGCAACTGGCTAGGATGTACCCCGAACTCACTCTGCCTCTCTTCTCAGGTATTGTGTGTGTGTGTGTGTGTGTGTGTGTGTGTGTGTGTGTGTGTGTGTGTGTGTGTGTGTGTGTGTGTGTGTGTGTGTGTGTGTGTGTGTGTGTGTGTGTGTGTGTGTGTGTGTGTGTGTGTGTGTGTGTGTGTGTGTGTGTGTGTGTGTGTGTGTGTGTGTCGTACTCACATAGTACTCACAAGCAGGTCATCTTCATTTGGCTTCCTGCTAAATGTGTGTTTGTGTGTTAGGATGGCGCTTTCCACTCAAAAAGGTTTCCTGTCAGTTTGCTATGGAAGCTCCCACTGCTCTTTGCTATAGGAACAGTGAAGCGGGTTCTGATTCAGAGGAATTGTGTCAGTATAAACTGGACCAAATAAATACACCGATCATCAGCTATCAAATGATAATCAGTTATCAGAAACAAGGATGAAAACAGACAATGACGAGGACAGACGACGTTGATTCGATACTCATAATCCTAAAAATAAGTATTGATTGGAAGTCGTTGTTTCTTCAAATGTACCGTTTTTCAGCTGTGTTTCGGATACTCTGCCATCCTGTCATTACCAGCACCTTGTAGAAGACGCACTGCTGTGCACAGGACATTTAACTCATTGGTATTCAGGTATGAAATGTATATTAGCTTTTAACCCTATTAAGCAACAACTGTCATGTGTGCTCCCTCTCCGGCTTCTAGGTCACCAGGCTGCTCGTTAGGGCGCACACCTGTCACCAGGGTTACGCACATAATGACACCTGGACTCATCACCTTGATTACCTGCCCTTTATATGTCCCTCCCTTTGGTTTCTTCCCCAGTCGTCATTATTCCTGTTTCATGTCGGTGTGCTGTTTGTTTCTTGTTTTGTTCATTTATTAAATGTATTCACTCCCTGAACTTGCTTCCTGACTCAGAATATATCGTTACAGAATGAAGACTCAACAAAGGGTGGCATCGGGGAGTGTTTTTTTTATTTTTATGTGTGTGTTGGGAGTGATGTCGGGTCCGGGTGTTGGAGCCGGAGCTACCTGGAAGGCCCGCTCCTCAGCCGGTTCATCAGGTTTCTGCACATTAGCAGAGGTGAAGGGTCTGCTTCTGATCCCCGGGATCGTCATCTTGGTTGGCGTCCTGCGGCTGGGGCCGAGCGTTGGGGAGGGGGTACTGTCACGTGTGCTCCCTCTCTGGAATTCCTTACTTTTTTCAATCTTTACTGACAATATGCCGCTGGCTTCGAGTGTGTCTAAGTATGCGGATGATTCACCCTATTAACGCCAGCTAGCGACTGAAATGACTGCAACACTTAAAGAGTTAGTTTCAGAATGGGTGGTACAGGAATAAGTTAGTCCTAAATCATTCCAAAACTAAAAGCATTGTACTTGGACAAATCATTCACTAAACCGTAAACCTCAACTAAAACTTGTAATAAATCATGTGGAAATTGAGCAAGTTGAGGCAACTGTCATGGTCAAAACATATTGACACAACAGTAGCTAAGATAGGGAGAAGTCTGTCCATAAAAGTGTTCTGCCTTCTTAACAACACTATCAACAAGGCAGGTCCTACAGGCCCTGGTTTTGTCACACCTGGACTACTGTTCAGTTGTGTGGTCAGGTGCCACAAAAAGGGAATTATGAAAATTGCAATTGGCTCAGAACAGGGCAACACGGCTGGCCCTTGGATCTACACAGAGAGCAAACATTAATAATATGCAGGTCAATCTCTCCTGGCTGAAAGTGGAGGAGAGATTGACTTCACTACTTGTATTTGTGAGAGGTATTGACATGATGAAAGCACAGAGCTGTCTGTTTAAATGACTAGCACACAGTTCAGACACCCATGCATACCCCACAAGACATGCCACAAGAGGTCTCTTCACAGTCTCCAAGTCCAGAACAGACTACGGGAGGCGTACAGTACTACATAGAGCCATGACTACATGGAACTCTATTCCACATACGATAACTGATGCAGCAGTAGAATAATATTTTTAAAAAACAGATAAAAATAAACCTTATGGAACAGCGGGGACTGTGAAGCAACTCAAACATAGGCGCACATGGAATTTGTGTTGTAGATATTTGGTAGTGCAGTAGGGGCCTGAGGGCACACAGTGTGTTGTGAAATATGTTATGAATGTATTGTAATGTTTTTAAAATTGTATAACTGCCTTAATTTTTCTGATCCCCAGGAAGAGTAGCTGCTAATGGGGATAATAATAAATACAAATACAAACAGGGCCTGTATTTATCAAGGGCTCAGGGTAGGAGTGCTGATCTGGGAGCATGTCCTCCCTGTCCATAATAATCTGATTCATTATGATCTATAGTGGCACAACAGATCCTATGCTTCTACCCCTCCCTCTGCAGAGGACAACTTTATAGTCCCTCCAGGATTTAGCGATTCTGAGGTTGCATTTTTTAGGCGCAAAATCAACAATTCCCCATATGTCAAGTGAGTGCTTGCAAATTTGACCAATCACTGCACTATTATCATATGTAACAGTCCAATCACTGTAATATTACTGCATAAAACTGTCGAATTACCGCACTGCCATAAAAGGGCTCTCAATTTGAACCAATCACCACTTTTACAAATCAATCAATTTTACCACATAACATTGTTTAATCAATACACACGTCAACAAATGTTTTTCCCCCATCAGTGTATTTATGACAAACTGGACAAAAATCATCACAAATTGCCATGCAAAATGTCATAATTGCCACACCAAAATCAAGCATTTTTGTCCACAAATACCACAACAAAATCCTGGAGGGAGTGACTTTGTAACTTTGACTTTTTATGAATTCATAAATGTTTCTGCTCTGCTGTGTTTCTATCTCCTGTCCCAGAGGTTAGCCAGCGTTTCCCTACCACTCACCCCAACGGTCGTCAGATCATGCTGACCTACCTGCTGCCCTGGCTCTCTAACATCGAACTGATGGACAGCTGCCTGCTGCCACCGGTCTCCAGCCCCTGCAGCCCTGAGGAGGAGACCCCGGACCGGACCGGCACCACCGCGGGACAAGTCCCCCAACACACCCTAAGGGGAATGGGCTGGGGCTCGCTGTTGGCCACCTCGCTGGTCCTTAACAACCTCATGTTCATGACCGCCAAGGTCAGGATTGTGTGTGTGTGTATTGCTCGTTGAAAGGCAGACAACATACAGGAAACATTGGAGCAATAACACTTAGCACAATAGCACTTACAATACAAATATGAGCACATACCGTACATTTGGAAAGTATTCAGACCCCTTGACTTTTCCCACATTTTGTTACGTTACATCCTTATTAAAATGGATTCATTCGATTTTCTTCCTCATCAATCCACACACAATATACCATAATTACCATGTGAAAATAGTTTTTTTTTTTAAACGGATATGATATTTACATAAGTATTCAGACCCTTTACTCAGCACCTTTGGCAGCGATTACAGTCTTGAGTCTTCTTGGGTATGACTCTACAACTTGGCACACCTGTTTGTGGAGTTTCTCCCATTCTTCTCTGCAGATCCTCTCAAGCTCTGTCAGTTTAGATGGGGAGCGTCACTGCACAGCTATTTTCAGGTCTCTCGATCGGGTTCAAGTCTGAACTCTGGCTGGGCCACTATAGGACATTCAGAGACTTGTCCCGAAGCCACTCCTGCGTTATCTTGGTTTCCACCAGACGTTAGGCTTGGCATTCAGGCCAAAGCGTTCAATCTTGGTTTCATTAGACCAGAGAATTTTGTTTTTCATGGTCTGAGAGTCCTCTTGCTGCCTTTTGACAAACTCCAAGCGAGCTGTCATTTGCCTGAGGTGTGGCTTCCGTCTGGCTTCTCTACCATAAAGGCCTGATTGTTGTAGTGCTGCAGAGATGGGTGTCCTTCTGGAAGGTTCTCCCATCTCCACAAACTCTGGAGCTCTGTCACAGTCACCATCGGGTTCTTGGGAACCTCTCAGACCAAGGCCCTTTTCACCCGATTGCTCAATTTGGCCGGGCGGCCAGCTCTAGGAAGAGTCTTGGTGGTTCCAAACTTCATCCATTTAAGAATGGAGGCCACTGTGTTCTTGGGGACCTTCAATGCTGCAGAAATGTTTTGGTACCCTTCCCCAGATCTGTGCCTCGACACAATCCTGTCTCGGAGCTCTATGAACAATTCCTTCGAACTCATGGCATGGTGTTTTCTCTGACATGCACTGTCAACTGTGGGACCTTATACAGACAGGTGTGTGCCTTTCCAAATCATGTCCAACCAATTGAATTTAACACAGGTGGACTCCAATCAAGTTGTGGAAACATCTCAAGTATGATAAATGGAAACAAGATGCACCTTAGCTCAATTTCGAGTCTCATAGCAAAAGGTCTGAATGCTTATGTAAATAAGTTATTTCTGTTTTAAATTTGCAAAAATGTCAAACTTGTTTTCACTTCATCATTATGGGGTACTGTGTGTAGATTGATGAGGGAAACATAAAAAAATATATATTTTAGGATAAGGCTGTAACGTAACAGAATGTGGAAAAAGCCAAAGGGTGTGAATACTTTCCGAATGCACTGTATATGTTTGTCAATGAAAGTTGTCATTCTCTTGTTAATG